>NC_091399.1:22072526-22372526 GCF_032191515.1 Phaenicophaeus curvirostris
AATATGGCTGTGTCTGGAGCTCAGCCTCTTCCAGCTGCATTAAAGGTGGCATGAACAGGGTCTTCCATTTGATTTCTTTTTAAAATTAGTCTCTTATTCATGAAATGCTGGAATGAAACTTTTTGCAAATGGCTTCAGGGTGAGTTTTCGTGTAATAGATCCCTGGCCTCACCAGGCAGGTGCGAGGACTTAGGATGCAGTAACTTGAACTTGAATATTTAATGGTAGGATGAGGAGGAATGGCTTAAATTGGAAGGGGGAAGATTTATATTAGACATTAGGAAAAAATTCCTCATTATGTGGGTGGTGAGGTCCTGACCCAGGCTGCCCAGAGCAGTGGTGGTTGCCCCATCCCTGGAGGGGTTCAAGGCCAGGTTTGGATGGGGCCTGGAGCCCCTGATCCTGTGGGAGGTGTCCCTGCCCATGGCAGGGATAGAACTGGATGGGCTTTGATCTCCCTTCCATCCTAAACTATCATATGATTCTATACTATCAGGAGAAAGGCAGAGACTCAAATATTTTAGTGCAGCAATACTGTGTAGGAGTGGGAGAATATCAGTCTTTCCTGGAAATAAAACAAGCTGCTGAAAATGGGATCAAATGGCAAAAGTGTGCAGGTACGATATTGCTGGCCATATTTTTGAAAGGGAGATGGAGGGAGAGAGCGAGCATCCTTCTTGGAGGATATCATGTAAATAAATCCTGCTGTGAGCAGTACAATCCTTTGTGTCAAGTTGATCACAAATCCTAGTATTCATCTTCAGGGGAGGAGATGATGTATATGCCTGAACACCTGCAACCACAGAGCTTTTATTGTGGAAATTCTGCTTGCTGACCCTCTTCTGCTCAGGAGCTGAATTTAACGTGTGTTGTATTCCTAAAAGCAGTAGATCAAAGCAGCGCTTATTTACTCTGCAGACCTCTTTCCTGTTTTCTAGACCCGTTTGCTTACTTTTAGAGGCAGAGTTAAGGTTTTAATATTATTTATTCCTACTACCGAACCAATACAACAATATGGGAGTAATCAGAGTTTTATTCTGACCAGGGTATTGTTAGTATGAAAGGAAGTAAGTTTCAATTGCAAATCTAGTGGTGGTCCCTGGCTGCACCTTCTGTATTTCTGAGGCTGGCTCCAAGAGCGTGTGGGCACCGTTAACTTTTATGATGAGTCTGATGCACAAGGCAGGAGCTCAGCCTGATTTGCAGATTCGAAGCTGAGATTGCAGTGACTGCAAGAGGATGTTTTTTTAAAAGCTCATAAGCAGACCTTATTTTATTTGTAAACTACTGAGACTATAAACATGGGGCTGCACTGGGCTGGATTATGCTGCCACTTCTTAGAGCGGATCCACAATTTAAGAAGAATGGTCTCTGCAATCTCCAATTTATGTTTTAATGTGATGGGAACTCCCAGGCCCCAATGTCTCTGCTGCAGCTGGTGCTGTGTGGGGCCGAGGCGGTGCTGGGGAGCTCTGCGGGTCCTGCGGTGCCAGGGTGCTGCCCTGAGCTCTCAGGCTGCCTCCCCATGGCTGCCCCCCACAGCACATTCCCTAGCAACAAATACCTACAAATTCAAAGGTATTTGAAGTATTTGGAGAGCCTTATGTGACCAAGGCAAGAGTAGTACCCTCTGCAGAAATATTGTGGTTATAGTGAAGATGAGGTTATCTCCAAAAAGATCACTTCTCTCCTGAGCTAATGCTGGAGAAATGCAGCAGAGATAAACTGGCCATCAACGTGGTGCGGTGTCCTCACCTGGATGGAAGTTGGATGCCTTCTTTTTCCTTCTGTTCAATGAACAAGAATTTGATCTATTGCAATAGCTAAAGACGTCAGAATCAAAGAGTAATACCCTGGGGAGTTGTTTTAACTCTAATCTCAACTAGAATGTACACTTTGCAGACCGTTCCGAAACTGTTATAGAGGATGTCACTTTGCATCTTTCCTTGACTCTCATCCTCTCTGTGGAGTGAAACAAACTCTGGTGCTTAGTAGCCATTTTTGTCCAATATATTGTCAAACCTCCAGTCTTTCCTGATGGTTTGCAATGCTTAAGCATAGCTATAACAGACCATGATTTTACAGTCATTAAATAATGATTGATACCCTGTGCCAGCAGAAGTCAGAGGGGTTTTCTGGTAGAACTCATTCCAGGAGTGGTGCACCCTCAAGAGCAGCTCCAGTGGTGGGAGGATTTTCTTTGTGATGTTTCAGTTTCCCAGAAATAAAAGGCAAGAGGAGATCACAAAGCTCAACAGATTTTCAGGTGCAGTTCCTCCCTGTACACAGACAAGAGATTATTGTTGTACTAATACAAGAGTAATTTTATGATTTATAATAACGGGTTTAATTCTGAATTGCCAGTGAGCAGCTTATAACTGTGAATTCAACAGAGGAAAAACCCTTCTGTCAGGAGGGAATTCGGGTTGCTCTCGTTCTGTCCGATTCTCGGTGATGCTTGCAGACAAGGATACAGCCCGTGGGGCGCGCACGCTCTGCTGTGACGGGAACGTGAGGGGCTGGGGAGGAAGGGCTGCATCCCACGGCCTGCTCGGGAAGGAAGGATGGGTGAGCCACATACAACTTGTAGCAAAACAAGAGTTGAGAAGCTGGAGAGAAGAATTCAGTAAGGATTACTTCAAAAAGTAGTGGCGTATGATTTGAGGTCACAACACATTTACCTTTTTCACTTCAGTTTCCTTCTAAAACCATCTTGTACTTGTCTCCTCTTCACATCTGTGTAATGATGTGCAGCTACAGGGCTAACTCATTCACATTTTGCTATCTTATTGTCTTTGGCAAATACGGCTGAAGGGGCTGCAGGGCTGAAAAGGACTCCTCAGCGAAAGTCGTTCTGACAAAGTAACATAAATGAGGAGAATCTTGCACATGTGAATGTACTTGGAAGATGCATCGGTTTGGCAAGCGGTAACGTGGCTTTGGCTGCCTGAGCTGACTTGGGAAGCTTTCTGTGTCCTTTTGCCTCCTGTATTTTTCCTTTTCTTTGAGTTGCCCAAGTTTACTCTCACTTTTGATTTCGGAATGATTCAGAGGAACCATGGAGGTGCTCTAGCTAATTCTTGAGCTTCCAGTCGGTGTGAGAGAAATTGTGCTTGCAGTGTAAATGGAGATTGTGCTTTGCAAAGTGCTCTCCTGCTTGCATTGCTGTGCTTCTGATCTAAGGCACAGCAGTGGGTGCTCTATTGTGGTCTTCTAAACTTCCTGTCACAGCCTATATTTTGCCTAATAGGTTTTTGAGGGAGTGTATTGATTTCCTCATAGAATGACAGTGACCTTTACACGCTGCTGTACGTTATGCCAAATTGCAGCAGCCTCACCGAGTCCCCATAGCCCTGACCCCACATCAAGCTTGTGAGTCAAGAACTGCACATTTTAAACCCCTGCATGTTTACTCACAGAATTGTTAAGGTTGGAAAAGACCTCTAAGATCATCAGGTCCAACCATCAACACAACACCAAAGTGGCTACTAAACCATGTCCCCAAGTGCTACATCTACATGTTTTTGGGCAGCCTCTGCCAGGGTTTCACCACTTTGTCAGTAAAGAAGTTTTTCTTCATATCCAGTCTAAACCTCCCCTGGCACAATTTAAGGCCATGTGTCTTAGTGGGCTGGCTGGGAGGCCTCAGGTGTGTAAATGTTCAGCAGCCTTCTACCATTGGCATTGCTCGAAGGTTCAGTATTGCAGGCAGAGATGCACCTCCTCCACTTTCCTGGGTTGTGTGTGAGCAGGATGCAGCTGTGGAGCCCTGCGAAGAGGCCTGAGCAGGTGCTGGAGGCACGATGGTTTTGGTGCTCAGTTGCAGGACTAAGATGCTTGTCCACAGACAGGTCTCACAGGGTTCTTGATGTGTGCCCGAGTGATTTTAGCACTGCTCAGGGTGAGTGGAAGTCAGCATTTGAACACTGGAGTTTTTGGATTATCTCATCCTTGTTTCTGTCTGCTACCTCCAGTGCTGCTATTATCCAAACATCAGCAAGGAGGAGGTCACTGACAATGGAGACACCTTGATCTCGGGCTGTAACTGCCTATAGAGGGAGGCATCACCCCTGGGGATGCTGAAGGGATGGAAGAGCCAGCACACAACTCTGAGAGAGACCAATGCATGATAGTGACTTTCACAAGCCGTTCTTGTTATATCTTAGTGAATAACACAGCAAGCACTCTGAAGGCTGCTGCACATGGATTTATTGGCCATAGTGTAACCGGCAGCGTGAAGATGGATTGTCAGGATAGCGTGTACATGGAGGAAGCTTAGTAATAATTAAGGGCTTTCGATTTGAAACAACACCCTGTAGAATTTCAAGAGAAAATAGAGAAGGTTTCCTTCCCATCCCCAGATAAAAAATATATACCTATATAGACATGCATACTAAACTAAATGGGAAGGAAATGGAGAACGTTTTGAACAGACACGTGAGCTGTGAGAGAGAATCCATATTGATGACATTGGCTCTGCAATACCAGCTCATCAGCAGGTACTTAAAGCATATTGCTTTCTCCCAGAAATTAAACCAAAAGGGAGAGAAAAATCCATGCTAATGTACTGTGAGTTACTGAGGGTTAAAAGTTAGGAAGTGTATTGGGGCCTGCTAGATCAGAAATGCTGACCTGTGGCTGAGAGGTACTGAGTGTGTTAAGGGACTGGTGCGGAAAAGACTTGGGCACCTGGTCAGCCAGTTCACTGGTATCTAAACTGATTGGATTATTGATAAAAAAAAGATCGCATTGATACAAAAATAGGTGGAAGAGCTTTCCAAATAACAAAGTGCATAGTTTTTCTCTCCATCATGGATCTGCCAAGAAAGATCTCTCCTTCCCAAGTTTTATGGGTTAGAACAAGTGACTGTTCCTCTCCTTGCCTGACTGTAACTAATTCCACCTACTGGTTTTACCATGGCCCAAGCTAGTGAGATTTCTTTATTTATGTTGATTCCTCTATGGTACAAAAGACTCTGAGAATGAGTGGGATTATTTCTAAAATGCTGTAACAAAGGCAGTAGTTGAGCACTGGTGAAATACAGGGTGGACCAGATCACTTCACTTCTGCTCTGAGCTTCCTGCAAAGCACTGGGAATATCCAGGGCTGAACAACCACTGACAACACAACTGGATGCTCTGCTGAGGGGGAACTGGCAAAGTCTGGAGTTTCTCAAGGCTGGTTTTGTTACCTGACATTCTGCCAAAAAAGGAGCTGCCAGTGATGAGGTTAAGGGCTCCCTCAATGGCTGTGAAATCAGCATCAAGCAAACAGCTGCAGGCAGTGCCAGGGCACATTCCATCCTTTGCTTGGAGTCGCCTAATGTTAGGATTGCTCTTGACAGACAGAGCAAAGGCTTCCTTTGGCCTAGGTGAGCAGGATGAGCAATGCAATGACTCGCTGTGACGCGTGGGGACAACGATACAGTGGCAGAAGCTGTTGGTGGGCCTTACTTGATCTTGAAGCATCTAGGTCTTAATTTTCTTTTATCTGAATCCTCCTTCCTCTCATGAAGAAAATCTGGCAAGACATAGTCAAAAGTCTCTTCTGAATCCTGGACAAGAACAGCAGAATTGGCTTTTTTAATCTGGCGTATAATTATTAAAAATATGACAAGCACATAATTAAAATTTTCCATCTGTCTACTAGCTTTTATAGTATCACAGAATTCTTTTAGTTAGAAGGAAACTTTAAAGGTCATCCAGTCCAACCCCCATACAGCAGCAGGGACTGCTCCAACCAGGCTGGGTTGCTCAGAGCCCCATCCAGCCTGAACTTGAATGTTTTCAGGGATGGGGGCATCTACCACCTCTCCAGGGAACCTGGGCCAGCATCTTGCCACCTGCATCATAAAAAATGTCTTCCTTCTATCTAGTCTAAATCTATGCTTTTTAACTTAAAACCATTGTCCCTTGCCCTATCACAGCCAAAAAGTTTGTCCCCATCTTTGTCATCCCTCTTTCTGTACCGGAGGCTGCTCTAAGGTTTCCCTAGAGCCTTCCCTTCTCCAAGCTGCACAACTCTCAGCCTTTCTTCTTAGGAGAGGTGTTCCATCCCTCTGATCATTTTCCTGGCCCCTCTCTGGATTCACTCCAAGTGAACTAAAGTGAAGAAATTGTTCTACCTAATTGCAATTATTTTAGCCAAGACTGATTATAGCAATTTAAAAAGGTTTCTTTTGCTGGTGACCATTTTGCCTGACAGCCAGGCTAATTTGATCACACTTGTTAATTTGAATCACATTCCATAAGAGGATGATGACAGGGCCTCCATAAGTGTAAGAACTGTAAATATGCAACTAAAACTCCATCATGCTGTTTATTCAACCAAATTACCTTCGGGTGGTGACCTGTGTCTTGAACTCCACATTCATGAACACTCTAAAAGTGCTTGTATTCTTTCCAGAAAGAAAATGAGTTTTCACGCACCTCCAGCTGTCTGTGTTCCAAGTGGCCCAACTGGCATTGTCAAGGGTGCTGAGTTACAGGCAGATTGGACCCAAGGCGAGGAACGTCCTGTGGATGAACAGAACATGTTGGTTTACAACAGAAAGAGGCTAGGCCATTATTTATAAGAAGGTAAAGGCTGGATTGCCATTAAATTGTGCAGGCATACACAATTGACTCAGAAATGTAGGATAAGTTGTATTTTAAGTCTGTATCTGCACTGCACAGGTGAGATCCAGTTGCCACACGTGTCAATGTGCCTGGACTGGTTTTCATCTGTGAAGGAGTTGCCATGAGAAACTTGGGGCTTGGTATCTACTCCACAATAGAGGCTTACATGGTCGTGGCTTGCTCAGCATGGGTTGCTGGACAGGAGGCGTCTCGGGGAGACAACCTGCAGACTGATGCTGCAGCGAAACCACCGCACAAATTGCTGTGTGAGGTTTCTCTGCTTGGTGTAGTGCAGGCATCTCCGTAAGATCTGACACAGTAGCTAGGATGAGCTGCAGTGGTTGCTGGTGATGGTATCACAGCAATGCTAGTTTCTCTGCATAGGTGTGTGACTGGTTGTTGTTTGATAGAGAGAGGGTTTGTTGTTTTCTTATCTGTCCAGTTCCCTCCATGGCAATCACTTTATCAGAGCAGGGAGGCAAAGCACGTGCTTATACACATACTGTCTATTGTAAATTGACACCTAAAGAAGTCAGGTCGAGGCACGGACGCTAACAGACATGCACACAAACAGACAGATGTACAGAATTCCCTGTGGGCAATAGCAAACGGCAATGGCAGTCCGACTCTCATCCATTTGGCCTCTAGAAACCAAATCCAAAAAGACCTGACAACTGAGTAAGGAGTCACGAGATGATGTGGTTGCTTTGTCTTCTAAAGCAAAAAAGCAGCTTGTGGTTTTGAGGAGAAACCACAGCTTTGTGAGGCAGCTTTGGGGTGGCAGCTTGGTCTTTTTCCATTAGCTGAATCTCACTTTTGCTTATGAGCTGATAATGGTCAGGATTTTACTTGAACTCTGTGCACACTAAAAAGAATCTGCAAAGGACAGTAGGAAATAATGTACGGATGGAGACAAGTAACGAATAAGGTGCAATGCATTTATTCTGGATCCATCCGTTCTGCCTCCCCACATACCTAAAGCACATATCACTGCAGTAGGTTAGCATCACATCTTATCCCTGGCATGCTCTTGTTTATTTTTCTCTGCTCTGCGAAATACTGAGGCAAATTACTGTGCTTCTTTCCATTCCACATATGTTGTATGTTATTTATTCACCCTTTTTTGCTCTTACCTCTGAGAAGTATTTCAAATCAACTTGACATCTCATCTATACACAAAGCTAGGAAACTTTGTATTTCCACCATTTTTACAACCCTGTGAAAGAAATTTCTTTCTTTTTATTTTTTTTGGTCAGTCCATCATTGCAAATTTCTGTCATGAAAGAAAGTATTTTTGCCCATGCAAGCTGAGTTTTTCCTTCATGAATCCATGAGAGGCACCCATGTCCCTATGGAGGTAATTGTGTTAGGGCCAAAGGTTAAGTTTAGATTTTTCTGACGACTCCTGCTCTAAAGAAAATTTGCAGGATAACATGACCCAGCCTAGCAAGAAATCAGCCAAAGGGACTGCAGAAGGACTGACAGAGACAGGCACCAGTTCTGAAGTCCAGCTAAGTGGGCTGAAGAAAAGCTTCCATTTAGGGTGGAGGAGCAGGTGGACAGACCCCTGCCTTTGTGTCGCTCCTCCAAGGTGCAGGTGCTGCCTCCTCAGCCTCGGCGCAGAACTGGGGTGAGTCTGTGTTATGCAACAGATGTTTTTTTATGATGTACTGTAACATATGGTCAGAGACTCCAGCACTATGTTTCTGAGACCATGCAGAGTACCCATGAGGGCTGCCTTTCTCCCACATGCCTCCAAGTTCCCAAAGAATGTGATTGAGAAAATACTGTCCTTTATATGGCTTATTCTGGGGGTGACCAATGCTTTGTGGCTTGATTTAGTGTTCTGTCCTGCCTTGTACTACCTGGCACATGGAACAAAATCTATGTCTCCAGCACCAGTCTTATAGAAGTGTGATTGTTTGTGAGACCTAGGTCAAATTAAGCAGCCAACCAACTTCTTGAGTACCTGGTGCCCAGAACAGGGCCTCAGTGTGTTCTGTCGCAGTCATTCTGCCTGCTTGCCCCACATGTTGTGGCCACAAAGTTGATTAAAGGCTGTTGAACTCTGTGGGTGGTTTCAGGGTGCTTTTGGATGAGCTAGCAAGCCCTTGGAGAGCAGAACTGTGGCCCTGTCCAGGCAGTTCCAGGTCAGGTTCTGGGTTGTCTGATGGAGAGAGAAACATCACTGCCCTGAGATATGAGGAGAGGGAGAGGATGTGAAAGCAATGCTAATTCCTACTTCTGCCTCTTGTCAGGCAGGTGAGAAACGAAATCGGAAGGAGCTGCACAAGGGGATGGAGAGCTTGTAGTTGGGGAAAAAAAAAAAGATAGAGCATGACAGATTCAAGCTCTGAGCGTGATGGAGTTTTGGGAAGCTGCAATTTCCTAAGGCAGCACATCATTTCAATAGCAAATTGTAGGACTTGATTTTTTACAGAGGAGGAAGGAGGCAGGCTGCTCAGCACTGCAGGAAAGCTAGTGCCTTGTCTAATGTCTCACAGTAAGACACGAGGAAGAGCAGTCTGTGGAGGCTTCTTTTTCAGCTGATCACTGGTGAACAGACAGGTCATTTCTAATTAGAACTTGTCAAATTAAACCAAGTTAACTTGGCCAAGGCAGGAGGTATTATATCAGAAACCGGGCTGTCATTGAGGGCTTCAATTTTCTGGGCCAACTCTAAGGCTCTCCTGGGTTCTGGTATCCTTACTAGACTCTTAAATGCTTTAAAAGAAAATCAGGCTCTGCACACAGCAAAGTCTCCCTCCCTCTGAACCTCCCAGGCTAGGCTTCCTGGCCCAACGCTTGACATGGGCAGGTCTTGCTCTGTAAGATCCTTTGTGTTGTTATGCTCCCTGCTTGTGTGAGAAGCAAGAGGCAAAATGCAATCTTTTATTCTGTAGGCGTAAGAAGGGTAATTTTTTTATTTTGACTCTTCAGTGGAGGTGACAAGAAGTTGGTAGCTGAGATCGCTGCATTTCAGAAGTGAGACTGAAGATGCCATGCATCCTCAGTGTACCATATTTCGCATTTTTGAAGTGTTTAATGTTGTGTAAAATTTCACTGATAGAATGTCTTAATAAGGTATTTAAAAAAAAAAAAGCCTGCAGTAAGATTAGCAATTTGCACCTTTTTAAAAATGAACAGTACTCTTGTTGTTTTGATATACAGCTCCATTATCAATTTGCATCTTTAAAGAGGTGCAACCATTCTCTAATAACTTCTGCTTTCTTTTAGTGAGCTGAAAAGGCTCAGTTTTACTTTGACCGTATTGTGCTTTCCTATGCACAGTCAAGGCAAGTAAAACCAGATTTTTTTTAAGAACTGGAGTGTGATTTAGCTTATTGTAGCCTAGGCTATCAGAGTTGACTGGTAGTCTTGCTGAAGAGTAGCCCTGCAGGTTATTAAAGCAAAAAAAAATTAGTTTCTGAGAATATATCAACAAAAATTTCTTCATGCTTGAACAGTCACATACCCATAACCTTCTTATTTATCAAACTAGCTTCGGGGAATAGTACAACCTTCAGCCTGCTATCATACAATGAACTGTGCCTGTTGGCAGAGCAATCTTGACTGATAATTCCCATCTTCCAGCCTGCCTTACCCAATCTGTTCAAACTGACTCACCCCAGCTACAGCACCCAAGGAAGCACCTTCTGCTACAAGGTCCGGTTGTCAGAGGTCAGTCCGTTTAGGCTGTTCTCCAGCAGCCCAGTGTGTCTGGGAGGCCTTAGATTTATGGATGCTATACAAATTTCTTGTAATGTAAATATCAGACAGATCCATGCTGTTAAACATATGCAAAGATTGCCTTTAGCTGGAAGATGCTAGAAACCTTTTACAGCAATGGTTTTATTCTTAAGTGTGAAACCGAGATCTTATCGTTATTTTCTTCCTATTCCAGCCTCTCACAAATATTTACAGTAAAGCTATCATCAGACTGAAAACTAGCTATGAATTGCCTTTTTTGTTGGTTTTTTTCCTTCCTCTCAATTAATAACAACACACGGACGGTGAGGCTTTCAAATTAGGTGAACTCTGGGCTTGCCCAGGGGCTGTGTTGTGGTGCAGGCTGCAAGGTGCTGTGCCAAGGCACATCTTAAAGTTAACACTGAGCTGTGCTTGCCTGTCTCTCAAGGAGGAGGTGTCCTCTGGCTGTAGGGGAAGAAAATGAACCTGAAGATAACAGTCTGGCTGCTCATGGTATAATTCAAGGTTAAGGAGAATAATTCTTGGTAAGTCTGGCCCAGCCCCCTAGCTGGCATCACAGGGATTTCAATGGTCTCATTGGCAAAGTCAGCCTTCAGTTTTACAGATAGCTTATCTCCAAGTTGGTACCAGAAGGCAGGTGAAGTTTGGCTTCTGTGGGTGACTGAAATGGGAACCTGAAGAGAAAAACAGCATTAAAATATTGATCATTGACACGTCAGGTTGAGGATTTTATACCTTTAATGACACATCTTCCCAATTTATATGTGGTAGTTGCATAAAGTAATATTCGGCAAGAGATATTCAGTTGTCTTCTGCCAAACATGTACAATTTCAGTCAAACAATAGGACTTTTGCTCCTTTAAATGTAAAATCCTCAACGCACACTGAACTACAGGATGGTTGCCGACTTCTTGTCAAATCTGCTAGCAATTGATTATACGGGAGAAAGCACGGCACGTCATCTATCAGCTCTCTGCATGGGGGAATGATTAGATGCTTTTGATCATTGATGGGGTATATTAGGTCTCAAAATGAATCCACTCCTGCAGCTTTTAAAGAAGAGAACAGTCGCTCCTCACTGAACATTTGTATGTATAGAAAGATCATAAATGTGAAACACAGGGCTGCAGCACAAAAATATTTGAAACCCCAAAATCTTGGTCTTAGTCTCAGCTTGATTTATCTTTCTGCTGCAGGCAGGAGAGCTGTCCCCAGTGGCGATGTTCTTCAGTGGCTTACACTGCCTCTGCACTGGTGAAAGTGTTGTCCTTGAAATCACCAAGGAATATCTTAATTTCAATTTCAGCTTGAGGTTATCATTATAGCACATTTTAAAGATACATTTAATTCCCAGTTCATACATGGAAGTCATACAAATTATTGATTTTTAGCCGAGATCATTAAGAATTTTAACACAGGCTGTGGCTACTCAGATAAAAGAGGCTCTATTAAGAGCTTAACAAAGGTTAATTTTGGCATATAATTAACTCATCAGCTAATGAGCTAAAGACAACTTTATCATTTAATTGCTACATCTGGTAAAAAGTTCAAAGAGGGAAAAACAACAGCTTTCAACATCTAAGTGCTCAGAGTAGTAGCCATGCTTATTCCCTCACCCCAAGGAAGTTTAAAATCCAGGCCCTCTTCCAAATCCCTTTGTGTTTCTCATTTCTTTCTTCAGCCTGCTTATGGGAGCAATTCCTTCACCCTTGGCTTGCTGTATCTGTTCTCATATGTTGCAGAGCAGTAGGGAAAATGAAGATGAGTGAATTTGTAATGAAATTTATGAAAGCATTCTAATGAAAGGGGTGGGTAACACTGTGGTGGGAGATGACAGGACCCACTGCTCCCTCCTTGTGCCGCCTCTCCAGTCCCCAGGCTGATCCAGTCGCTGCTGTAGGAGTTTGGTAGAGGAAAGGGAAGGCACCGTTTCAGTCAGACAAGAGGAGTAGTCGCATTCCTCATTGCTGTTATTAAGTAATACGCTGTATGGCAGTCTTCCTCTTGCACAGTGTGTCAGCCTATCTGCAGACTAAGAATTAAATCTGGAAGTTCAGTTAATCTTAGAATCATGGAATCATAGAATAACCAGGTTGGAAGAGACTCACCGGATCGAGTCCAACCATTCCTATCAAACACTAAACCATGCCCCTTAGCACCTCATCCACCTGTGCCTTAAACGGGTGCCCAATGACCCTTTCTGTGAAAAATTTTTTCCTAATGTCCAGCCTAAATCTCCCCTGGCGGAGCTTGAGTTAATGGAGAAATATTTAGGGGGGCAGATGCTCAGCTGCTGTAACTTGTACAGCTTGTCACCTGAGAATCTGCCTCATTGGCTGTGGTGGGGCATTGGTTTGGGTCTTTGGCTCCTGGTGAGCAAAAAGGTCTCTCAGTGACGATATTGGCTATCCTCTTCTTTTGGGAGGCCCTGAATATGAGTCGTGTATTCCCATCCATTTTTCACGTGGCTCACGCAGACTGAATCCAGAGCTGCCTGCAGTGCTGAGTGGGGCAGAACAAAGTATTTGATGGTGCTCCAGTGGGAGGTGGGATTAGAATCACAGAATCGTAGAGTGTTCTGGTTGGGAAGGGACCTGCAAGGATCATACAGTCCATCTCCTGTCCCTCCCCAGGACAACCCCAGTGTTCACAATGTGTCTGAGGGCATTGGCCAAAAGCTTCTGGAATGGCAGCCTTGGTGCCATGACTGCTTCCCTGGGAGCTGTTTCAGAGCTCCACCACCCTCTGGGGGAAGAAAATTAGATAAGGCACAGCAAGGAAGGAAAAACTAGGCATGAATGAAGTGGAAGGCCCAAAAGCATGAGAAAGAGCGGTTGTGGGGCTGAGAGAGTGGGGAAGTGGCACCTGAGGTTTGTCTGTCATCATGGAAAGGTGAATATTTAAAGGCTTGAAGTCCAAGCCACAGCTGGTGATGGGATTTGAAATTCAGCAGATCTTCAAGTTTGAAATTCAGCAGCTCTTCTATCCTTATTCCTTACACCTTCTTCACATGATGAGAAACTTTCCTGCAAACAGGCACCCTGGCAATGACAAACTGAATCCTCATTAAAACAAAGAAAGGTTAAGAGGAAAAAATAACCTATTTAAAATGAGGTAACTCACCAGTCTTTGAGCTGTAAATTGACAATAGGATTTATATAAATCCGTAATTGTATCTCTTTTACCTGCAGTTAGGCTAGTTAATGATGAAAAAAGTATACAGCCTATCCTGAGGTTTTAATGAGGATTCTTTTTGCAGAGTTAAAAAAATCCGCCAAATTAAATTCTGCCAATTTACTCCATTGCAAATTGAGCGCCACCCTGTGCGCAAAAAAATCATCAAGTAGCTTAAATCAGTTACAGCTAAATGTGTAAGTCAGCATGTGCTTTAGCCTTTAGTCATGAAGAATATATTAGATTTTAAAAATAAATGGCTTTCTGCTGAGTCTTCATTGCAATGGCTTTCTGACTTTTAATTAAATTTTCAGTACTTGTGGGTGCTTCTTCATGTACTTTGTCCACAGAATTCACAGCATCTCTATCATGTGTGGTGGAAAACCAGATTGGAGATTATTAAGCTTGTTCATTCCTTTGTTATTCACTGGTACAGTACCTAGAGAACTTATAAAGCATTTATTCTGCAATAATACTCTATAAGAACAGAGCCAGAACGCATAAACTGAACATGATTAGCAGTAGCTGGTAGCTTGTTACATTTTGCTTGTTAGACACTTCTGGTCTCCTTCATTGGTGTTAAACGAACTTAATGTAAATTAGTCGGAACGGGTTTGTGTCGTTTGGAAGGAGCTTGTAAGGAAAAGGGGGAACGGCGGGCGCTGCTGCCCGTGGCTGCTGGAGGAGCGGCTGCTCCTCGCGCGGGATGGCAGCACCAGCCCCTCAGAGGCCGGACGGTGCCTTTTCTACTACAGCAGTGGTGGCTGGAAGGATAACGTCATACAACCCATTGCTGACTGGGCGTGGGGCAAGAGCCCTAATGCTGTGGGCTGTGTCCTGCCCCTGCGGGGCCTGGTGTGTGAGAGTCCTGGCCCTGCAGAGCATGCGCTGCCCCGTGGCCAGCTCGGTCGCTGAGGCGAGCGGAGGGCACTGCCCATCTCCCCGTGTGCCTGCTCACTGACCCGGGGGGCCAGAGCTGAGGGAGCGGTGGCTGTGGTGGCTCTGTGGCTCCAGAACACCTGGAGAGGCTCCATTTGAAATGGTGTCCCTGGCCCAGCCTATGTGCTGCCAGCCTCCCCACTCCTCCTGCTGCATCTGTGGGCTTTGGGGTGGAAAAAGCTTCACTTGAGAGAAGTCGGAATGTGCAGTCCTGAGCAGGGTGAAAGCACAGGGGAGCAGCCCTCTCCTGTTGCTTGCCAGGCTGGGATTTGGTGCACCATGTGCTCTCACAAGGGTGGGTGAGGGCAGGCTGGGTCTTCTCTCGCCCTTCTTCCTTGCCCACAGAGCTCCCCACCAGCTGGAAAATGTGGACACCACCCAGAAACTGTGGACACAGCCCTTCCCTGGCTTGGGCCCCACTCGCCGTGGTGGGCTGCTGCAAGCAGCGTTTGGTGCTGGGGGCAAGGGTGGGGCCATGGGCAGGCTGAGCTTCGTTGCCTTCTTCAAGATCTGTGAGAAGGAGAAAAGGACCCGTTTCATGAGCTGTGCCTGCAGCCACATGTCCGGAGCTGAGCTGTGTGGGTGACAGCCTGAGTAGGACGATTGTCTGTGTGAGAGAGAGAGTCATGGACATGTGACAGGAGGATGCAAAGGTTTAAGAAATGTTCTTAGCTCCCCCCTAGCCGTCAGTGCTCATTGACTGTAACAAAAAAGAAGGCGGCTGGGCAGTGGAGCACCTATCATGCACCTAATTTCAAGTGTCTCATCACCAATTATCCGTGCGTGTATCTGTTCTCTTTAACTGATGGACTAAGATTGACTCTCAGACCTGGGCTCTATTCGTCCTCTCTCAGCGTGGCTTCCAGCATGTCATTTTTCCATTTGTCTGCGGCTGCCACTTTAAAGGCTACGGTTCGGATCGCTTGCTGCCTGTGTGGCTATTTCATCTGCAGCCAAGTGTCAGTCCTGGAGGACAGCATTTCCTCCAGTTTGTTTCATTATGGGAGAGCTAAGAGCCTTTTCCTGGAATTTGGCATAAATGAATTTCACAGGGAGCTTGGCCTGTGCAGAGAAGACTTTAATGGGGGCTTCAGAGGGGTGCAGGGAGAGAAGAAAGTAATGGACACTTTCTTTAAGCCTATGAAAATTATAGAATGGTGTTGCCCTTGCAGAGTGTTTCTCATTAACCTCTTGCAACACCTGCTGGAGCTGACTGAAAACCAGGAATTATGGTGGGGCTGGGAGAGAAGAAATTTGGGAAATTGGTTAGTTTAGTGTCAAAATTAATGGTGCAATTTTCTTGAGGGAGAAAAAAGAGACATCCAGAACCAATCCTTCCTCTCTTCTGTTTCCTCTTGTTGGTACTTGCTCTGGATGTGGCCAAGCCGTATTCAAATCCCTTCCTGGCCTCTTTCAGAGTCCCTCTTGGGCTAGGACATGCCAGGGAGCAGCAGCAGCAAGGTGGCTGGCAGGTTTTTGGGGGTGGCTCTGTATGGGCAAGGGTCTGTTGGGGTTGGAGGGATTTTGCCCCTTTCTGCTCTCATGCTAATGTCATGGCCCTGGGCCCTGCCTGCACCCATCTGTGCCAACATCTATGAGCCTTTCATCTCTCCTCTTGCAGGTGTTTTGCAGCAATGGGCTCCAGAATGTGTTTTCTGTAAAAAAAACTTTCCCTTTTAATCCTGTTTTCTAGTGAAAGGTGTTCTTTTGTAAGAGGTCTCAGACCAGTTTTATCCAGAGGTTGTTGGTCTAAGTTGTTAGCTATAAAGCTCTCCAAACATAGGGACACTGCCACTTCTGTGGTTATCGTGACACTTTGCTGAGGCAGGGCTGGGTATCCTGCTGAGGATGTGTTTGGGGAAGATAAAAGTAGAAGGGGACAAAGACCCAGCCTTATTTTCGGTTCTGTAAGGACCGTTTGTGAGGAAGGTATCATTGGTACTTCAAGTGCTGCGAGCAAAGCCTCTAGACAACTTAAACGTTCTCCAGCAGATCCATGCGAGCTCTCATTTGTACAAATTCTGGTAAAACAAGTTTTCTGACCTAAATCAGCACTAGCCCAGCGCTCTGGAGCTGGGTTCTTTATTCGGTAAGGTATCCTCCTTGTCAAAACGCATTTACATAGAGCCCTGCAGCCCCATGGCTGGTAGCGCCTCCCCCTGCTCCTGCCTCCTAGTGGGCTGTCTGAAGGAGGCTATACATATGTATTAAGTTATTAAGCAGTGGTATGGGTTCTCACAAGTTCAAACACAGAGCATGCTGTGCCTATGCTCAAACGTCTCCAGGAGGGCCTGGATTAATAGAAATGCAAATGGAGCATCTGCACAAGGCCATATGATTAGAGCCTTCCCCCTCACACCTCAAAGTCAAGAGCAGAAAAACACTGCATGTGAAATACAACCAAAAAAACCTGGTGATATAATATGCAAAGTCGGTTACCAATTTCAACAGCAGTCAGCAAAACATTGAGCCTCACCCTGCTTTAAGCACCACTGGCTCTACCTTCTTAAAGGTAAGTGGTTTAATCAGCTTTGAATTGCTTGGGTTTTAGAGTCCATAGCGATGCTTGCCTTTCCTCAGATTCCAGCAAGCTTCAGCTCAGCCCTGTCCAGCAGGAACGCAGCTAACCCGAGCAGAAAGGCTCTATTTCGTGCCAGCTTATGCAGAGCTCTTCCTGTACTGATGGGAGGTTGGAGTGTGGCATGTGGTGGTAAAATCAACCGTTAGCAAGATCAGCTAGGGCAGAACGCTCTGTCAGAGTTTGCCTTCAGGAACTGGTGTTAATGTGAATCCATACGCAGTTGCTCTGAGTCTATTTCCTTCCACCTGACAGTAGAATTTGACTCACTGGAGACATACCCTGCTGTGCCAAGGTTTTACATCCTTCTAGAGATGTAGCCATGGTGTGGACTGGTGTGGCCTTTTTGGATGTTGGTTCCTGTTGCCACAAATGTAGAATAACCAGAAGGCAGTGAAGGCATTTTGTGCCCTTGGTCCCAAACAGATGCATGGGATATAAAAGGAGAGGGCTAAGTGATGGAGAAACGTTTTCAAATTTTCCCTCATGTGGTGATATTCGGTTCCTTAGTGATAATGAATGAGAGACCCAGACATTTCTGTGGCAAAGACAGACCTTTGCCTGTTCAATACCCAATCAAGTGTCTTTTTTGCCACTTCCTAGTGGTCTGTCTTCTCTGGAGGTAAATTGTCACAGGTTACTATGGGCCTCCTCTAGCCAGGATCTTCTGAAGAGAATCTCATTCTACTAAAAACGTTACTGGGTAAAGTGTTTATGGACAGAGGGACAGATGCTCAGCATTGTTTGCAAGCTTCCCAAGCTGATCCTAGCTTTGCAGGGCCATGGCAAAAGGAGGGGTGCTCATAGGGAAGCAGCTTATCTTTCTGCTCTGCATGTGAGACCGACTTCTCATTGGAACATTTCAGAGCCAGGTCTGTGCAACAAATCTCTTTTTCTCAAGCCTCACCCTCACATATCTGTGCTGTGGATGATGTATCTATGTGACCAGACAGTCCTCTACATTTTTGTAAGACTAGATATTGTGAAACCCTTTTTGCTGCTGTACAGTTGTCATATCTGCTTGACCAAGAAGCTATCTTAGCTTTGGAAAGGCTTCGTGGAATAGAATTACAGCTGTGATTCTAAATTTAAGCCACTATTAGTGATTCTGTCAGAATAAGACATCAGGTCGATCTCTTATACTTTATGTAGGTTCTATTTAGTTTATCCTTGACAATGACTCTTGTGATGGTATAGGCTGTTCGCAGATGCTCATATACTTACTGTCTCTGTGAATGAAAGAGCAAATTGTTGAGCTCTTCCTTGGCCTAGAATGAGGCTCAGGAGCAGCTGTTGTTGCCTGTACAGCGAGTCTGTTTAATATGTAAAAAGTAAAACCACATCAAGCACTGTACCTACAAGTTGCTCTATGGAAGTGGAGGAACTAACCTGAACATAATGTAGCTTGGGTTGAGGAGGACAGTTCCATATATCCAATTCAAACACCTCTCAGTTATATGAATCTTACAGAGTGCTGGTGATCATATTTACTGCTTTGAGTAACAGTTGAAATATGAATATTGCCCTACAGACACTGCAGTTATTCCTTCAGAAGCAATTGCCATACTCTCTGGCTTTTTCAGTGCTGCTTGTTACTGTGGTCCATGTTTTGGTCACCTGCTTTGCATTCTAAGAACTCCTTTCACACATTTGTTGCAACAAACACCTTCTTCCAACTTCTCTTAGAAAACCTGGAAAATTTGTCCTTGTTCCCCTTCTCAGACTTGTGAGCTGGAAAGAAATCCAGAAAACTAATAGGTCAAAGGAGGGTGATTCTGCCCCTCTACTCTGCTGAGACCCCACCTGGAGCCCTGTGTTCAGCTCTGGAGCCCTCAGCACAGGAAGGACCTGGCGCTGTTGGAGAGAGTCCAGAGGAGGCCATGGAGATGATCCAAGAGCTGGAGCACCTCCTGTATGAGGGCAGGCTGAGAGAGTTGGAGTTGCTCAGCTGGGAGAAGAGAAGGCTGCAGGAAGACTTAGAGCAGCTTCCAGTACTGAAAGGGGCTCCAGCAAAGCTGGGGAGGGGCTCTTGATCAGGGAGTGCAGGAATGGGATAAGGGGGAATGGTTTTAAATTGGAAGGGGAAAGATTTAGATTAGACATTAGGAAGAAACCCTTCGTGATGAGGGTGGGGAGGCCCTGGCCCATGTTGCCCAGAGCAGTGGTGGCTGCCCCATCTCTGGAAGTGTTTAAGGCCAGGTTGGATGGGGCTTGGGGAGTCCCTGCCCATGGCAAAGGTGGGACTTGGATTGGCCTATGATGAAACAGCCCCCCATAGAACAATATGTTCTACCTTTACCAACCTGCATCAGAAAAGCTGCAGGTGTTGTGGCAGGCAGCTGGAAAGGGATTCTATTTGTAAGGGAAGTAAAATTGTTATATGTCTTTAGACAGAGTTCCTGGAAATGTTAAACCTTTTCTTCCTATTTAGCATTCATGGGGCAAAAGAAATGTTGGTCTAGAATGGGGAATTGGGTGCGATTCTTCACTTCTCCGTCAGAATAAAGTGACTGGTAGTTGTGGTTCACCTAACTGCTTTGGTAGGTGCTGGCATCCTGCTTCGCAGTTTTCCAGAACAGCAGCATGCAGGCCTTGACTCTTCAGAGACATCACCGAGTTTATTTGCATGGTAGTTAATAAGCGTTCTTATCTGCACTCAAACCTTACAGCCAATGGTATGTAAACTCCTAAATAATTGCATGCACTAGGCCTGCACGGGCTGAGACAGAGGAAGAATTAATAAAACATATGGATGAGTCTCTGCTGATTTCTCTGCCCATTAAAGGCGAGCGATTGCCCAGCAGTAAGCACATTTGTACACACGCTTCTCACATGCCATTAAGAGTTGACCTCTTCCAGCAGCATACACAAACCCAAACTACAGCTACAGGAACCTTTGTATTTCTTTTAGTCAGATCATTTTATTGGTGTGTTTGCACTTTAGTGGAGAAATGAATAACGCAAATGGTCCCCTCAGTCCTCTCAGGTTAAGTGAGAACCCGACTTCCAGTATAATATGGGCAGGATGAGCATACTATCTAATGGGACAAGGCGGCCATCCCTGTCCAGCCAGTTGCTGTGGTTCCACAGTAAAAGCAGTGATGTATTTCTGGGCACGTCACGTGCTTTTGTTGCAGTTTTCATGGTTGATTCAAGTAGAATAGGAGGAGGAGGAATGGAGAAAACCAAAATTATTTGAGATACAATACAAATATACAGTAATCGGCAAATATTATAATAATTTTTTCTAAGTGTTTTTATGTATTCAGGATGTGATTATGTTCTGAGATAGCCTATCAGTTCGGAGGGGGCCAGCGGCTGTATCTGTCTGGATGTCTAAAGCAGCATTTTGCTATGCATGGTTTATTTTGAATGATAACAAGTGCATGCCTAGGTGAAACTGTGGGTAAGCTGTTCCATGGTGTGACCTACAGTAAAAAGGTAAAGCATTAAAATAATTTTTCAAACAGAAACTCTGCCTTCCAGTTATGTAGAGAAAAAGTCAATTTACCCCTATGAAGGGGCAGAGTGAGCTACTTCCAGGCACAGGTATGATACAGCTTATTAAGATGGTGTCGGATGTCTGTGGACAAGTGATGGCATCGGTAGCACTGTGAAGCATGCCTTGGACTTTTAACGACCATAACTAGTTACAGGTAACTAAACATATGATGAAAGTGCTGCACAGCAATTGGTACTGTGCTGGGCTAAGTTTCCAGAAAGAGCAGTCCAAAATCTGTGGAGGGTTAAGTGGACCACGCTGGGCACCTGGCACTTCAGGTAACCAGACTAGGTGCTTACAGATCTGATACACAGACCTGGGGCTCCTGTGTTTGATAACCTGGGCTATCCTATACACCTAGCTCTGAGCTGCCTGTTTCCGGAGCCACTCTGGCTGTCTTCACTCCTATGTTTTACATATATTATGTCTAATCTTTTAGTCTGCAGCTTTCTACTTGGATTTTCTTCCTCTGTGGACCCGTTTCTGCTTTCTTCAATTCTCAGTCCATCCCCTCCTTTGTTACTGTTGTTATTTTGCAGGGCTTTTTTAAAACTCATTGTAATTCTCCTTTCTCAACTTACCCTGACAACAGGCAGGTGTCTGCTTGGCCTTGGTGCATCATGTACTCTAGTTGGCAGCCTCATCTCTAGATGTGGCAGCTGATCTTGGTTAGCAAACTGTCTGTTGCCTGCACTAAATATAATCAAAGTTCATTGTGTCTTCATTTATAGTCTGAAGAGTCCTTCTAGTCCCACTGGGATGTTCTTTGCTAGATGCTATATAAAAATGGAGAAATATGGGTGGAATTTCAGTTTGGGTAGATTCAGGGGTTCTTACTCTGCTTAGAGTCTTTGGAGATACATGATCAACCACAGCGAATGAGCCCTAGATCCTAGGCTTGTAGCACCTCTGAATGGTGGTGAGGAGAAGGGAAAATCATTCCTGACTCTGATTGTAGCCAAAAGGCTTGTCTTGAAGCCTATTCCAGGGCTGTGGACTCTGGGTGTACGTTTTGGTCTGATAAGGGAACTTTCAAGATGGAATTTCCACGGAGAAACAAGAGGTACTAATTTGTTGTTCAAAGTTAAAAAATAAACGATGTTGCACTTCATAAATAGGGTGTTAATTATAGCAATGTAATAATCAATTTCTCCTCATTAAGTAACAAACAACACAAGCTGGAAAATGAACCAGTTTGTTTCACACAGTTGGATTAATGGAGAACCAAGTGGGTCTTAACTTCCTCTCACCAATGAATAATGGCCTAGAGAAACACAGTGCTAATCGAGGCAACACCAGTGGTAGTAAACAAGTCAATCCTGTATTTATTAGAGCGGTAGAACATGCATAATACATTGATCTCTAGTTATCAGCTGAAAGTTGCACAATGCTGGAAAAGCAGTCTGTTGTATCTCTACTGGAAGACGACTGTTTCTGTGACAGGAAATCCATATGTCTAGGAGGAGAGGCGTTCGTTTAGTAGAAGGTGAGAAGGGTGCCACGTGTGGAGCGGGTGGCTGGCTCTTGATTTAATGGCCATTCGATAAGTTCTCTAAATGCATCACTGATACAGCAAAAGTCATTCAGCATCCCGTATCTGTAAACTTCTAAATGCTGCTTAGGTTTGACTAGAAGTTCAGAGGAAACCAGTGACAGTATCTAAAAATGTGTAAAGTGACAATACTATACAAAGCAAGTCAGATTATTTTTGCACAAGATTGTGCAGTTTTCCATGTCTGTGAAGCAGGCATGTTGGAACAGAATTCAACTCATTCAACTTGTTGTGGGGCATGATAAGTTTGGCCTAGAGAAGAGCATGCTAGGTTAGACCTTGGGGTTACTGCCTTATAGTCATTACTCTTCATTTGACCTGCTAGATGATAGAATTATAGAATGGAAGGGGCCTCAAAGCCCATCCAGCTCTACCCCCCTGCCATGGGCAGGGACACCTCCCACTGGATCAGGGTGTTAAAAGCCCCATCCTATCTTGCCTTGAACACCTCCAGGGGTGTGGCAGCCACGATTTCTCTGGCAGCCTGGGCCAGTAATTGTAAGGTGCTGAGAAAACTAAAAAGTGCCCTATGGAAGACGTAAGGATTGCTAATTTCCTTCTTCATACTTGAAGTATATTAGTCATGATTTTTAGCAGCAACAGTCATGAAGATCTCATTGGAGGGAATTCCTTCTCACTGTGTTGAAGCTTTCCCTTTTCTGCTTTAGATCACCATTTATCTGCATTAAACTGGTTATGCTGGTATCAAGCAATAGTTTGATACGTTCCTAGTTTAGTAAAGAATAGATTTAGTGCTGGGACAAGTTGGAAGGCAGTCTGATAACTCCATCTTTCTAAGACAGCTAAGCATATAGAATGGTAACTGCTATTCAGAAAGCTTAAATTCAGGCCCACAAAACTTGTTAAATCTCCTAAGCAGTCATTTGTCTTCCCTGAGGACTCCTTGCTTTGGTCTTTGATTTAATTCAGGCAACAGCCTTTATGGCAATGTGATTTGTTGTAACTAATTGCTAGCTGATAGTATTCATCATGCTAAGTGCAGATGTTGGTCTTAGCAAAAGTCAAATGGAAAACACTTTTGGTTTAAGATCATCTCTATTTGCAGCAGCTGGGGGTGTCGCCGTTTTATAACAGATCACATCATGGCATGAGAAATTCTGCAGAACTGCAAAATCCAGGGAAGATAATGAAAATTCATAAAGAATTGATAAAAAGAGGAGGAAGTAGGAAGGATATTCCTGAAAAAGCTGTATGAGTAGGGGAGTTTCTATTACAGGTAACTGGAGTAAGTCCCTGAGGAGTCTTCTGTTTTCATCTATTTATTAAACAACTAAGAGGGTAAGACAAACTATAAATTAATTATACTTGCCAGTAACATAAAGTCAAAGCAGTGGTGAACATAGATAATGCAATTCATAGACATCAGGGGGCCAAATTTTCTCCTTGCTTACACCTGTTCAGTCTCACTGAAGCCAATGGGATCGGACAGGGGTAACTGAGGGGAGAATGTAGCCTCAGGCCTTTTCTAAAGAGGGGTGGAGAGCTGCTGAAAGATGCTTAATGTTAATAAATATGAACTCTCATCCATTAGCCTGAGATACACAAAGGATGAGGAGTGAAGGGAGTGGAGAGATGAGGTGCAGCATGAGCACCTTGCGGACAGCAGCTCTGGTGGTTTCAAGGGATGCTGTGGAAGCTCAGCGTGGCCCAAAGCCACGTGGCTTTTGTGGCAGCTCAGGGGAGTTGCACCGATGAAGGATTTTGAGTGTTTAGGCCTGTGCTCACAGCCTTCCAGGCGGCTGCAGCGTAGCGTATGCCTCTCATGCTATTTATTGGTGACTCACAGATCGACTAGCACTGATGACCTCTTATCAATTAAGGCTGTTGTGCCACAAACAGCTCGAGTGCCAGCACTGCTCAGCCCAGTAGTTCTCTCACTCAAACCGTTCATCACTCTTGTCTGATAAAAGGTGTCCACAGCCTTACGTATTCATTCACAATCTAAGTCTCAGGTTACCAAGGTAACAAGCAGGTTAATCAGCTCCACCACACTTTCCTTAATTGAGGGAGAGCACTTCATTCTCCACTTCACTCAAGTAAGTACAATGGCCTTTTTTAGTTGGCTCTCGTGGACTGGTTTTGATCCACTTGACTCTGAGACAGTTCCCCTCTCCAACCATAGTGTATGGTACTGTACGCTAACAACAAACGTGATTGAATTGCTGAATTACACAATGTGCCTTCCGACTGTCTTGTGTGACAATGTTCATACATAATTTATATTGGAATTGCATTACGTTGCATCCTTTGCATGAGGTTGATTGTCTTGTAGCTTATAGCTCCAGCCCTGTGAAGGAGGTGGGGCAGAGCCATTCCTCACCAGCAAGGCTTTAGGAGAGTGGCCCATGGCTGAAGTGGTGCAGGGGCGCACCGGGCATGGGCAGCCTTTCCTCTGCCTAAGCCATGTCCCCTGCCTCAGTTCTCCATCAGAAAAAGGGAAGCTAATTTCCTGCAGCTAGGTGTACTGCCAATTTGGATTCAGAGTCTTCTCGTGTGTGATGTGCTCCAAGGCAATATGTGCCACTGCCTCATTTTTTCTGGGACCCCTTACCTCTAAAAATTTCAAAGGGACAAAACACTCTGCTCTATCAAGTGCTTTTTGCGAGCGTTCAGTGAGAGCCTGAGGCTGTCCCAGGCCTCAAAGGATCTCCAAGGATCCTTGCTCCCCACAAGGATATCAAATGGTTGGCTGTGCTTTTTGCGTACAGCTTAAGCAGGGAAGTGTTTTAACTGTCACTGAAATGCAGCCACTTCTGCAGTGTAGCATGTATTTATCATGCACGGAAATCAGATCCAGCAATTACAGGCAGAAAGTAAACTGCTTGTAACAACCGCAGGGGGATTCAGGTGGGAAGAATGAATTAGAGCTGCAGTGTAATAGAACTGATGCAACTTGTGACAGGGAGTCTGGACTTTTATTTATATCCACGTGGATGAATCTTTATTTTATGTCTGCCTCCTGAGATGAGAGCCATGATAACACAATGCCCTCTAACGCCAGGCTGGAGAGCGAGGCAAGCAGCAAAGCTTTGCCCTAGTTCATAAGTGCACGGTTTTCAGTGACCTCCTTGATCACCATTCCCTGTTGTCTCAAGCCCACCTAAAGCCACTCAAGTACCCATAAATTTGCCAAAAAAGCTAAGTAAGGAAGTACTAAGAATTTCAAGCCAGCACGTTCTTTTAATGTTTGTCACTGTGAGCATGAAAGGTTGATTTGTAATGAGGACAGTGTGCAGCTGGCTTCAGATTTTCACCAGTATGGGACTTCTAAATGCCTGCTACTCACAGCACCTTTTTATTTATTGTGGTGTGTGCCTCTCTTTAAGTTTGGGAATCATCAAAATCAGGTAGACTCAGCCTTTGTAATGCAACCCTCTAGGAACAATTTTATTCAGTCAAAGTAATACTGAGACCTTGGAGAGGAGAATGGATCTAAAAAGCATAATTTTTTTTAAGAGAAGCCCTCGCACCAACCTTCTATTCTATATTATCATTAACAATTTCTGCTAACCCAAGAAGGTACAGTGCTTTCTAGAGTACAAGCCAAAGCTCGCTTAGCTGTGTTAGAAGATTTTTTGAATCCCTTAGTTCCTCAAGTCTTTAATATTGCCCATAAATCTTGACAAAATTACTTTTTCAGGCTTCAAACAATGCTTTTTTATGAACTTTTCCAACTGTCACCTTGAGAAATATCTAAATGACCCAAGAACTACTTACATTTTCCACACTGTGTAAACTGAAATTTCACAACTGCCTATAATTTGAAATACTGTATCCTCCCCTCTTGGAAAAAAAAATCCAAAACCACAACAAACCCAACACAAAACCCTCACACAATCATGTTTGTTTTTTCCTCTTGACTGTATATCACATAAAACCAGCTCCCATGTCTAGGGTCCTGAGTAACTAATACAGAAATCAGTTAATTTTAAATTAAAAAGGCTCATAGTCTAAAACAGTAGAGGCTGCTCTGCAAAGGGGAAAACAGACATCTTGCTTACTAGTGAGAAAGTGTGTTCAGGAGGGAGAGAGAGCAGGGACCTCCATGGTCAGAAAGATCCATAGCATTTATGCCCACATTTCTGGCTGAAAAACCCCCTCACAGCACCAAACCCCCTTTCAGCATCCTGTGGGTTTTCAACCAGTGATAAGAAAATGTTATAACCTTCTCTACAATTTGCTTGAGATGCCAAGCAAAGATGCGAAGTAGCAATCAAGAAAATTATAGCGGTGGTTCAAAAAGAAACTGAAAAGCATCCTGAACTAAAACCAGGTGAGCGGGGTGTCTGAGAGCGAGACCAGGACCATGGGGATGGTTGCACTTGTAGAATTACTGGCAGAGAAAGTGAGTCAAAGAGATGTCTTGTCTGTTTTTGCTCTGGCTATGATGGCCATATTAGAAATGTTTACCTGATTTTTAGTCACTTCAGCATCCGTTTATATTCATATATACCTAACAAAAAGCACTTTTCTTTCAGAAGAAAATGTTTTTGCTCTTCATTTATGTAACATTTATGACTGTCAACGTGAAAAGATTTGCCAAAACCAACAAAAAGATGCTTGTGATAGTGAAGCACCCCCTGTTAACTTACAATTAAAAAAAGGAAATAGAAAAAGAAAATTCTAGAGAAGTGCTCATGGTGAGTTCAGCACAGAGACTGTTCAGAAATTAACCTGGAAAGTGCTTGTTACAAAGCAGCCGAAAGTATTTATTCCTTGTTAATTTGGAGGTTATTTATCTCTTCTATATACCCACTTGGAAGTGCCCTTAATGTCTGTGTAGGTCTGCAGAGTTCTCCTGTCTTGACAGAGTTCTAATTAATAATAAAAGGCACAAAAGACAAGCCAGACAAGTTGGGAAATTTAATACAATCAAAAAGATAATGTTCTATACCTTGGTGATACAAACCAAAAATACAATAATGAGCATCGGTGGGATGCGAGATTAATCCCACTTGTGAAAAACACCTCTGTAACTCATCCGTGACTACGACAGCCTTGAATTATGAGATTTGCAGTTCACTCATGGGATAAATTACACACTCCTCAGATAACCATTATGTATCTGGCAACGTCTGTATTGCTCACAGCTTTGGGTAACAGCGAGAGGCTCTGCTTTCCTATCGCTTTAGCCGTGTGCTTTTCAAACATTTATTGTACAATGCTTATTGCAGGGGATAAATAATGCATACAAGGGAACAAAATTTACATTATAAGTTGATTAAACTGCTTAACAGTTTTTAGCCACTCTCTAAATAAGGATTTTTAACCAGATTTAATCTATGCGGTGTTTCGTGCCCAAAGAACTAGCATTTAATCTCTGTTTAACTGAAATTTAGTTAGCAATGTTGACACCTCTGCATTTTAACACTGGGATTTCTTTGTGGGATACAATCCCTTTCACTCAACTTAATATCCCATCTTGGTCTCTAAGGGAAAATAATTGAGTTTAGGCTAGTTTTAAATAGCGATAAGGACAGGGAACACAGATGGGTATTTCATTGATTAACACTAACACTGGCCTAAGGCCTTGGTGTCAGGCATTAGATTAGGACATTACGAAGAGAATGACAGAGTTTTGGCACTTTATTCCTCCTCAATAACATTCTTTCACATATTAAGTTTATCCCACCCTAGGTAGCTACTTTATCATGCAGAAGGCCTTAATCCACTGATGTGACTCTATCTGCTTTCACTTTGATGCTGCCTCTGTTTACAAGAGTAATGCAGCCTGTGTAAGACAAAGTACTCGTGACAAGAACAACTGAATAAGGCTTTTAGATGCACAGAGCTCTGACCTAAAAAAAAAGGAAAAAATCCTTCAATAAACTTCAAAATACTCCAAACCAAAAGCGAAGGGGAAAAAAATCAACAAAACCAGAGGCTTTTTGAAATGAAGTTATGTTGTTTGCATCCTGAAGAAGCAGACATGAGTTTTTCATCAAGAAGATTCAACTTTACTGATCTTCTTGTACTGCACTTTATCTTTTCTTCACCTTTGACCTTCCTTTCAGTGTCTCCTCAAGGCATCATGAACGTAAGCCTTGTGGTGTTCTTTTAGAAGTAGGATTGCTGCTATCCCCTCTGGTGAATTTAAGCAGCTGTTGGAGTCAGTGACAAGGTTGGCTACAGATTTAGTATCCTGGCTGGGAAAGAGATTAGGGGTCAGTCCCCAGTGCCAGGAGACAAAAGATTCAAGCGGTTCAGGATTTTTTGGATATCCGAAAAAGATTTCATGAAATTTGTAAAGATCTAACAGTGTATTGCAGGTTTCATGTGGCCTAAACAGCTTATAGCGAGTAAAACTCTAGGCAGCCCGTAACTGGTGTTTTCACAGCAATGTGGTTTGCAGAGGGGTATGAGATCTGGGGTGATATAATTCCACAAAACTGCATCACTAAGGACAGAAACCAGTGATTCTTAGCACTCGCAGGGACGGTGGGCTGCCAATTTTATGAAACTCAATCCAGATTAGTTGTGCATCTATTACAGAAAGCCCTAGTTGCCGGTGGGGTTTTTATCTCTAGTTAATAGGAGTTCTAACAGAGCTGCCACTGAAAGTGACGTTCTATTAAGTATAACTTTGTAAAAGCTCACTTAGAGAGACACTAGCAGATTTACATTTTTTTTTTTCCTTCTCCAAATCATGGGAATGTTTGGGAAACTTCTGAAAGACAACAGAGTTATGGGCAGTGAGCCAAAGGTTTTTGACCTTATCGGTTTGAGTTTAATGAAGGCTTTCCTCCTACAAGCACAGTTTCGTTTGGAGTGTGGCTGTACCAGGATCCTGGCTGACGGTAGGGAAGGAAATTGCCTTCTTTCGAAGTCTCAGGCAGTTTCCGAGGATGATTATTCTGTGGGCATTGTAAGCCTGCTGTGAACGTTGGCACTGATGAAGTGTTATATTTGGGTTATATTTTTATATTTGTGCATAAATGCTCCTATTAAGATGGCTTAGAATTGTCCACATGACATAGGGGCAACCTTAAATTGTTCCTGTTTGCATGAACTGAAAATGTGGCCTGCAGAGTTCAGACAGGAACACGTGTGTTCTCTTTTCACTTATGCTGGTGCAGACTAGAGGTAACTCCATGGAGCAGATAAGAGCCAGATGAAAAGATCCTCTCTGCTGGGTGGGCTTTTTTTTTTTGTGTGCACTGAGATATTTCCCTTTTAGAAGAAAAAGTGAAAATCTACCATGTGACTTTTTCACCTCTCTAATTTTATATGGTTGCTCCAATCTGTTTTATAGTTTGGACACTGTGTGGACAGTCTGTTTTTTTCAACTTTCAACACAAATTATGTGAATTCTGCTTGAATTCACCAAACAAAACTGTTGCTGGAATTATCTCTGTAGAATGCTGGTTTCGTAATAGCAGCAACCTAAGTGATTTGTGTTGACATAGAATGAAAAACTGGCTTCCAATTCTGCTTTCCAGCTCATGAGCTGTTTCTTGTACAGCGGTTTCAAAATGCAAAAAAGTGTTTGTTTTCCCACTTTTCTCTGACAGCTTCGCAGCAGCTGAGTCTGCAGGAACGATCCTCAGCGCGGTTCCTTTTTCCTAAATTTCTTTGTGAGATGAGATGTTATTGATTGGCAGTGCCTATGAAAACGAAGGCTTGTAGGACTAAGCTTGAGCCTGACAAAATGTGCTTGGATGCTGGGGAACTTCTTCACTTTGTTTTATCCTGGCAGCCTACGCTCAGTTTTCTAAAGGTCCTTTCTTGGCAGTCTCTCTAAGCAAAAAAAAATATAATGGCAACTTACAGCTTGGTTTTTGAGGCGTGGACAGGGATTGCCAGCAAACAGCACTTTTGTGTTAGTTTGCCACCTAATGCAGGATTTCAGCCCAGGTTTCCAGAGAGGGGGTGAGCACAAACATCCTATGACCTGCCTGTACTCTCCATCGATACAGAATTTGCATTGGTTTTGATGGGACTCGAGGACGTAGAAGGTCTTAACAGCTTGAAGGAGGATGTTTAAGAAAAAAATAAGCTGTATTAATTCCTTCAGAACACTTAAGTGATATAAATTTAATTAATTGTTTACTCCCACCTGGAAGTTTTTAAAAGCTCTCTCTTTCAACCACTTATTTAGCAGCCTGTTTCTGTGTAGGACAGTTACAAACTTCAGGTCGTTGGAAGGAGAACCGACTGAAGTCGTGAGGCTTTCAAGTTCTTTATGTGCTGCAATGAACAAGCTTGTTTCGGATTTAAGAACGTGGTGTTACTTCAGACCGGGAACAGAGTTTCACTATAGCATTCACCCTTCAATGCAGGACATCCTGACAAATAGGGTTTTAAATCTTCGCGTCTCTGGATTTTTTTTTGTTTGAAAAGGGATTATGCCTTTGCAGAAAAATGTAGAACAACATTTTCTTGAGAATTCCTGTCAGTGTATGAGTTTAATGCACATCTGAGACATTGGCAGCACTATAATAAGCCACAGTGGTAGTTACCATCTGTCATGTTGCCAGACTATCTCAAGGCACATTTGTCTTTCTCAGGGAGGGGAGAGCACGTCAATGCACATGGAAATGGAAAGAAAAGCTGTGTTTTTAGCCCATCTCTACCACATAACCACATCTGGTGCTTCTGGACAGATCATAAAGGAGTTTAGCTCCGTCTCTCCAATATCACACCCAGTAAGGCAACGTAGATGTCCGGTCACTCTGTCAAACACATCTAAGTTGCAGCTTCAGTAGTAATCATTAAATCACAGAATGGTTTGGGTAGGAAAAGACCTCAAAGCCCATCCTGCCATGGGCAGGGACACCTCCCACTGGATTAGGGGCTCCAAGCCCCATCCAACCTGGCCTTGAACCCCTCCAGGGATGGGGCACCTGGGCCAGGGCCTCCCCTCTTGCATAGGAAAACAACTTTTTTCCTAAACTCTCATGAACACCACCAAAATATCACTGTTATTTGATTAATTTGGCTGCTGGTTGACTTCCCGCAAACTCAGAAGTGGCAGGAGACAAAGGTGGAGCCCTGCACTAGGTGTGCCTACTGCACCAGTAAGCAGGGGGCAAGCAGGTAGGGAACCTCCAAAACACTCTTGTGAAAGTGCTTGTGTGTTTCTACCTTCAGAAGAAACACGGTATACATGTGCCCGGGGGCCAGGGCACCAGCATGGCAAGGCCTGATGTGAAAATGGACCAGGGAAATAATGTACCTTGACAAGAAAGCACTAAAAATCCCTCCACTCTCAATTAGAGAAAATCTGCTTCTGGGAAAGCTGGTGAAAATAATTATTAATGCTGAAGCACCACAATAATTTGTCATAGAGAGAGCTTTTAATAATGTTGCTCTTGCTTTTTAAGCGTTCCAGAGCTTCTGGAGACAAATAAGGCAAGTGTCTGATGGTGAGACTCAGACGGGGCTGTGGCGAGTGGAGGCAATCCCGGTGTCACCGCTGGGATGTGTTCCCCACTATCGTTGATATCAAATACACTCTCAAGCATCCGATTTTACTCTGAAAATGTGAGATGACCCCTTTAGGGCAAAATTGCAGCTTTAGTCTCTATTGTGTGCAGATTGCAAAATGTGCAGGTATCCAACATATCACACTCCCTTGACAAAATCAGGCTCTGTTAGACTGGATTTCATCTTAAACGCTGACTTTTATCTCATTCAAGCCTCCTCCTAAGATGACTGGGCATGTGAACGTAATCTAGACAATAAAGCAATGGCAGTTTAAATAAAACCAAAAGTCTTTAGGCTCCAACTCAGAATTAAAACTCTTAGAGATCTTGTCTAATGTGTTGTTTATGCTGCCTGCCCCCATTCTTTGGAAAATGCAGGCTAGCCAAAAGTTTTTGATCCTTCTGCTATTAACAGATGGTATACGTAGCTAAGGATAAGCTGGGACTATCACTTAGGCCACAAGTAAAGGGGTGAGGGATGCTCCCCTGTGGGTACCCTTAAAAGGCCATAAGCTTGAGTAGCAAAAATGAAAAGGTCTAGTGCTGGTGTTAATTACGCAGAAACCACACAGAAAGTGCTCGCTGTCACAGAGTTGAGAGGTTGTGCATCCCTTCCACAGATAAAAGGCATGGTATGAAAACATTTTGCAGAGGACAATGAAGGGAAGATTAGCATAATCTTTTGCCGTATCCTCAGTAAGCTATCCATGAGTGAGCTGCTTTTTTCTCATTCCTTTTGCTCTAATGTCTGGATTTAAGGAATGGCAATGTAAGAATAGGCTTTGTCCTTGAAGCCTGACAGTTGTGTTTTCCCGCCTTCATGTGATCATCCTTGTTGCTGGTATACTGCTCTTCTGGTAATCAGACAATGGAGAGAAAATGAAGTGTCAGTTCATTGACAGAACCTTATCCCAGCTATGTTTTTTCTTAATCCAGACTCATCGGTGCTCTTGCACTCTCCGTATTTCCTCATTTCTTCTGAATCAATAGGGCAAAATCTCTTATGTAATTGTTTGAGATGAAAGTAAAAGCAAACAACGCAGGAAAAATCCTAAAAATAGCTCTGTGCAGCCTAGAAGTGACATAATTGTATAATTCCTCTCTGCTGGGGAGGAGAGCGTCTGTGGTGGGTGCTGGTTTAGCATGGTAAATTGAGCATGCTTTAACACACACCTCGGCCAAAATGGCTCTTTGGATGCACGATGTTTAGTTTCAGCGCGGGGGCTTAGCCATATTCACGCTACAGTTTAGCGTGGTGATCTCTAGGGCTGGCGCAGTGGCTAATACTCAAGTTTGTTAGCCACTTTGATCCTGAGTGCCCTGTTTTAAGTTTTGCTACTACTGGTTAAGCCAGTGTTTTGTTACCGCAGGGATAACTCAAGGATTCGGAGTGTTGGGAGGCGCTATCCCCAAGATCAAAATATAAAAATAGGTCTGAGGTCAGGGAACTGTACAGACCCCCAGAAGCTTTTCAGTTTTACAGCTGGAGATAGTCTCTTAAGTATATATAAATCGTCATTAGGATTCTGACAAAGAAGTGCACGATGGGATTGCTGCAGGGCAGGCTCTTTGAATCTTATTCCTGATAAAAACCACTTCTGGCTGGCTGACAGGAGACAAGGCAAGTTCAAGGAAGGCATTAAAAACATCTTAAATCTATTGATGGCAGCAGAAGTGTTGGGATGAATAGTTTGGGATTAGGACGAAGACTTCTGAGTGCAGTCAGGGCAGAGAATTCGGGGCCAGTTGGCAATTCTAAAGGAAAATATGTTTCTGAATATGGTCAGATTCAAAGAATAATTCACAAGATCACTGTGAAACTTTCTAAGAGAGAATAGTTGATTTTTTTTTTTCCTTCTTTCTTCCCCAACCTCCCTCATCCCCTGAGTAAAGCCTCTGTCTGATTGAAATGCTACTCAAGCTGGAGGCAGGGTGCCCATCAAAGAGCGCCCCAGCAAAGGCACCGCTGGGCAGCAGGCGCTGGCTGCGGAGCGAGGGCAGGAGCAGCTTTAGGGGCAGTGATGGGCCTCTTGGCCACACCGGGAGCAGCAACAGCCAGGCCCGGCATCAGGGACTCCCCACAGCTCCTCCTTTTTGACAAAGGGACAGTGTCTTTCTTCTGCCCCACTTGCCCTGAGCAGCCTGCGGTGATGGAGGACAAGGTGCCTTTACATCCTTGGGGCCAAAATTTCCTTGTCACCAGACTAATGGCTGCACAGTCAAGAGTGGCATTTGGTTTCCCAGTTTATTCCTTCTCCAGGGTAATGTGAATGTAGAGAGTTTTGCACTAGAAGCCCAGTGATGTCTAACCCCTGAATCAGTAATTTCCATGTACCTCTAGACGTCTCAGTCAAAGAGAGCATCTGTCAGTGTAGTGTTGCTCACTTATGTTTGGATTTTGCATTTATTTCAGAGAACTGGGTTGGTTAGAGTACCATATGGGCCACAGGTCTTGATGTGTAAACCTCTGCTGCCTTTGGACCTCCTGGAAATACTTATCTCTGCACCCAGGCATGCACTGAACCATTGGAGTATTGGCAGTGTGGCTGTCACAGCGTGGGCTGCCGTAGCTCCTTCTGGCAGGATGGAGCAAAATTCTGGTGGAAAGGCTTTTCCTTGTAATAGAAATTGTGTTGGTATTCTTCCTAATTGATGCCCAGTGGAGCAGTGACAGCAAAACCCCATGCTTGGTGGGAGAGAAAGACTGGACCTGTTAGTAGCTGGGTTTACTTGTCGTGGAGCATGGGATAGAACCTCTTGGTACAGTCCAGAGCCATTTGATTTGAGACACCAGTAGGTTATTCCCCCTTGGGACCTTAGGGGTAACATTTGTTTTCCTGTGCTGTGTGGATGGTGCATCAATCTGACTGATGCTCGTGCTGTACTGAGCACAAATGAAAGAAGAGTTAGTCGAGAGGGTGACAAAAAGGCTTAGTGGTCAGAGCTGTCCTATGTTCTGTGCTAGCATGGAAAGCAGTTATCAGCCTTTTCTTAAAGGGAGAAAAATAAATTGCAGCTTTTCTATCCAACCTAGAAATCTGCCCCAACCTAATGCAAGCAGACAGGTTCAGTGCTACCTAAAATTATTTTGCCTCGTCAGTGAACTGTGGTGTTTGCCTGTTCATAAATACTATGGACACCTTATTGTCTGCTCCGCTGCCATCTGACACACAAAATTGAATCAAATACTCACTATATCCACGTTGTTGTCAGATATCAGATACAAAAATAAGCCTGCTTCCCTTTGTGTTTTAGCTATCATGTTCGGTTATGTCAGGCTCTGGGATCAGAGTGCGTTTGGCTGGGTCTCTCTGGAAGGAACCCAAGTGATCTGCAATTTACGCTGATTTGAGCGAGGCAGCAGTTGGTGGACAGCAGGTAATTGAAAGTTTGCATGGCATTACACCTAGCTGGCAGCATAGTGCATTTGCATAATTGCTTAAACCATCAATGAGACTAGTTACATTTAATTACATCTTATGTACAGGGGACACACAACAATATTTGAGCGTATCTGAGACAGCGTTAACTGAGGTACCAAAAACCTGGACCTGTGGAGAAACAGGAATCGGCTTATGAGAAAGCTTGTTATAAATTGGCTAAATCATAATTATTTTCTTCTTTCAAAAGTACTTCATAATAAGATATCCTTAAAGCACGGGGAGCAAGAACCATTCATCCTTCCCTTGAGTGCGTTGCACAGGAGTGAAGATTTGTGTAGAGAACAGGTGTGGCAGAGCAAAGACAACCCCCAACTTCCTTGAGTGCTACAGAGAAAGCCGGCTGCGGTTTTAGCAGAGCCGGCACAAGAACCTCTTAGTCATTTAGGATGGAAGAATTTAGAATAGGCATACAGGCCAGGAAGCCAAATCGCACGACAGGGTTATTGGAATGCCTTCCCTTTTTAAGAATGCTTTGCAGTACACAGCATTTGCACTTCCACCCTCTCCTGGGAGATTGCTCTTCATAAGGTCCCTATGGCCAAACAGCACCCGGAACCCTCCATTCCTGTGCTCAGAGGTCTCTCTGGAGCCTTCTCTTCTCCAGGCTGCACAACCCCAACTCTCTCAGCCTGTCCTTGTATGGGAGATGCTCCAGCCCTTGGATCATCTCCTCCTCTGGACCCGTTCCAACAGTTCCATGGCGTCTGTGAAACTGCTGCTTTATTCAAATCAAACCTCTTTGTGTGAAGAAAGACTTGTCCTCTTGGAGAACTGTCATTTATCCAATTAGGTGCAGACACATTGTTACACGACTGAGGCAAATGATTACTCCTCAAAAAACCACCCAGGGAAACAAGCTGTTCACAAGCTCTCTGTAGGCTCACCTGCAGCACACAGAGAAAATTGATGGAGTTCAATGGGATTATGGGGAATATGAGGAGCTAAACACGTGTCTGAGTGTTGTCAGGATCAGGGCTGATGCACACATCCACCACCGTCAGGAGCAGCTCGTAAATTATTAATGATCAGAAAAATTGCCTAAATTAATTGGGTAATTTATTTGTAATGAATACTTCGAGCATCTCTATTCCTGAATGTCTTTCTGCCCTTGAATAAAGCAGCTCGGTAGTGCTGCCTGCCTCTTGTTTCGAATGTAGTTAAAGCTTCAATTAGGCTTGCCTACACTGAAACTTGACATACTGGTTTCTTTCACGTATTTGTACAGACAGAGCAGCAAGTCTGTATTTGGGTTGTATTTTTGCAAGGTTTGAAGTCTTGTTCAAAGATCTTGAAAAATTGAATGACTGAGGACATAGACTGGAATTCTGCCCTTCAGTTTATGTGCAAAATCAAAAACATGCAAAGTTTGGTAGTATCTGAGCTTCATCTGATAAGGCATACATTAAAGTATAAAAAGAAAGCCCAGAAATAGGAGACTTGTCAGTTTGAATGTTAGTTAAATAAGTACATAAGATAAACAGTTCAGTGAGGGTTATGTAGCTGAATTTTCAATCAGGATGCACAAAAGGCTGTTACAACAGCATCTTCCATTACCAAAGGCATGTAGGATTTGTTGCCCAGAGTAGCACGCAAGGCGTACTTTGCAGAAAAAAATCTACCACCTTTGGCAAAGCTTCCCTTTTAATTTAAATATTATTAACCAACTCAGAGCACCAGAAATCCCCCTCACCCCACGTTCTTCAAAACCCAATATCCAGCAGTTTTTGACTGTTTCCCACTTAATTAAGGCTGAAAGGCCTTTCTTTCAAAACTATTCATACCTGCAAACAGGTAATACTCACTACTAAAGATAAAGCTAGTTAAATGCATCCCTCGGTTTTGTTGTAAACTTAAAAGAAATGACAGTTGTCATTCTGTTAAATAGAATGAGATTAATAGCTGCAAGGTTTTGCAAATCAACCTTTTAATTTCCATGTGGGACAATGCATTTATTTTAAACAATTTTGCTCCATTATAGCATGAGCTTTGAAACAATTGGCCCAGAAATTCAAGATGAATTTACCTTTTTAAAAAAAAAGGAAAGAAGCATTTGATAATTAAGTGGAGCAAAGTTGTCCCTGCTTGTGTTTGTGTTGAAGAGAGCTGCTTTTGCTTCTGGAAGAAGGTGTATCAGGGACACAGGAGACAAGCAAGAGCCGAACACCTTAGCTTCTCATGCCACTGTTTGAGGGTAAGTTAGTGACTGCTGCAGAAAATCACCGTCTAGAGTGAGACGGGGTAAAGGCGGGTCTGGAACAGGCTTAAATGGGGTCTGGGAGGGAGAAGAGTTGGCTGTGGGCAACAGAGAAGGCGAACAGGGGGAACAAGTTGTAATGCACCAGTGCAAACACTTGCATTGGAGCGTTAGGGATGGGGGCAGAGCGATGCAGAGAATTGCTGGAGATACTGGATATGGAAACTAAATACTTGTGTGTCTGGGGGGAATCTGAACACCCTGGGTTTTGCATAGGCATCTTCTGATCTTCTCTTGGGCAGTCTTCACTTTTGCTTCTCAAGTACGGCCCTGGAAGGAGCTGATAAGCCAGGACAAGAGCTACAGGCAGCTTGGTATCCAAGTGCAGTGAGAGAGCTGTGTGTAATCCCGGCCAGCCAGCTGCAGCTCTGCTACCTTCTAGGGTGACATGGGCCCAACTGTCCAGCTCACAGCATTGTCACACGAGGTGTGAAAAGGGGGAGCACGGCCTGCTGCTTTCTCTTCCAAAAAATGGCACATAATGCCAAAGGATAGCAGGGAACAGCAGTGAATGCAGGAGATGTGATGTGCTGAATGGCCAGAGCTTAGAGGTGGGGGGGGTGCATCTACACGGAGGTCACCAGTGAAGTCCCCTCTGTGGTTGTAGCTCTGCTCTGTGGAACGTTAAGGTCTGTTTTGAATGTGATACGTAATCTCAGCTACAAACATAACTTATCAGAAATTATAAGGTTCCTTTAAGGTTTTTAGTGCCGTCCATGAATTATTGTCTCAAGTTTCCATTGCTAGAGAAGACTCCCTATTTTTATCTACAGACATTGCATATTAAATTTAAGCATGACTGTTTATTCTGTTTTTTTCACATGTGTAATTTGTCTGAATTGTGCAGGTACAATTTTTTTTTGCATTTGTTCTTTGGTGTTAATGCATTTTTTTGTAGAATATGTGTAAATAGATATGAGCAAACTGTGTAAAAGTTATTCAGCTACCCAGTGAACCATGTAATCTGTTGATTCATAGAGACAACAGATAATAGAGTGAGATATTTGCTTTACACTGTCTGTGTAGTATCTAGGCACAGAGTCAATTTGTGTCCTGTCGGGGCATGTTGCACCACACTATATTATCACTTTGAGGGCAGGCAATTTGGGTAATGAATATATGTGCTGGGTGGGGGTGGAGGATTTATCCAATATCTACAAAGTGGAAATGTTGAACCAAGGTTTTGGCTTGGTTAATTCAAAGCACTATCATCACAGACAAGCTCTTTTGCTATCTTGAAAACAATATTATTAATTAGCTTCTCTCTTCCCTGTTATCATACCATAAAAAAGGGAACAGTGCACTAAGCGCTGACATTCTCTTTGTACAGCAGGTAGGAGTAAAAATGCCATCACTTTGGGAAAACATGAAAATTAAATGGAAGTAAATGAGCGTTTTGAGAGCAGTTGAAGTTGGTTGATGCAAAGAACCACCGGACCAGGCTGTTCCTACAGCAGCCCCTCACTGCACTGCCGTTCTTGCCTCTCCTAACAGCCCTGGGTGGAACGCTGGGCGCGCGCGGGAGGCGCAGAATAACATCCGACAGGCCACCCTCTGTCCATTGAATCAGTGAGACGTTCCAGAACTGAACTGCTTCCTCCCCTCCAAATATCTTCCCTGGGTTATGCTGTTGGTATGCTGTGCAGTGCAGGAGAACGTGGGCCTAGGTGTTATGTCAGGTATCAGGATGGGCTCAGCTGTGTTACTGCAGGTCTCTGCCCTGGATAATTTACCCTTTTGGTACAGATGGAGCGTGTTAAAGCAGTTCCATTTCTTCTCCCTGGTGCTGGTACAACTGAGCATGGTTGAAGATGGCTCAAGTATTGCTGTGCAGTCAGGGTAACAGATGAACCTCATGGTTAAACATATAGGCAACCTAAATAAACCCACCAGAGTGCATCCTATGTTATCACAGAATCATTTAGGTTGGAAAAGACCTTTAGGATCATTGAGTCTAACCATAAATGTCACACTGCAAAGTCCACCACTGAGCCATGTCCCTAATGCGAGCCCCTATAATGTATCAAGCTGAAATTAGCCCATCCGTACCATCTTCCTCGTCCTCTGATCCTGCCGTCATCACCTGAAGTCACTGCTGAGGTTTGAAGCCTGTGGAGGGGAGTGGGGAGGAGCTGTGCACCCACACTGCGGGTGACTGTCACGTCAAGGAGCTCTCCACACATCAGATATGAAGCCAAACAGCAAAGGCTAACCGATGGGAAAGCTGGGTGAAACAAAACAAAGTCTTCTTTCTTTTCTCACTGATGGTTGGTGATTTGTCCGTAAGCAATCATTTCACTCGAAGATGTGCTCAGGCCTGCTTCTGACATCTTAGCTTCATCCAGGCAAAGCTCCTCTTGAGTTAGAGCTCCTTCCACCACACACACCCACAGCCTTCTTCGGGATCAAAATGGTACTTTTCAGTAAGGCTGGCCCTGTGCCCCACCCAGAGAGCTGCCCCCAAGCATCCCCGCGGGCAGCTGGCTGAGCTGGCGCTCCTCTCCTTCCACACACGAGGTGCTGCAGCCACCCCGGCCATGCAGGACAGTCGCTGTCACCGAGAAAGGAGGCAACGTGCTAAGAGTGAGGCTCAGTCACGATTCCTGCAGAGGTACAGGACAAGTGGTTTTTTTTTCTCTAATTAGTTCTATTTATTGTCTATGCTGAGGAGCTCTGGTGAAGGAAAAGGTCAGCATTGTGATATGCATTGTACAAACACAACAAAACCCAGCCGGTATCTGTGCGGGGGCCAATTAGTGTCTGCGATGCTCAGCAGGAGCTTTTCCCAAGACATCTCTCAGCCATGGGTGCCAGGTGAATTCAGCTTCTTTGTACGCCTTAGACTAGAAGGCGTCTTGGAACAGAGCATACGGGGAGGTGGCTTTTGATTGCATTAGAAACATTAACTCCCAATTTCTGTCTGCTTATACAGCACATTTCCTAGCAGTGCTAGTTACTGCTGAAACGTCTCTGAGGATACAGCTGGTAGGTGCATTTGTTCTCAGCTCTTGGAAATTTGTTGCAAGCTGAGAATGTACCTCCAGCTCCAAGGATGATGAGGAAACTCGCTGCTCATCCATCAGCCACACAGCTTAATGCAGGCAGGGGCAGAGCGAGGTTTTGGGGGGTCAGTATCGCCTCCCTGACTGGAACCAGCCTTCTTCTGTTCAGCAGCTCCAGTGGATGTTTGAACCCAGCTTGAGCAGTTGTGTCAAGGTTTTCATTTAGGCCAGAAAATGATCCCTGAGTTGTTGCTTGGGGTGGAGGAGATGTGTTCAGGCCTGGTGCATGTCGTAAATAAAATGGACCAGGGAAAATGTGTCTTGCTTAGGTTCTCTTGAAAGCAAAAGGTAGCCTTGAAGGCCCATATAACCCAGTTTTAATTGCACCTTTAGTGCTGGGGTGACTCTGGAAGGCCTTCCTCTGTTGGGGGTCAGGACAGAACCCACAGTACTCCCAGCATCCTGGCTGGGAAGGTGCTGCTGCCTTGGCTTAGCTCTACCAGAAAAGCTCAGCAGCCTGGTGACGTCCCTGCCATCCCAGCGCACAGATCTCCTGTGGGTGGTGTACACAGCATCACTCTGAAAGAGAAGTTAGAAAACATCCTGGGTATTGTGTACCATAAAAATTTCAGTTTATCTTGCATCTATTTTTAATGGCAGCCACTTTCCAACTTTCTTTTGTTCAATACAGACAGCAAACTTGTTCTTGAAGTAAATACTGTTTTAATCTTCTGTTTTTTTTCCCCTTTATTTCATTTCAGTTTAGTTCAGTTTAGAGCTTCTGCCTGAGCAGCCAGGGAATATATATAATAGGGCATGAATACATTCTTATAAGTATTAGAACAAGTATGGAAACACAGAGCCCTTGGTGACCTTGCTAGTCCTCTGCTGATCACTTGTGTTTGTTGTTGTAGGAAGGCAAACATAAGTATAGAAGTGTTATTGAACAGAAAACCCTTCAAAAATTTCAGCAGCCCTTTGTATTCGAGTCGCGGAGCCATGGGGGGCCGCCCTGCTCAGAAAGCATACTTATGCGAGTATTAAGAACTGGCTGAGATAAGAAGTGAAGCTTAAGAGACCTTCATCATTAGCTGCTAGTGGTGGAGATTAGTGATCCTACTACAGGATTACAGATGGAAAGAGTGCTAGTGTTGGTTAATTGTTCATTAATGCTTGTAAAATAAGGTAGCAGTGGTAAAACTTGCTATTGTCCGCTCTCTCAAAGTAAAACAAAATTGGATCTGCTTGTCAATAGCTGTATTGATGTTAACGGGAACACGTTTAACAGATCATTTTACAGTGTAAACTGCTATCCAGCTCTTTCAACATTTAATTAGACACCATTATCCTAATAAGAAATAATTTATGTCTTAAATAATCTGTTCTCTACACACGAACATTTTATCTTTTTAATTAGCAATGCTGTCACTAGGGTGCTTTTAATATTTCAGAGTTTGCATACAAATCTCAGGTGGAACATTACCTCCCCATAGCCTCGTGGATTTATTTTATTTGCCGTACCTTTAGAGTTGCTGTACTTGCCCAGCAGTGCTTTTCTGCGCCGTCAGCGAGTGGCAGGCGCGATGCCCGGAGCAGCGTCCCCCTCTCTGCTGCAGCCAGGGTTATATAGACTTCTGCTGGCAAAAACTGGGGAGCAGAGAGCTGGCAGCAGGATGCGCTTCGAGGAGAAGAAGCTGGGGTTTTGGCTCTGTGTCTCCTGAGGGGCTGCCGTGCTGTGTGGGGCAGGGCCATGCTTGTCCTCGGCGTCGGTGGGATGCTCAGTCTGGGCTTGGTGAGCTTAAAGGTCTTTTCCAGCCTCAATGATTCTAGGTGTGTAGAGGATTAGTGTTCTCACAAAAAATTATTCCACAGCAAGAAATTTCAGCTGTCCAGGAAGTAAAAGTATGTGTTTTAAAGGCACTGGAAAACCCTGCGCCTTCCAGGTTACTCCCCTGTAGGTGCTTGAGCATGAGAATTAAAGGCTCTGGGTCCTCACAGGGGATGAACCCAGGGAGATTTAATCACACCCTCACTAGGTTTTCCTCGGTGTGTCTTGGTCAAGGATAACGGTACCAGCATCACTGAGGTGATTTGCTCTGCCCTGATCCTTTGTCCTGTGGCAGCAGCTGGAGGAGCCCGAGGGGCACTTCAGCCCGTGCCAGAGCCGCTGGCCCTGTGGGGCTGTTGCAGCTTCCAGGCTCCGACAGGGCACGGAGGAGCCCGGCCGGGCTCTAACACGGGCAGCAGGAGCCGCGTGTGCAGGGTGAGAAGTTGCCACTCTCTGATAACCGGCCTGAGAGGAGCTGTGTGTGTGGAGGAGCAAATGCAAACCCTTCTGCCGAGTGCTACTAACCTATCAGCCCCGATCCACCACCAGCCCATGGCAGAGACCTCACAAACCACCACATCGGGGCTCCAGGGAACGGGCCAGTTACGGCTTCCCCTTGCTCATCACTGCAGCCTGGTCTGCCGAGCAATCGAGCAGGGGCTCCTCCAGACCAATGAGTTGCCCCATGGAGAGATTTGAAAGCAACAGCGTCTCTGTCAGTTGATAAGAAGTGATACTGCTGGTTAATTGCCTCAAAAGTGTTAACCAACAGCTCATTAGTCCCAAAGACACAAACTTGATAACCCTTTTTGTGTGGCATGGAATGAGAAGTGAATAAATAATTGCATGCTGAGACCTGCCACTGAGAGATGTAAGATGTTGATTTAAGATAAAGAAAAACAAAGCCCGACTGAAATCTCTAGGAAGATGAGAAAGATACAAGTCACAACCTCAGTCTGCAATACAAACTCCAGCCCAGCTTTTCTGTAATGACTTTTGTGATAGGAGTAACAAATAATAGCCAAGTTGTCTGCGCTGAGAGTTAACCCCAGTCCAGAAACAAAACCGTCCTGCTCTTCATTTAGTAACTAAGAACAATACCATGGAGAGGGTGAGAGGGAGATTGTATCGAATGCTGAAGCTTTCTTTATTGCCCATTGACTGCTCCTCTCCTACGCTTACGGGCACTTCTTCAATCACTGCAGCTATAAATTACCTTTTTAGCAAACTGCCCTCGGTCCGGGTTGGGCAGGACCTCTGGGCCTGGCAGTAACTGCTCAGCGCAGGCCATTCCACAGCAGTACGACAGGCAGAGGGAAATAAAGAAATCATTGCTGTGCCTTTGTTACGCTGATGGAAAGCTATGGATTTGGAGTACATCCCTCTGGTTCCTCTAGTGATATTAAGGGATGTGTACATAGGATGCGCCACTGTGTGGTAGCTGCTGCTTAAAATCTAAGCATGAGCTGCTGGACAAACAGATAATTTAAGGAGAGAAGAGTGCTATGTGGAGGTGTCCTGCTTGGGGACACAGCAAGGTGCTTTGATTTGAATTTAAAGTGTACATTAAGGTGTCCGTATATACAAGCAGTGGGGCTACAGCCCTTGTGTGCAAGCATTGGGATTGCAAATGATTAGAAGGGGAAAAAAGGTTCCTTCCTGATAGGAATTCTCCAAAGATCTGTGGTTACCATGTAAATGAGGCACTAGAATAACTGTGTGGGACGCTGGTAGAGATCTCCAGAAAGAAACTCACGGTCTGTACTGAAATAAGTGAACAATGAAGCCCCTCTGTGGCTACAGGAGATGGGAGCATCTGAAGAGGGGTCTTGCCATTCACTCTACCTCATTACAGGTACCTGACTGCGTCTCAGTGCAGCGGCTCATTAGTAAGAGAAGACTCTGACGTTAGTTCAGATGTTGATCGACATACCTGGCGGTGTGAAGTCTGGATTGTGCTGTCAGATGGAGCTTTATCAGCTGCAGTGCAGCCTGGTGGTTTATCGTGGAGCGTTGCTTTAGGAAGAGCGTGTTAAACTGTTTGCCAGGAGGTTCGACACCCACCCAGCCGTTGTCTCATAGCCTAGATTGCTGTGGCTTCCTACAATCTCATAAGAGTCCAGGTGAAAAGATTGTGAAAAAGTGTCAGCACAACTCTCTGGCGGGGTTAATGTATCACAGTTATTATCTGCTCTTTTGACCTAATGCCAGATGACAGAAGGGAAAAACCTTGCCTGTCTCAGTTCTCCATCAGAGCATTAATGCAATTTGCAATTGTTCTGCATTAAAAGCCTATCAAGCACGACGTGGCCTTCCGGGACTCGGCGTGCTCTGGATCGCCCTGCCCGCACGCATCTCTGCTTCCACCGCCTCTAACCGCAGCCTCCATGGCAGCTCAGGAGGAACACGCCAACCGTCTTCGTGCAATCTTTTCCTCAGCGAGATCTTTTTCCAGCTCACCCGTTCTAAGCAGCCGATGGTTTCCTGTGACCTCCTGGACCTACGCTTCAGTTTCTTGTATGCTACGATCCGGCTCCCTCTTCTTGCCTTGTTACGAGCCGGCGCGTGATGGATGAGCCCTTAGCATGCCTTGAGGTGCAGCAGGAGCAGCGGAGGAGGTACAGGCAGCGCAGCGACTTCAGCAAATTAGCAGCAACAGCAGGCTCTGTTGTGGCAGTTCTGTTGAATGCCATCATTTTAACTGTTCACTATGGAATAGCTCTTAAATGGCATTTATATTTAAGTCAGTTTATTATATTATTCCAGCCATGCAAAGCTGTAGCGCAAATTTACCAGCTCAGGCACAAAATCTATTCACCCACCCTTTTCTGAGATGATGGTAATGGACCCCCCTCCCTTTTCCCTCCTTCCTCCCTCAAATGATTGTATTTTGCTTGCCCATCAAAACAAATCACTCATCTTGGGTGAATAAAATTTTGCAAGGCTGCACTATGCAGGATGACACAGTTGGATGAGGATTTTTACATTTTTTTTGCCACCGCTCTGCAGATTTCAAGCCTCTTGCTTAATTTCTGTAGGCAAACCATCTTCTGGATTTCTGACACTTGTCACTTTGTTTTAACTGACAATATAAGACCATTTTCCTTCTACAGCAAAGACTTTTGATGTTCTTTTCTGATTATTTCTTAAATTAAAAAAAAAGTAAATAGAAAAGTTACAGCTTAGACAGAGATTTTCTTTGCGTGCCCCTGAAGTCCTTCCTCAGGTTTTTGCATTCCAGGGTCACTTTAACCAAAGAAAGTGGTTCCAAGTGGTGTATCGAGGGGGTGTTAGTAGACAGAGCAGGGTGGCCAGCACAGGGCACTGAGAGGTTCCAAAGGACAAGATCAGTTTGGTGGCAGCTGGTGGCTCCCTGGGCTGCCGAGTACCTCAATACCAACACAAAATTCTCAACCATCACTCTCTTGCCAGCGCCGTGTGTTGACACGTGAGGGGATGTGGAGGGGGGTCTTCTCCCCTGCCTTGGTTCACAAGGAGCAGCATGAAACCTGAATTACTGCCACCGTTTCTGGGTGTCCTGTGAGCAGGCTGCCCTGCAGGAGATGTTCTTCTGCCCTTTGTGAAGCAGCTTACCACAACAAATCTTCTTCCGACGTACACCCTAAACTGGGGACTCAGCTGTGTGTTCTGCAAACGTGTTGTTTTGGGCACTTTTTCTGCTTCCTTTCTACTCAAAAATCAATAAAACACTTGCAAAGCAGCTCCTTTCTCCACCCCTTTACCACCTGCGTCGGCAGAGGAGCTAAAAATCAAAAAATAAGTAATCAGTTATTTTAAGCCGAAGCTTGAAAGGACATTAATTCAGTGGGATAAACTGCAGTTAAGAAACTTTTATCAAGCAAGCCAGGTTAGGTGGTTAAAAGAAAGAAAGAAAAAAACCCTAAAAAAACCATAGAGTAGGTAGCAGTTTATGTGTCAAGAAAACTGAGCGAAATTTTGACACTCTGATGTCTAGCAGATAGCACTTAAATCATTTTTCTCCAAACTTCAGTCATAAAACTTCAAAGTGGTTTAGCCATAATACAAATTTTTAGACTAAGAAGCAGTGTTTGAAGTTATTTTATAGGATTTTGCTGTAAGGGCTCCCATTGATTTGTAGTAAGATAAAAGAAGAAAACTTTATTTTCGAAGCTTTGTCGGAAAAAGCTTAGCTTCCATTGGCCGTTCTGCCAATATGCCTGGAGGGGATGATGATGTCGACACGGATATTATATGCCTATACGAACTGAACTGAGTTTACACCTCCTGCTGTTTGTGTTATGGTTAAAATCTGTCACAAAACTGGCAGTGATTTATTAAATGTTTAATGAAGTGAGACAAAAACTTCAAGAACTACAAACAGAAAAGTAGAACATCACATTAAAGTATAATAATATAGGTTACATTTCTGATTTTCCCCGTATTTCTTTTGCTAAAAATGGGAAAAACACAATTACAAATCAAGGCAGTATCAAAAGATGCAGGGGTGTCACAGATCAGCCTACCAAAGGTTGGGATTCGCTCGCTCACTTTTTTCTTTCTAAACAGAGGAATGAAAAAAATAATATGAAATGAGGGTGATATAATATAAAATGATGAGGATGGGGAGGCCCTGGCCCAGGTTGCCCAGAGCAGGGGTGGCTGCCCCATCCCTGGAGGGGTTCAAGGCCAGGCTGGATGTTGATTTGAGCAACCTCATCCAGTGGGAGGTGTCCCTGCCCATGGCAGGGATCGAACTGGATGGGCTTTGAGGTCCCTTCCAAACCATTCTATGAAATAACAGTACACTCGCAAAAAACCCCACCATCCAACCCCAAGAAAAACCCAATCCAATGTTATAGAGTATCAGGTCTCAGCCACAGGAAATGTTCCCTATTGAGTTTCTAGAAGAGCAATATCAACCATGACTCAGTGTTACCACACTCCTACTGAACATCCCTGTTAGAAAAAAAACACTTTCATGTTTAAATATTTTCCTAATAAAGAGATTTTAATTTTAGCTAATGAATCTAACCAGACTTATTAGCTACGTTAAAATTAATTCCTTAATGCAAACTTTGAATTGATTTTCTTTGCCAACAGCCCTCAGTAATTATTATTGCTCGTGATACAGCTTTATGTTTCCTACATTAGAATAAAATAACACTATTTGTGTAAGGCTCCTGTCTGTTGGTGCGTGTGCCTTCTAAAGCTGAGCAAGTTCACTTTTTTGGCAGAGGTTATTTACATTTTATTGTGTACAAGAGACTTAGTCTATATTTTAATTATTTCTCATTGTAAAATGTAACTCCTGTTGTTTGACTTGCCTGATTATTTATGTACATCTGGAACTAAAAATTCATTAAACACTGCAGGAGGGGGTTTAGGACTACAAATCCATGTTTATTCTGTTATTTAACTCCACGGACATTGGCCATCAATAGATGCACACCAACAGGCTAATCCATCGTGCGGTTTACGGCGGACTTTGCCAGCGCTGTTACACAGACCCCTGAGTATCCAGCTGTGAGACCCTTGCCTCGCATCTCTGTTTAGCAGGGATGGGAATATGAATTCAAGAAATAAAGAAGGTTTGCACACCGTGTTGTCAACCACCACAGCCAATGTCACAGCCAGCCCCCTCCTGCCATAAATGACTCGACCTCCTTTCCCTCCACCTCCACGCTTCAGCTGTGGCTCCCTTGGCAGAGGGTTTGGCTCTGCTGCTGTGTTGAAAGCCCATGGTTTAAAACAGCATTTTTGCCCCCTTTGGGCTATTGGTCAATCAAAGAAACTGCAAGGAAGTTCCACTATAATAAGTGACCCAATGAAGAGTCCTTCAATCCTCGGGCTGCTGTGGCTCCTGCCCTTGCGAGGGCTGCGTGGCAGCTTCCCACGAGCAACAGCAGCCCGAGGGCTTCACGGGGCAGACCCAGCTTCGGAGCTACTTGCCAGGGGAGGTTAGGAGTTGGAAGGAAAGCTTAAGGCTGCTCATTTATGCCCTCTCTGCTGGTTGGCGCTGCCTGTGGCGGCTGCAGAAACATTCAGGGGTGCTGTAACACAGCACACCGAAAAAAACCCACAAATGACACTAGAGAGATCCTTAATCCCTGGCCTTATATAAACTAATCTGCCAGGGGTTTGAAACAGGTTTATTCTTTCAGCTCATTTTTAATCAAGTGAGTCTCATATTCCCTGTAATATATAAATGATTATACAATAACTCATACTTCTTTTTTTTTTCTGCTTAAAGGGCAAAGCATAAATACCAGCTGCATATTTTTTAACTCTCACGTCTGATTTTTTTAGCCAGATTCATATTGACAGAAGTTTTCCAGCACATAAAACAAGTCTGTGGCAACTGGCTCCAGGTGACCATATTCTCTTATTTTTTCACGCCACCTGTGTGCGTGTTTGCGTCCCATAAACTTGCCTGTTTCCCCACTTCCAGTCCTGTATTTCTGGGGAGCAATCTTGATAATGGCTCTGCTTGCCTCCCTGGAAATGTCTTTCAGAGGCACTGGGGAGAGCAGCATTTTAGCCTTAATTTCCATATTTTAACTGGATTTTAAAAAATATTGATAAATGCTTCCTCTGCTTCCCCTGACCCCAGCATTTTTAAAGATACATATGTTTGTTGATCTTAAAGGCCATCACTACAAAAAAAAAGGGTTTCTGGACCCCTCAGGTTCTGGTTGAGATCTGGAGAAGCCAGTGTTAGCTTCATGTTTCTAACCTCTTGGGTTGCCCTGTTTTGTAACCCAGGGCCCCGCAGGCTATGACAGAAAATAAAATCTGTCTCCAATTTATCTTCAGCCTCCTGGCAATTAATAGAGAGCCTCACGTCCCTCTTGTAACAGAGAAAAGCGACAACTGCTTCTCTTGAAAACTGAAGTCCTTAAAAAGAGAAGCAAGGGCAAAGGAGACCTGGACCAAAGCCATATCGCCATGCAACGCGGCTAGCCTTGAAATTTGGGCCTCAAATCAGTTTGTGCAGGATCTTTGTGATTGTTTCTTTGCGAAATAGATGGTATTTCGCATGTGATAGCGCTGCTGCAGCCGCGCAGGTAACCCGTCCCCATCGAGGGGCGGCTGCTCCAACTGTGCGTTCATAAACTCAACTTGCAAACCCTCAGCATCAGGCCGATAGTGAGAATGTGTGATGCTTCCCTGCAGTTTAATCCCTGGGACATCTAGTGGTGGGCTCCCAAATAGCAGCGGGGTCCCTGGTGGGGTTCAGGATGGGACCCTGGGCTGGGGGAGCACTGGACGCCCACCTAGGACAGGGGAGGGTCAGTGCAGGAGGTGAATCAACACCAGCACCTGCTGAGCTGGATCTTCCTGGCATCGCGCTCCTCCTCTTCGCATGTCACTGTGGCTTGGATCTAGAGGTGAGCTACCAGCCATACAATGGGGCTCATCTGCCTTGGGACCGACACAGTCCTGTGTCCAGCTCTGGGGCCCTCAGCACAGGGAGGACACGGAGCTGTTGGAGCGAGGCCAGAGGAGGCCACGGAGGTGATCCGAGGGCTGGAGAACCTCCCGTATGGGGACAGGCTGAGAGAGTTGGGGTTGTGCAGCATGAAGAAGGCTGTGGGGAGACCTTAGAGCAGCTTCCAGTGCTGAAAGGGGGCTCTGGGAAAGCTGGAGAAGGGCTCTTGATCAGGAGGTGCAGGGATGGGACGAGGGGAATAGTTTTCAGCTGAAAGAGGGGAGATTGAGATGAGATCTTGGGGAGAAATTTTTTTCCTGTGAGGGTGGGGAGGCCCTGGCCCAGGCTGCCCAGAGCAGGGGTGGCTGCCCCATCCCTGGAGGGGTTCAAGGCCAGGTTGGATGGGGCTTGGAGCCCCTGATCCAGTGGGAGGTGTCCCTGCCCATGGCAGGGGTGGGACTGGATGGGCTTTGAGAGCCCTTCTGACCCAAACCATTCCATGATGCTGTGATTTCTGCAAATGAAGGCAGCTGGCGTGTTGTGAGGGGCCTTGTTAGGTGGTAAAAAAACACATGAGGAACATTTGAAAGAACAATAAATACATATGCAATGCAAAAAAAAAAACTCAAGGCAATGAGGGGATTTGGACATTAACCTGAGCATTTGCTTTAGGAGGATTTGCTTGTACTGCAGTTATTTTACCAGGCTCTTTATGGGAAGAATGTTCCACCACTGATGTATTTGGGGAGCCCCAGACACCGTGATAGTGTCCTGTCTGGCCTATTAATGACCCCAGTACCAAGCTTTTATTCTATACGTTGTGTATTTATTTGTAAAAAACATAAAATTCTAACGGGGCAGGAGACATAGTAGCTTTTCTACCTGTGGAACCTCATAGAGATCTTAAAAGAGCATCGTATTTACCTTGTGAATTGTGCCGGGGGGACCTCCACTGTCCCTGCCTGCAGTCCTTTGCTCCCCAAACTCCTGGTCACTCTCAGGTTTAGACGTGCAGGGAATGCAGACACAGCCTGTCTGTATAAAAAAAGCAGCAGCAATCAGCTTTCTTCCAAATTTGGTTTCCCAAATGAGTTCCCGCTTCCCAAGGTGGATTGGAGAAGCCTGCAGAACTGCACCTCTCCACTTGAGTTTCGTGTAATTACTGACATGAGCCCTGCGATGCGGCCATTAGCAGGTTAATGAGGTAGTAATAAGGAAAATGCCAAAGGTTACGATAGATTTGTTTCAGCATGAAATGAAGCTGAGTGTCAAAACGTGATCGCTCCATACCAGGATACCTGAGTGCAACCATCTTAATCATTGCTGGAAGAGCTGGCCTGTGTCTCCCAATTAACTAACTGACAATTAATCCGACAGAGCAGCCTTTCTCCAGGCGGGTGTTGGGGCGTGTGGCTCCTTGCAGCCCCCAGAGCTGCCCAAGGCTCAGCCCAGAGCACATGGGGAAAGCTGCATCCCCTTCTCCCACATCCATGATTGCAAACCACACTGAAAGATTTGGACTGGTACAAGAAAATAAGATTTAAAAAGAAAATAGCATCCTTCACCAAAGAAGACTGGCTTTACCTCAAACACCGTCACTGCCTGTGCATACTGTGTGTTACTGTCGTACTGCCAGTGTAACTACATTCACAACCCTCGTCCTGCTCCCACTGGAAACGCCTCCTGAGCTGATGGAGAACTGGCAAAAGTCATCACTGGTCTCAAATCTTTGACAAAATCTCCATGCTGGATCCCAGGGACTTGCTGCTCCGGGCTGGCACAGTCTGCATCCAGACCCACCCACAGCACCCACCCACAGCTACCAGGGCACATACATACACCCCAGCAACGTGTTTCGGGGACTCCAGCAGCCTCACTGAACTTCAGTTAGTGCAGGAAGAGAGAAGGATTCCTTTTCTTGCACTAATAGGTATTGAAAACAAATCCTGAAACCTCTTTCACAATGCGCAATCGCCCATTTCCAGCCAGCTGCAGTTACAGCCCCAGTAACAATGTCAGTGCCACAGGCAGAGAGTATTGACTGGTGATTGAAGTCAATATACATGACATCAATGAAGTTATTGCATAGATTTTTCTCAGGGAAGCAAAAGATTCACTATTTGAAGGGTTCTGGTTAATCCTGTGCTTGCCCCGAATTCAGGAACTCAGGGGCATCGGTTCAAAATGCCACGATTTGTGATAAACATATTTTACGGTGCCTCAAAAACTTTAATAAGGACATGCATGTTTCTATGAGAAGTGTTTTGTTCCTCCTGTAGGCTTTTATCTGGCTAAATGTGCTCAATATATTAATTAAATATAAACCTCAAAGCTGATCTCGCAGTGTTCATCGACCGGTAACAGCTGATGCTCAAGCACCCTCTATTAGATGCATTCTTCCCGGCTAGCAGAACACACAACCAAAAGGGATTTGAAATGAATCTCCTTAATGTTATCACTAACAAATTCATGTTTAATTTGTTTATCTAGTTATCATTTACCTGTTTCAAACAATCCAGGTTTGAAAGCGTGGTTTGCATACACCTTTCTCCCCATGAAACCCAGCTGGAGCCACCGTCCTTGTGGGAGTTACGAAGTCTAAGGTTGCATTTCTCCCTTCTTATTGGGCAGCTCCTTCTTCACCATCTCCATAAACTCCCGCACAACATCTCAGATGTAAAGTTAATCACACTAACAGCTCATTCGTATCAGCCCAGGGCATCCATACAACTGGCCACCAGCTCTCATTCCCACATCTCCATGAAGGAACTGTCCCACCCGGTCCTGGTTGTGTTTGGTGTCCCTCCAGCACCAATGGGAAGGGATGGATGCCTCCAGGCAGTTCCTCGAGGAACGGACTGTGGGTCTGCTGGGAAGAGGACACCGGCAGCAGAGCACAGCAGGTTCAGTGCCGCATGTTCAAGGTAGATTGCAAGTTAACCACAAAGCTGGGTGTGGCACAAAGGACTCTGCATCACAAGCGCCAGCTCGGTGAAGGCACCGCACGTGATGCAGCATGTTATCATGACGGCACGTGGGCTGCTGGAGTGCTCAGGGCTTCCTACAGACCTGAGATGGGAAGAGGCAGAAGCCCCACCAGGAGAGGTGGGAGGAACCTGGAAGGGCATCTCTGTCTCCATCAACTATTGAGGGAACCTCTGTTGCTAGTGCAGACCAAGTACCTGGTTGCAGGCGAGATAAATTCTCCCCCATGCCATGGGCATGGGAAGTCGTTAGGAGGGTGAGCGCTTCCAGAGAGCCGACTCCTCCGCAGTGATTGCCTGCGTCCATGCTCTTACCCCCCATAAATGCAAAGTGCCTTGCTCCTCAGAGAAAGGTAACCCTGCATTTACTGCAGTAAGAACGTGTACACATGCAATTACTGCCGATGCACTACAAAACTATCCCCTAGCTGTCTCATGGTATCTCATTCAGGTGCTCATACCTTTAATCTCAGTGTCTCCTGGCTCCCAGTCTTGCTAATGCGCTGCCTCTTCTGCCTGGCACAGCTCTGTGCAGGCGTTAGATCCACCCGCACGAACCGCCCGAGGCTCTGGTCTTATCAAGTATAGAAAAACCTGATCCCTGTCTGTGCAATCCCCCACTCTAAATTCCTGCTGGCAGTCACCTGCTCTCCTAACTTCCAGCTGCAGGTCTGAGCTAAAGCCCGCTGAGTCTGTGGGAGCCCTTCCATTGATTTCCATGCGCTCTGGACCACTCATCCCTCTCAGCTGCATCCCTACACAAATATCTGAGCACCTTCACCCAAGGAGCTCAGCTAATCAGAGTCCTGTCGTATTTATATACGCCTTAATGAGGAAGACATTTAGAGAGCTTATTTATTCTATGTCATGATTAAAAACAAATCACCCCTTCTACGCGACTGGAAAGGGCTCCGAGAGCTGTTTACCAATTTCCTACCGGTAACATCACCTCCCCAGCGATAACGAAATCACCTTCACATTCCTCTCGGTGAAGCCATTAAGCCCAGGAACATGCTGGTTCGGGCAATACAGAAATCAAAGTGGTAGCACAGCAGAGAAGATCTGTGTTAAAGAACAAAAATCCACAGGCTGCTTCAAATATCAACAAGGAACCCTGAAATTTTCTATCAATTTCTTTTCATGGCCTTGTGACATTTTCAACTAAAAACTATATTGCTTAACATCAAGGCACTTTGAGAGAGCTTCAGTTGGAAAAGGTAATTTTTGAGTGAGACTCAGCAGAAAAAGGTAATTTTTCAGAGAGGTTCACTGGAAAAAGGTAATTTCAGAACCAATTGCTGCATTCTTTTGCTGTTATTTTGTCTCTTTTCTAAGTAGCCCTAATGTCATTCATGGGCACACTATGTCAATACATCAGTACCAGCTTAGTCGTTTGTGCAAAGTAAGTTTACAGAAACTGTAGCTTTAGGCTATGTTATTCCAGGACTGTGAAGATCAAACAATGCAATTTCACTTGGAAGTTTCATCAATTTTGCATCAATGTTGATGCCAGAGCAGGAGACCTGCTTGCAGAATCATAATTTCATCCTCCTAAAACTTTTTTTCTTTTTGATGGAGAATCTAATTTCAGATGATGATGGGTAGTGCGGTACCACCAGGTACCCGTAACACCAGCCTGCAGAGCCACAGGGCTTTGCTGCACAACGAGGAGAAGGCAGAGAGGGATTTTTAATAGCCGATCTAAACCACATCAATTTATACTCTTTTGGGATATGAAGGACAACTCCCCCCCTGTTTTCAAATGCAGGTATTATTATACGTTATTTGTACAAGTGGAAGAACAAGAACAGCAAAAAGCCCAGAGCTTTCATCTGCTTATTTTCTGAAAGCTTTGGAAAGGGAGTAATGTATTTCAGCTTTAATGGCTTGAAACAAAAATCTCTGAAAATTAGGAGGCCTCTCATACAGGCATCCTTTGATTTTAGCGCTACGGAGAAATGGAATAAATCCAGCAACGTGAGACATGGAAGTTGTGGTGTGCAAGAAACATTACAAACCCTCACATTTTTAAGCAAAACAGCAAGAATGATGGTCAAAGAGTTAATTCCACCCTTTCTGTCATGCTTGCCTGTATGCTGAACATCAGATTTTCATTCAGTTGTTCTTCACTAATGAAATAAATTCAGAGAGTGCATCCAGTTTGCAGTGTCTGTGCTGGGATTCTGCCCACACCATCCACCTGCAGCACCTCTGCAGAGAGATTTGCCTCCTCAGGGACACGCTGCCCCGAAGGCCAGGAACTGCCTTCAGTCCTGACCTGCCCAACTTCCCAAAGCTCTGTACTCCCTCCCTACAGGGGCCGTTCCAGCCCTCAGCTCCGCAGCCACACGCGAGGCAGCAAACCACTCCCTTGTTGGTGAGGAGCTTTGAGGAACTGGGATGAGAAGGGTAAACCAACTCCGAAACCTCACACATCATTTAGAAATGATTGGTTCTATATCTCCTGCTCTTTAGGTACATGTACAGCTGTCCCAGTGGTTTCCTGGAAGCACACAAACACAGGTTTCCTTACGCCAGGAGCTGTCAGGATCCACTATTGTAGTAGTTCAAACCCATTTTTGGAAGTTCAGCCTAGCTAAAGGCCATACTCATGAAAAAGTTATGTAGCATTTATAGATTTCTTTTTTTTTTTTTCCTTTGAAAACTACTCAGAAACATGGATGAACTTTTCCAGGTAAAGAATACACTTTTCCAATCCATTACACTGCTTTCTTCCCCTGAGCGCCAGCAGCTCCCTTTCTGCCACGCTCCCAGGGATGCACAGGGCAAAACAGGAGCAGGAGTCATCTCAAAATCTATTCCTGCCTTCAAACACACAGGTGGTTGTACAATTATCAAAAACTAACCTTCTGAGAAGAGCAGTCTATGGTGTAGCTCACATGGGGCTGCTGCAGATGGTGCTCTGGGCACTTACGGTGTCCCAGCGTGGTGCAGCTCTTCCCTTCTGCAAAGAGAAACGCGCGCCCAGCAAGTCCCCCATAACCACGCACACAGAGCAAAGTTCAAAACTCTTGCCTAGAAGAAGAGACCCAAACTCTTGATGGTGCTTAGGTAGAGGTGCACCCCTTCTGTAAGCACAGTGAGTGCCTAGAATCATGGAATGGTTTGAGTTGGAAGGGACCTCAAAGCCCATCCAGTCCCACCCCTGCCCTGGGCAGGGACACCTCCCACTGCATCAGGGGCTCCAAGCCCCATCCAGCCTGGCCTTGAACCCCTCCAGGGATGGGGCAGCCACCCCTGCTCTGGGCAGCCTGGGCCAGGGCCTCCCCACTCTCACAGGAAAAACATTTCTTCCCAGGATCTCATCTCAATCTCCCCTCTTTCAACTGAAAACTGTTCCCCTCATCCCATCCCTGCGCCCCCTGATCCAGAGCCCCTTCCCAGCTCTCCTGGAGCCCCTTTCAGTCCTGGAAGCTGCTCTACGGTCTCCCCGCAGCCTTCTGTTCTCCAGGCTGAACAACCCCGACACGCAGAGTTCATACCTTAACTCTCTCTGGGAGCATTTTCTGTTGCAGGCCTTGTTCCTTCTGTGTCAAACAGCTGCAACCCTGGGGTTCTCAGCACACTGTGACTCTGCCTTCTACCTCCCTTCTCCTGCCCTCCCATCAGGGCTTCAGGGGAAGGATTGACACTGATTACATCTTCCAGAACTGCTTCTATGTCAAAATAGGCTGCGGTGTTCTTTTCCCAGCTGTTGCTTGGTTCAGATTACAACCCCTTCTAATTTAGTTTTAATTTGAAAGATGAAGATGCCTACCAGATGAGAAGAGAAAAATCAAAGTCATTACTCCAAGGTAGAACTGAAAAATGCCCATTCAGAGTTTCAAGAAAGGTGGTAATTTCACTTAAAAAAATCCTGCTTTAAGATGTGGGTTGTGGAGTGGAATATTTGGCTTTAAGAGGCAGGAACACCTTGTGACTGATGCGAATGGTGCATGGACAGCCTGCCCGAGGTCTCCTCTCAATAAAGCTCATCGATGCCACGGGTTTATTAACAGGGCCTGATGCAGGGAGAGGTGCCACCCAACGGGGAGCATCCCCGTGGCTCCTGCTGCCCCCCGCTCCCTTGGGAAGGGGAGCTTGGGCGGAGACACCTTTCTCCATGAGGCAAAATTCCCAGCAAGCGCAAGGAGGCCGAGGGCCTCTCCTAGAGTCTGTCAGAGCCCTTGGTGCCGCGGGAGCAGCGCGCGCTTGCTCTTCGGGTGGAAGAGCTGCAGGACTCACGCTGCTCCCCTGCCTGCGCCGCCCACCATGGTGCTGTGGTTTTGGGCGGTCGCTGGTCCATCCACAGCCCGTACGGCCCCGCCAGCCGCTCGGCGCAGAGACGCACCCCAGGACGGCCATCGATTAGCCAGGGAGGGCAAAAGGCTGCAGCACAGACTTAAGGCATTTCATTTCTGCTTTCTGCTTGCTTTTTATCTCCCCTTTCTCCTGTGCCTGGCTGGGCTCCCTTTATTCTGCAGCCGTGGTGCTGAATGCTGATGACAACGTGGCGTTCATGTGAGGGGCAGCGCAGGCAGGCGGCGAGTGCCTGACCTTTAGGAGGGAAAACGGGCGGATACTCTGGTTTTATGGCTGAAAGATAATGATGCTCTACCTCTTGACACTTATTTGCGTAAGGGATGTCGATACACATCTACCTGATGTGCACGTTCGAGCAGCTCGGCGCGGGTGTCCGACGGAGCGGCAGCACGTGTCACTGAGAGTTTCTTTGTGTTTTCCTATTGCCCCGTTTTTATGCAATTTGTCCTCAAATCCTGATGCTCATTCTAGGCTGTTGATCAGTTGATGCTGCTCTGAACACTGGGCTGCTGCAAAAATTAATTGCCTTTTTTTTTGTTAGTGTAAAGGGTGATGCTTATTTTGGATTAAATTTTCATTTAACCGTATTCATGTACTTATACCATTATAAAGCAGGAAATTTGCTCTAATTATTTGGTTCTTCCTGGGTTTTGTTTTTTTTTTCTTTTTGACAAAACATTGTCAAATTAAAGATGGAAAAAAAGCGAATTTAAGCGGTTTTTTTTGTGTGTGAGTAGACACAAAGCAGCAGAAACTGCCAGCAATGTCAACCAAGCATTTGGCCAGGGCACCATCAGCGAGTGCACAGCCCAACATCAGGTCCAAAAATTTCATCACAGAAATGGGAGCCTTGTGGATGAGGAGGGTCATGGACATCATTCTGTGACAGACAACAGCCAAACGAGGGCCATTGTTGAAGCAGACCCACAGAAAACACCTCAAGAGGCTGCAGAAGAACTCATTGACCATTCAGCAGTTGTTTAACGTTTGCACCAAAGTGGAAAATCGAACTAGCTTGAGAAGTGGTGCCTCATGAGCTGAACAGAAACCCTAAACATCAGTGTTACTGCTCTGTGCTGCTTCTGCACAACAAACCCAATCCATTTCTTGATCGCATTGTGACATGTGATGAAAAACGGATTCTGTACAACAACTGGTGGCATTCCACGCTGTGGCTGGGCCAAGGTGAAGCACCAAGACACTTCTCCAAACTGAAGCTGCATCAGAAGCTGTGGTCGCTATTTGGTGGTTGGCAAGTGGAATCACCCAGAACATCTTGAATCCTGGCGAAACCGTCCGGACAGAGAAGCATTGCCAGGGAATTGACAAAACACACCAAAACCTGCAAGGTTTACATCAACATTGGTCAGTAGAAGAGCCCAGTTCTTCTCCATGGCAACACCCAACTGTGTCTGACAAAAGGCTCTGCAGAAGCTGCATGAACTGGGCTACAAAACTGTCACTCACCCAGCTGCCTCCCCAGGCCTCTCTCCTACCCATCACCATGTTTTCAAGCACCTCAACAATATCTGGAAGGTTTTCCACAACCAAGCAGCAGCTCAAAACACCTTTGAAGAGCTCCTCAGTTCCAGAACTCCAGGACGCTTGTGCTTCTGGAATAAACAGATTTGTTTCTTGCTGGTAAACATGTGTAGAAACTGATGGTTCTTATTTCAATTAATAAATTTTATTCTGAGCTGAGATGGGCTGCTTTAAGGTTCATGGTTAAAAATGGCAATTATTTTTGCCCCAACCTAATATAATCTAAAGATGGAGTGATCCACAGGCCAAAACTTTAGATATTAGTGAAAGTGTTTACCGAGAGTACGTGCTGACAGTTTCTCCAACCTGACCAGCGCTGGGGACCTTCGTCTCTTGGGTCACAGCAGGAGTCTCGGGCTTGGTTGCGCCTCAGAATGTGCCACGTAGAACCACACAACAGGTTTCATGCCATCTCGGTACAAAGCCAGCCTCCAGGGACATCACCTATTAAAATATTCCTAATCAACATAAGCAAGCGTGCAAAACTGCAGAGCAAGACTTTCAGGGCTGGCAGCGCTGGGCCTGCCTGGGTGGGTATCCAGGCTTTGACAGCGGTTAACAGAGAGCACAGACACACCAACCTGCCCCAAAAGCTGATTTTGCACAAGCAGAAAGCACGAAGACACGGAGCAGCCAAACATACCCTTGCTTTCAAAATCTTAACTAGAAAAAGGATGCAGTTTGGGACAAATCTAGAGGGAAATAACCACTGTATTGGATTTAAAATTCTATATTATAAGATTATGTGCAAGTACCTTTACTCCAAATAAACAGACACGGATGTGCATGTGTATACATACATACAGGTGTGTACACGTATACACGCATTCAGGAGAGTGCATGTCTATAGACACACAATCTCACTAAATCTCATCAATACCAGGGGTTTATTAACAAAGCCTAACACAAAGCAGGGAAAAATGCCTATAATATGTATACATAACATATGTATAAGAAGCATTTAATTGTTAAAAAATATATTATACACATACAAGACAGGGGGCGAAGGGAAGAGCCAGCAAGAGAGTGAGAGAGGTTCTACGGGAAATGCAAACAGCCCACCAGCCCAGGGGGTGCGAGATGCTCCCATTACTTCCCTGGAATATGCTGATGGCCTCAACCCAAGTCCTGACAGACACGTCTGCCACGTCACTTCAGTGGCAAGGCTTGTCACAAATTGAGGGCACGTTTGCTGGCAGACAGCAAATAAAGCCAAGGACGGAACAGCGATGGGAGCCTCCTTACCCTGGCTGTTAATGCAGGGTCTCTGGTATGTCCCAGGTCCGTGGGCAACGAGGGCTATCGCACTAGCATCTGTCAACCCAAACACTAATTGCGCCGAGGCAAATGGGAAAATATAATTTGCAGGTTTCGTCACGTGGCAAAGTACAGTATGATGGCCTGGCTGAGAAATAGCTGCTGTGGGTTTCTCCTTCCCATGGAAAGCACACTCTATTAACATTTATGTTTATAATTATCCTGCAATTTTATTTAGGTTCAGTTGAACAGAGGCAAAACATGGCACTTTTCTCACAGATCCGAGCAGCTGATGGGCAAAGGTTAATTTGTCAGTACACGGACACATTAGCTTGTCACATCTGTTATTAATTGCAAACAGATATATTAGTCTAATTAAACATTGCAAAGGACTGACCTAAATTGTTCAATGGTCTGTAGCTACATATATTCTGCTATTAACACACTTCATGTTTCATGTTTAGCTTCTGCATACTGATGAGAAGTAGCATTCTTAATTGTAAAGCTAGTTATGTGTCTCACAGTCACCACTTACCGCTGGTACGGCTAATGCGCTCCAAATGTAAAAATAAAGCACATGTGACACAGCCATGTGAATTTTCTGTCAAATCGCAGCCATTCCTCCTCTGTTGTCTCCATTGCTCGCCCTCCTAAATGATTATTTTCCTTGGCAGCTGTCTAAGTGGCTTGTCGCAGTCTAATTTCAAAACTCATTATTAGGACAAACAGTTGCAGCGCATCAATAGCCCATCAGGATTAATTAAACTGGGAATCAGCAGCTGACTGTTAATCAGATCATTTGCAGTTGATCAGTGCAGGGACTATCATCGAGATATTACTGTAGTCATTTTTTATTACGCGTCCACAGCCTGTAACAAACCCAGTAATGACTTGATGCAAAATATTTGCCTTGCAAACAGCAGCTTCTTAGTGAGCCTTGCGCGGTGCAATTAGTGCTTCAAACAAGATAAGCCCTGAAGTGCACATTCATGACCTGAGTCACTCTGTCCTGCTGCCTTTAGATGTTCCAGTGTGTGGAAAATACCAAACTTTGCCTTTGGAGGAGGCGTATTGGTTTTACAGTGTACGATGCCACGTCACATTCTTGACTTTCGGTCTCAGTTTGCTGAAGAACAGATTCCTGAAAAGACAGAGAAGGACATTTTTTTATTCTAACACTCATATTTCTATCAGAATTCTCTAGAATAAAATGCATTTAAAGGGCTGTGGAGCTGTATCTGCACATTTGTAACCAATATCATCTGTTAAAATGCCATGCAAGACCTAGGAAGTCTGAAAATCACCAGTGGAAAAAAACACTAAGAGAAAGATGGTTCAATTGATTTCTGTAACAGAATCTTTTTTCATAAAGAAAATCAGCAGATGTGTTTCCTAAGGACAGGTTTTGCCTAAGTGCTTCCCAGACAAGGGCCTAATTTTTAACTTAACATAGCAATGGTGTTCAAAAAGTTCTATTTTATTCAAAGACAGTGATCTGATGTGATTTGAAAGCTACCTTTAGCTTGTAGAGTGGCTGTTTGTCCCATCCCTGGAGGTGTTAAAGGCCAGGTTGGATGGGACTTTGAGCAATCTTATCCAGTGGGAGGTGTCCCTGCCCATGGCAGGAGGTGGAATTGGAAGGGCTTTGAGGTCCCTTCCAACCCAAGCTGTCTGTGAGTCCATGGTTCACAAAGGGTAATTCTGGGAAAGGCTCCTGGGAATGACTCTTTGGAGTAAACCCAGGCACAAGTGGGATGTTAGCAAAGGGCAGACACACAAGGAAGTCTGTTCCTGACGGAAACATCAAAGGAGAAAGTTTCTGTATTGGTGTTTTTCCATTGTGTGGACAGAGAGAGAGGGGACCACAGCAGCTACTGGAAGATCATCTGAAGGAGTAGAGAGATAAAGAACATAATTCCAAGCAAGTCTGTATCACAGAGGTTATAAAACATAAGGATGGGAACTTTCTACTCTGTAATCACATAAAAAAGCACTGACGGGAGGCAAGAAACAACCACATATGTATCTACTGTTCATATGGTTATTAATAATGAACTGCAACACAATTATGTACTATGGGCTTTGTGGGAGCCCACAGAAGAAGAAATCCAGTCAAGGGGAATTTCCTGAGTAAATCCAGTTCCCTAGACACGGCAGGAGGCGGCATCGCTGTTGGTGCCTGTCTACAGGAAAACAAACCAGGAGGTACACAGGGCCGCGTGTCGATGCGTGTCGATGTGCACCACACTCACAAATAGTTTTCAAACAAGCAGCCTATCAATCACCAAGCTTTCCTGTTCTTAAAGTGATGAGAAATGCAAATTCCTCTGCACATGATTTTCAGAGCTCAGTGGCTAATTTGAGGTGATGCCCCTGTGCCCTATAAACCCTCACGGGCTCCAAAGAGCAGCTTGGACTTTGCTTTGGGTCATTCTTACCCCAAGACCGGCTGTCCCAGAAAAAATGGCACAAACCCAACTTCTGCTGCTAAAAAGTTCCACGTGAACGCAGAGCGTCGACACCTCCTTATCCTGCAGCTGGTGGCTCACACGGACCATGCCCCACTGGTGTCCTCTCACTGGGTTTCATCTCTTCTGGCAGCCAAGAGGAGATAACAGCTACAAACCGACTCCCGATGGTGAAGATCCCCCCAGGGCCCTGATGAGGAAGGCAGCAGGCGCTTTCCCCAGACAGTGGTGCCATTTGAGCACTGGTGGGAAGGTAAACCTGCATTTCCACTCTTCCATCAGAATTTTTGCCATTGCAGAATGAAGTTGGGAAGAAGTTGACCCAGAACCCAAACGCGTACTTGGGGCAGCGACGCTGATTATATTATGTGCCTGGTGGCTTCATTAGCTGAGATTACAAAGATGCTTGAGTAAAATGACATGGTTTATGTTGTTTAGCCAGCAGAAAACAGCCCTCGGTGCGAGGGGTGTAAGGAAGGTGTCACTCCTCGGCATGCTCAGGCAGAAATAAGAAGCCGGTATTAGAAGAGGGGAAATCCCAGCCCTGCTGTTTCCTGCCACCCTCCCAGCCTCGCTGCCCTAGGCAGGAGCCGTGTCTGCTCGCACTGCCCCTGGACAAGGCGCTCGCGAGCGGCTCAGAGCTCACACGCCCCGGGCGCTGCGTTCAGGTGACAATGAGGCCAACTCCTTATATTACAGATTGAAATACAGCTCAGTTGCTGACTTCTCCTGTCTAGAATGAGAGGTGCTTGCTATTAGGAGACATTCTGATAAATGTGTGCCTTTAAAGTACACGAGCCGCCTCTTCTCGCTGCTGAGGAGCCGAGGAGGCCGCGGTGACTGATGCCGTGTCCATATGTTCTGGGTGCAGCCGGAAGCACAACAATTTTTTTTGCGGGCTATCTTTGATCAGCATCTGACACTGATGAGATGGAAATGAAATTTTACATGCTCTAATGGCACTGTCTGGAGTGGAATTACAAAGAGAGACCCAGCACAAGAATCTGCCTTCCTGCAGCCTGCCGGAGCTTGCTGGCTGGTGAAATGCTTGCAAGGTGGAAAGGACCGACTGCTGCTCCTATTTCAGTCGAGTACCACAAATGTATTCCAGACACTGACGTATGAGAGAAACGCACTGCAAAAAAGAAATAGGGCCATATGATTTACCTTTAGTGAATGGCTATGTAAGTAATGTCCATCTGGAGATGCGCATGATGCTTTATGTTGGTTTGGAAACAGCCAGATTACTTCTGGATCTGCAGGTATGCCCCAGGAACGCAGTTTTCTCATTCTGCTGCTGTGAAACACAAACACCTGTGAACAGCAATCCCTTTTTTCATGGAAAAACTGTCATTCTTTGAGATGGTCATAAAATCATAGAATCATAGAATGGCTTGAGTTGGAAGGTGACCTCAAAGCCCATCCAGTCCCACCCCTGCCCTGGGCAGGGACACCTCCCACTGGATCAGGGGCTCCAAGCCCCATCCAGCCTGGCCTTGAACCCCTCCAGGGATGGGGCAAGTCCCAGACTGGGCCAAAGATGCAGCATCTCTGTCCTTCAAAAGACAAAGCACGTCCTGCCATACCCTGCTGTCACATCTCACCATGGTGAAGAGTAATGTTACCCAGGTAATTCAGCTGGTAGTGGGTCTGAAAAGCGGTGTTGGCTCTGCAGATACCAAATCTCTTGACATCAGCCTTAACAATGACATCTACTTGTCCAAAAAAGACAAGTCAGTATTAACAGCAACACCTTACTGAAACCCCAGAGGAGTCAGCCACGCAGGTCTGAGAGAGCTTACGGGAGAGGCTGTCACCGACCTCCCAGCCCAGCAGAGCCCTGCAGACCAGAGCCCCCTGCCCAGGCCGTGGGACACCCAGCCCTGCTCTGCCCTGTGCTGGAAGCAGCTCAGCTGGCAAACATTCCTCCACGCTGCTCCTCTCTCGCCTTCTCCCAGAGGTGGTCCCTGTTCCTACCATGCAGAACAAGATCCTCGGAATCCCACCGAGTTATGTAGCATAGGGATATGATTCCCCTCAAGTCTATTCAAGCTGCACACATCTTATCTCCAATGAGCAGCTAATAAAGATGCCTTAATCACAGTCATTTGTTAGAAACATGTGGATTTTAACCTAAGCTCCTTAAAAGTTTCCGTGAGACACTTGGTAACACACAGCCTTGTGCAGTTCTGGGGCCAGACCCTGCTATGTGGAGAGCAGACCTCAGTGGGACTTCTCTCAACATGCCTACAGAGGGACCAGACATAGAATCACAGAAGCTGGAAAAGACCTCTGAGTTCATCAGGTCCAACCGTCAGCCCCGTACCCCTGTGTCTGCTAAACCATGTCCCCAGGTGACATGGCTACACACCCTTTGAACCCCTCCAGGGATGGAGATTCCACCCCTGCCCTGCGCGGCCTCTGCCAGGGCTTCACCACTCTGTCAGTAAAGAAACTTTTCCCAATATCCGATCTAAACCTGCCCTGACACAACTTCAGGCCATTCCTCTCATCCTATCACATGTTATTTGGTAGAAGAGACCTACACCCACCTCACCACAACCTCCCTTCCAGCCCCATAGCTCATACGTGTTACCACGCCACCACAACGAAGCCACACGAGCAATACCAGATGACCAAGGTAAAGGGTTTCGCATAATACCTAACATCAAACAAAAGTCTTAGGTAATCATCATATGGAAAAAAAAAATCTACTAAAAGCAATCAAACCACAAACCAACCACGAAACTCTGCTTCTCAGCCTTATTTTCCATCTGGTTCTTAGTGTATTCTCACCATTTCCAGTTTAAATGGTAACAAGGTGGGGGCAGAAACTACTGCAAACTGGAGAAGGACCATGGGCTGCAAAGGGCACTGCCAGGAGAGGAGACCGTGGAGAGAGGGCAGCACAAATGAAGTGGGAAAGGGCTCCAAAGCACATCAAACACCAAACACTGCAAGACTGATCGCGAGGGGAGCTGCACAGCTGATAAATCTCAGTCTTGTGGGGCCTTTGCTGCTGAATCACTTGGGGGACTCAGGTTGAAATTAGCAGGAGAGGTTTAATGCTGGCACTGCCCATGGGGGATGCCCCGTGGGGACCTTGGGGACAATCTCCGTGTCCAGCAGGCCGAGTGGGTGCTCAGCACGGCTGCTGCCAGCCCTGCTTGGCCACGCTCTGCAGTCGCTTGGGAAGGGCTTGTCCAGAGGATGGCACTGCCAAGGGCAAGCACAGAGAGGCGATGCCAAGCCAGATAAACGTTCCGCCTTGCCTACACGTGGGTAATTGAAGTTAAAGTGTAAAACCTGGTCTATTACTGACCTTTTAAAATGTCTCCATCCTCCCTTTCCACTGCAGCAGCGGGGGGCCCCTCAGCACGGAAGCCACATGTTTGTGACAGCTTTACAGCATGGTTATGACCAGGAAAATGACTGGACATTAAAAAAATAGGTAACTATTTACCCGTAGGTGTCCAACTCCTGTGTACCTCAAATTATTTGTTAAGTTCATTCTGAGTGTTTAAGGAGAGGTGTTCAAGGCCAGGTTGGATGGGGCTTGGAGCCCCTGATCCAGTGGGAGATGCCCCTGATCCAGTGCGGGTCGGATCTAGGCTTTGAGGGACCTTCCAGCCCAAACCATTCTGTGATTCTATGAGAGGTGATGGAGGACTTAATGCTAAGGGGCACTGCGAGCGAGCGGAGCCGGCCTGGGGTTTGCCTCGTGCCCCACGGACACGGGGCCGAGATGGTTCTGATGCTGAATATTTACAGCTGTCGATGAGCAGTGTGCAAGGTGAAAGAGCAGAGCGTGGCTTCCAGTCAGCGGGGAGAGCAGGTGCTGCTGGCACCCAGAAGGAACAAAGGCGAGCCCTGCCGACCCGGCCAGCATGCAGGGATGGGCTCCGGTCCCGCAGTGGCTGGAGTCATTGCCACAGAGGGGATTCCCTCGTTACACCTACGCGTTATGCCTGAACAACCCTACCCGAATGGCTCTCAGCCTCCACGCTGTCCTAACAGAGTTTTGGAGCAGGTCACGTATTTAAAGAGGGAGAGAAATCTTTCTGTCATCGCACATGAGGGAGCTGCATTTGTGAACAGATTAAACTCTTGACTGCGAGTCCAAAAATAAGCAAGATACAGTCCCTCTTTTATGCCCTCTCAAATGAAACGTGCTAATAACAGACATTAACAACTGAAGCCTTTTAAGATGAAAAGGACTCTGTATTTGTTCTCTTCATGCTTGTTAAATGTTTTATGGTGACGCTTATTTACTGTCAAAAAAATATTTCCAGTGGAGGCAACGTACATAATGATAAAAATAAGCAAGCACTAAAACTATTTTTTCACTGACCAGAGCACCTTCCAGCACTTCCCCCTGGATTCTTTCACACAAAGAACACATTGTCACTGGGGCCATTATAGGGCTGCGCGGCTCGGCGCGGCTCGGCGGGGCTCAAGGGAAACGGCTATAGATTGCAGCAAAAAAGTCCATCAGACAGATCGCATCTGACCCCACCGGTTCGAGGAAAGAATGCGCCAGAACACTCCGGCTGAATAGACAGATTTTCCAAATGTTTTAAATCAGTTTTGAGACAAAAAAAAAAAAGAGAAGATGCTAAGGAATGGATTTGGCCTATAAACATTAAGAGCTGCGATGCCCATTTCTCGAGGAAGCTGACATTAGGGGCTTTCTTGTCGATGCTGGACCTGAAGGAAAAGCCCCACAACAATTAAGCAGCAATTGAAGAAAAGCAGGCAAGAAAAGATGGCTCTGTATTAGTACAATAGCTCAGAGGCTTTTCATTTTAGGATACAAAGAGGGAGTAGAGAATGCTGTTTTCTTTTTAAAAACCATTTAAAAATGGTAACTGCATCCTGCTCCTGCAGATGTATTACTTATGACATCCCAGTTTTCATCCGTTCATGATTTTACATTAGAGTTAAATCTCTGCAGCTTGAATCTCACGGCTGAGTTAGCCAGAGCCCATAAAATATTGAAACCTTTAGAGCAGCAGCCATCCAGGTTGAGAGAAGTTCATGTCCAAAGCTGAGCTTTAGATTCTGAGACATCCCAATTGGAGTGTAGTACAGAAAAAAGCACTGATAAAATTTTCATAAAAATGAGCTAAGGATATTGCTAGCATGCTTCCCAGCATCTATATGAAAACTTAATCTGAGCTAATGGAAAGGATATGAAAGCCTTTCTCAATTCAAACACAGTCAGTGCATAATTCATAAATTATTGTCAGAGAAGTGATTCTGCTCTGAGATTTATTCTCTTTTGGATAGAAGCAACGGGAGGAAAAACTGGGTCTTTTTGACCTTTAATGCCAGCAAATTTTACAGTAGAGCTGTCAATATAACCAAGTAAACTGGTCATTTCTCCAAACAGAAACAAAGTGCCAGGACGCGCTCACTGCAGGCTAATATTAACGCAGCCCTTCAGGTTACTTGCAAACCATTCAAAGCAACTGAACCTAAAACATTTAAGTGAAGATAGTTACAGAGAAGGGAATGAAATTTCCATGTTTTCCATGACAGACACAAAAAGGTTCATTATGTTAAGAAGAAAAATCACGCAAAAATATGCTTCACTTCCTAACGCCGGTCCTCAGCAATGATTACCTTTAAAAGCCTATTTTCCAATTAAAAACCTATGCAACATTCCAATAGGAAATGCATACTGACAGATTTTTTGTTCCTTATATATGCCTCGCTTCTAAACAACATAGCATAAAGTCTGAAAACATTTATCCACGGGTAGTGATTAAATATTTCAGCTCGGAGCGAGGTTGCTGCGCAGTCGATGCACACAATCTGCGGTGAGTTAAAAGCAAATCTGACAGAAATAGTCGGAAATCTGAGGAAACTGTAAATGCAATTAAGTCCTATCAATAAAAAAGGCAGCGGCTGGCTGATACATGGCAAGATTTTGCTTTCCTTCAGCCCTGGAATTGCTGTTACCTTTTCTCCACCGTAGCAGGCACTTAAAGGACTCAGCGACATTTACAAGTTGTGCATCCTGGCATGTTTTGAAGCTGTAAAAATGCATTTCTGATGGGAAGCAAAGACACTGCTAAAAATGACCAGCGTAATCCCCCACCCCCGCAAGGAAAAAAGCAGCAATCTAATAAATCAGTCTGATAGAGAGATGAGGAACATTTCACCAGGAACAAAGTACACTGGAGTCTGAAAATGATAACACATAGGGGCAAGGAGCCTGACACGACGAGAGGATCTATTTCTGTTTAATCCCGTTGAAAAGTGATTACATGTAGAACATGTATATGCTGTTCTCTGGATGAACACCTGTACGGGTGGGGGGAATGAATTAATTACAACGAGGTGCTTTAAAGACAAAGGTGCTAACAGAGATTGTCAGAAATAAAGGCTGGTTTGGAGATGTTTTTCTAGACATAACAGCATCAGAAAGCAAAGGGGCAGAGAGCACCACATGGAAAAGGGGCTGGAAGTACAAAGCTAAAAGGGGGGAAAAGAGGGAGAGCACTGCGAGTGATTTAAGACACGTTCTTAGGACATTTACCCTGAGTTCTCTCTATGGTTATTGCCATTCCCCATGAGCAGCATCAGGTAGTACGTGATCGCATCCCTTGCACTTCTTCCTCCCGTATAGGTCTCTAGGTATGCTCATTAATCGATAGGGCTGTGGTGCTGGAGAGCTAATAAACCCCAAACCTGCTGCAGCAGGGAGGGGCGCAGATTAAGGGGCTGAGCTTGTGCCTCTTGCTCAAGCAAAGCCTGTATTGAGAGATATTCCAGCAGAGCACTCATCCTGCACTGAGGAAGCGCATTGCACTGCACCCAAAGCTACCCTCCACACTGACCATAAACCCATACTTCTAACCCCCTATTTCATCCCTCCCACAACAAATTTTACTGATATGCAAACAGAGGGCAGGATGCTGGAACACGAACCTTGCGACTGACTTCCAGGCTCCCGAACGAGGTTGATAAGGCTGATGGTTTCGAGGACATCACCTTCCTTGCACGCTCTAGCTCACACTTGAAAGAAGTCCCAATGGTCCACAATGCTGGAAAATAAAGAAAGGGTTTATTTTTCTCATAACCCATTGTTTTCATTTATGGTTGTTGGGTAAAATTGTGACTGACCGACTGGGAACGTGCAACGTTCCATGGACACATCCACAATGGAGAAGCAGCCAGAACAACGTTTCCCAAAGCTGAAGGTGCTGCTCTGGTGTTAGAGGATCAGAGTACCTCTCTCCGCAGTCCTTCCCAGCATTTTTATCAAGGCTCAGCTTTTCACTCTATAGAAGGAGGGTTTTTTTCCTGTACTGTATATATCGAGCATAAAAAAATGTAAAATATGGGAATTAAAGTTCTTCCAAAGCTAGCCTGGATCTCCAGAACGAGTATTAATCAGCTTGACTACCAACAGATTGCAGACAAATGAAGGGTAAGAGGTCAAGTTTAAAAACAGATTATTTTTCTTTTTAGTGAGGCTGAACATCCAGAAGAGCCTGAGGCCGTGCAGCGCTGATGGGGCAGCTCCTCCAGCACCTCGTGCCCACCAGCACCCGGAGGGAGTGCGAGGGTGGGAGGTGCCGCAGGGAGAGGAGCCGCGAGGGACAGGAGCGACGGCACCAACAAATCCAAACCAAGAGGTGGAGTTGGCTACGGGGTCACCACAGACCAACAAGAGACCGAACCAGGCCCGCACCCTCCCCTCAAATATTTACCGCTCGAGCGAGTGTGCTATAATATTCTTGTTATTGAGACATGAGATTAACATAGTAATTTTGCCTGGAAACCCTATATCTAAAATCCTTTTTGACTCAATGAACACTCATTACATGATGTCGTAAATCGAACAACTAAAGTGAAACTGCTCCAAAACGAAGTCTTTTTCCCTTCCAGAGGGTTGTGCTGCTTTCAGCCCCAGCCCATATTATTCACTGAGAACTACAGAGCACAACTGTAGTCAGATATCTTTGGAAGGAAAAGTGATGTTCTTTTTGCTTCTACCTGTTTATAGAAGCAGACATCTCTAAATAACGCGTATCGGGGAGCACAGAGCTGGTTTAAGCTCCTCGCGCTCGCCTATTGTTGTTTGGCTTTGGCGCAGCTGTGGCCCTGAGAACAACCTGAGTTTGATTTTATAAAAGCTGATCTTTACCTCTCGCTCTGACTGCATTTAGCTGTTGTGGAAACAAGGAGGGAAGCACGCCTATCGCAGACGGAGAAGTTAACGCACCTAAATGGCACTTCTTTTATACCGGGAAGGTTGTAATAAGTCATGTGAGTTGGAGGAAAGGCAGCACGGTGTGCAATGGGAGCAATTTTCTGCCCCTCAAACAGCACTTCAGGTGATGTTGTTCATCTTTCTGTGACTCGCTGTGTCAAAGCGTGCCCAGAGCAGGAGTGTTCAGGGACCCGACAAGCTGTAAGTGTCCGGCGGAAAAACCTGGGAGATATCCCAGGGCTCCCAGAGTTCACTTTTTCAGTTGCTCTGATTTACTTCAGAATGCACCTTTAGGGAATTTATGTCTTCCATGCCTTTAGTTTCCCATTTCCTTTCTTGTCATCTTTAAAAATCCATTAAAGATCACAGAGACAGCTTCTCCGAGCTTCCATTTCCGAGGGGCTGTGGAGCTCCGTGAAGCGCACGGCTCCGAGGTGAGCTGCCTGCTTTACTCTCGGCACCTCCATGCTGTTAGGACGACATTTTAATTACAGGTGGTGGTTACAGACTGAGAAAACACGCTGAAGCCAACAGGGAAAGCAACATTTTTTACTCCTGAGGACTTAATGATGAGTAGCTAACCAGTCCCCTTCTGTCTGAACGGGAGGATATTAAAACGCGAGATAAAATGGGGGGGTTGGTTCAACAGATTTCAAATTGCAGCAGTCCTATGCTTGCGAAAAGCAATCATTAGGCTTTTAAGGTGTTGCTAAAATAGAAAGTTCGTTCCTGTCAGAATTGGCAGCTGCAGTATTACAGCTCGCCTATGTATTTCCTACACCAAACATTTTGTTAGTCACGTCTGATGACTGGTATTTCTATTTTACAGTGTTATTACAATATTCCCTACAACAGGGTAAGTTTACATTCAAATGCCACCCCACCCTTGCTATCGCTAATTTAGATTTGTCTATCGCTGTGCTCGCTCGCTGCTTTGCCCTGGGTTTTATAATAACCGCAGCCTGCTTGTCATTCCCTGCTAACGTTGCCTCACCTGTAAAACCGCAGCAGCTCCATTTCAGCTTCCCCAGCTTCTGCCATCACCTCACCTATTACAGCAGAATAAAAGACCATTTCTCGGGTGCATTCCTAGAGATATTTCATCATATTGCAAACGCATTCGGACAATTGCTGCAGGTTTGCACTGAAACAAATGGAATAATTCCCCACAACTCTCCACGTACGGAATATTTCCTCCTCGTTCAATGGATGGCCAAGCCCTGTTTATGCAGAATGGGAAGACGATGCTCCCACACACACCGGGCTGTTGGGTTTGTTGATATCTGGATCGTATCATATGCACACACCCCAATACATTCGTGTTCATATGTTTGGTCTATTTAAAAACTACGCAGCGTGTCCAAAGCACTTTAATTTAACAGCAAACCGACAGTTTAAAATGTCAAATTTAAAGAGAAATGACAGGGATATGGACTCATTTTGAGGCAGGAGCCCCGAATCACACAGGCAACCTGCGGCTGCACCGATCGCTCTACCTGGGCAGAGCAGTCGGGTGATCGACTGGGGTTGGCCCCGCCGTGGGGCACAACTCTATGGGTCTGGGGGCTGCCCAGCTTTGCCTTCCTGTTGCTTTGCAAAGAACAAACCCATTCTGCACCATTCTTCTGTTGGTAGAGACCTGCAAGAGCAGAGCATGGAATCATAGAACACTTTGGGTTGGAAGGGACCTCCAAGATCATCTAGTTCCAACCCCCGTGCCCTGGGCAGGGACACCTCCTGCGGGATCAGGCTGCCAGATACCGCAGCCAGAGCAGATTTACTGGCATACAAAAACCCCACCCTAATAAAATGACTTGGTAGGAGTCCCTAGAGGGACGCGTCTTGTCCTGGCTCCGAGCAGAGCCCCCTCGGTGGGTTCCATGCCTGTTCGGAGAGAGTTTGCCTCCCTCACAGCCCGGGCAACCCAGTCTAGAGATGCAATAAGTGAATTTATTAACCCATGGGGGGCAGAGAACTAGGAATGAAGACAATAAAAAGATGGCATGTTAACCTTTGTGCGTACCCCGCTGGTTCCAGATTTAGCCCAATGTGCTAAATTAGACCATCAAACACCTCAAAGCAAACGGCGCACAGAAACACTCCCACAGCCGTGTAATTTATACCATGTTACGCAGGGTGGAATAAGTTTCTCTTAGTAAACAGAGTCTCCTTGGATGTCTGGGCTCTAAAAGTGCATTTTCACGTAATTAAAGTGGACGCGGTTTAGAAAAATGAACAGGCTAAAATATAAGGCTCAGCTGCAAATAATATTAAATGGCATTATCAATAACAGTGATCCCAGGGTTTGCATATTAATTGTAAGAAGGTGCTAATTTGAGTGTTTTAAGCTTGCATTCACAAGCTTGTTTACATGCTTTGTTCCACCTGGACCTGTTTGGAGGTTTGTCAAAAACCTAACAAGCAGAAAAAGATTGCATTTGAAAATACACATACATGTTTAATTAAGCCAGGGCCACCAAACATTCCTCAATATATTTAGCTGTTGAGATTTAAGCACCACTAGAGCATCAGGCATTATCACCTTTTGAAGTACTGCAGAATCTTTAATATTTAAAGCACAAAGCAGACTTTAATATAAAATTCTAGCAGACCACAGAAGATTAAAGACGCATTATAAATGTGACAGTTTGTAAATGGAACACCAGTATTAAAGGGAACCCCCCTGATATTTTATAGCATATTTTTCAGGTGTATACTAAATTATAAATACAATTAAATAGCAGTAATTATTCTCTGGGAGGGGATGGCACTTTAACTGTTCTGCAAAATAGTGATTAACTATAATGTAGGGAAGTGGTAATGTGTGTTTTACCACATTGTTCTTGCAGCCAAACTTCACGCAGAAGTGGAGCCTTCAGCTCATTTAAAACCACCCGAGGGCCCTGCATCCATCGCACAACATCCTCCCTCTGCCAGGGAGGGCGTGGGGAGGGTCCCCAAACCTCTCAGCTTTTGCTCCTCAGCTGTTCCTCCTCAGCGCTGGAGGAGCCGCTGCCCCAGACTGCAGGGGAGGGAGGCCAGTGCGGAGCCCCCAGAGGGGTCCAACCAGCACCTCCTGAACAATTTCGATCCTGAATTACACGGGGCCAACACTGGTTCTTCACCGTCACGCAGGGAATTTTGAAAGGCAGGGAGCAAACCTTACTGTACACCAAATTAATTTGGCAGTTGGGTGTATCCAGACCAACGAGGCTGATATTTAACAGGGCGCACCAGTCCTTTAATTCAGTCAATAAATCCCACAGGACCAGAATTGCCTTATTTCTTTTCCCCAGCTCTGTTTCTCCAGAGGGATATGTATCTGTGCGAGTGATGGCAACCACTAAAAAGCTCCAGGACAAGGTCTGGAGCCGACTCTCCGCTCGCCGCCCCTGGCACAGAGCTGAGCTCGGTGTCCCCGTGCCCGCTGGAAGGAGCTGCTCGAGGGGCACCTCTCCCGGGACGGGGCCACGGGTGCTGTTCTCCTGCCCTTGTCTCTGTGCCGCCCCTCAGCCCACCTCCCTTTAACACACAACCTGACGGGACGCAGTGCTCTTTATTTTCATCTGTCATTCCACAAAATTGTTCGGGAATTTAATTTTAAGAGACCCTGGGACTTGGATTATTAATATTTAGCAACTGGCACCTTTGAAGAGAAGGTTTTGTTGTGAAGGCCATCTGCACCCAGGCCTGCCTACCCTCGCTGGGGAGCAAACCCTTGAACACTGGACATTTTGGGAAGCTCAAGGTAGGAGCTCAAGGCTCCTGAGGGAGCCGCTTGCAGAAGCCACGGCTCCTGGATGACATCTCTCTGACCAGAACATCTCTTCCTCACCCATCATCTGTGTCCAGATGTCATTTAAATGAACAGCTCTGGGGTACAGTCTAGATAGGATCAAAGAGGAGGAGAAATTTAAAGCAGGACTTTCAAAGCACAGAAATCCAACCCTTTAGCACGAGCATTGAGGGCTTTGGTGCTGGGCCTGACAGCTCCGAGGTCTCGGTGTGCATCTCGAGTCTCTGGAGTGTCAGGCACGCCGCTGCGCTAGGGGCATTCTAGGATGCATTCCCCTACAAAAGCTTGGCGTGTTATTTTCACTTTTACTCTAAAAATAAAGGAAAATACAGCTTGTGTTATCCAGCAGAGTGCTTTAAAGCAGCATTTCAAATAAAAAAACAGAGGGAGATCTTAGTTATATTATTCATTGCAGAAATAAAAAATAAATTATACATCGTCTCCTAATAGAGAGACATTAAAATGGATAAATAATCAAAAGATTACAATAGCTGTATTTCTCAGGGTCTAGTTTATGTTGTTAACCTAAGTACCGTACACTAGACAGGATCCAGCACCGAGCTCGTATTAAACATGCAGAGCAGCTGCTGTTCACAAAAGCAAAGCCCAGGTCAGGCCGCAGAAGCCGGAGCGCCCGCGCTCTGTGGGGACCCTGCCTCACGCGGGCAAGGATGGCAAAGGCAGGGGTGGAAAAATCAAAGTTTGTGCCATGGAAATCGGGGTCTGCTACATCATTTCTTTTTCCACATACCAGACGCTCCAACACCATCTCCCCCTCACTGCGGCTGCAGTTTCTCTGGGAACCAGGATGCTTCTACCTGCTTTCAGGGGATTTTAAAGAATTAAACTAAATATTAAATCTTTTCATTTGGAATAAATACAAGATTTTACAATCTTAGGGGGAAAAGGAAAGGCACAGGGCAGCCCCCCTGGTACACAGCAGCTCTGCGGGCGCGCTGCCTGCCAGGGACGCCGAGGCTCCCAGGGAATTCTCTCCCGGTGTGTCTGTGGGCCAGGAGCTACAACTTGGAAAACAAGGCAGCCTCACCCAAACCTGCTGTTCAAAAGAAAAATTGGCTTAAGGAAATGGGGTTTTTCTAAAGAAAACTGTCTCAGTTTTCAAAGATATTCAAGTTCTGCAGCTGTTGAGCCTTGCCTCCTGACAGCCATGGTGCTGGGGCTGAGCCCTGTCCCCACACCCAGGGCTCTCCAGGGGAATCCTCCTCAGCTTTCAGCCCCTCAAACCATCCCTGGATTCTGGGGAGTTTTGCCTCCCTGAGCGGCCAGCCCAGCCTCCCAGGGCACTGATGTCACTCCCTCCTCCACCATCTTGTGCTGGACTTTGACACCATTGACCAAACCCAGCACCGATCTAGATGCTCATAGAGAAAAAAGACTTCTGCAGTGACCATTTCTGTCTTTAGCAACTGAAATTATGATCCTAATCTGCCCATTAAACCAGTATTTAAATGGCCAGAAAGTGTTTTATCATCTCCAGCCCAAATCTGTTGATATTGCAAGTGTCACTGGTGTTCAGCAGCGCGGCAGCTGTCACTAGGCAGTTCAGAGAGGCTCATTTAATTGATACTTCCCATTTCAAATACAATTTGCAGCCGGCATGTGGTGAGAAATGCATCTCACCATGCAAATTTTCATGATGCTGGAGCACAAAAAAAAAAAAGGGTGCTGTTTTTCTTTTGTGAATATGTGGTCTTTGAAGCAGTGTTCAACTCTTTATGTGAAAGCTGCTTTCATTGAAATTAAGTAAATCATACTAAATCCCAGATTATACATTTCTGTACATGAAACAGGCACAATGTAGAGAGCAATGTGCTCTTTTTGGGAATGAGAAAGTAGCCCCTGTTTAGCTACGGGGTTTAAACTGGTCTCAGCAATGCCAGCCCGAGCCAGGAATCTCATTCAGGTTACATGGCTCCAAAATTCTCCGAGCTAAAGAGACTTTTTTTAGGCTAGAATAACACAAATCTCACAAGGATAGCTGATCGCACTCTCTCACCATTGAAGGTCAAGAGATTTTAGCAAACACAACTCCTGTGACTTCTTCCATGCAGTTTAATTAATAGAACCTAAGGGTAGGCAGAACCATTTGACCATCTGAACTGACATCTCCTGTATCACAGACCATCGCGTCTCACCCGGCTGCCCTGCACTGTGCCTAATAACTTGTGTTTAGCTGAGCAGTAACACTCCTCTCCTTTCCTGAGGAGACCTTTTCTCCGAGCTGCACCTTTCTGTTTCTAAGGACTGTGCCTGCCTGCAGGGGCGAGCTGCGCGTCACAAGGCAGGGCTTGGAACAGAAACACAGACACGCACACAGCGCTCGGCTGGGCTGCTGGGACTTTATCGTGGTTTGCTCTCCCTTTTAAGCCACGCTAAAGAAAAAAAGCCCCTCACATTTCAAAATATGGAGCTAATTTTTGTGTCTGAGGAGACACTATAATCCTCATTTCAGTGTTATTTACCACAAGAACAGCTCACAGAATGGGTTGGGTTGGAAGGGACCTCAAAGCCCATCCAGTCCCACCTGCTCCAACAGCTCCATGTCCTTACTGTGCCGAGTTTGGTGGGAATTCACACCCTTGAGTCCCACTGCAAGCCACCTGCACTTTACACTTCTGTTTTAGGGAGCAGATTTAAACCAAAAGCTTAGATTGGAAACTCCTTTGATATCTCTTCCCGCATCTCATCCAGGATCTGTCCAGCCTTTCCCAGCCCCAGCTTAGCAGACAAAGCACTGGCTGGAATCCTTTTTAATTCACCCACCGCTGAATGTTCTCCTCCAGACCCGGCAGAGCGCTCCCAGCCCCCTCCCCCTGCCCGTATCTTGGGTGAGCACATACTTAGATCCCCCAAGCACAGTGATAATTTCTCCTTACCAGCAGAGCCAGTCATTATTTATTATATCACTCTCTCACTTCTTCAGTCTCTCCTAGTGGGAACATTGCAGCGGCTGCTGGCTAGAAAATTAGCCAAGGGAACTTCTTCTGTTGGTCTCTTTCCTCATTATACTAGTAAAAAAAATTTAACTGTGACATTCTCGCTCTTTCTGTACATATATATCAGCGCAGGCTGGAAGCACACTGTAGGGGCTAATAGTGAGTAATTTAACTGTGGCTCTCTCCCTCGTTTTACCCTCACTCTTTCTCCCGAGCAGCAGCAGCAGCACAACGCGTTCGCGTATTGTTGCTCCACGTTATAAACGGAGCTTGCAAGTTTATGTCTAATCACACTCTTCCCACTAGGCTGTTCTTTTGTCATGTGGATGTGATGCAATTTCTTCCAGTGTCGAGGGGCTGCCGTAAATTACAGAGAGATCCAGGTAAGCCTAAGAAAAGTTGGGGGTTTTCCCCCCTTAAAAAGTGCCTTTTGAAAAAGCCAAGAGGGACGTGTGACTGGCAGAACCACACGCACACTGGCAATCGTACGCTGGCAGGGGCCTTCAATATGTGTCCAGAGAGGTAACGCTCTTAAATCAGGGACAGACCCACTCGTGGAGCAACCACTGAGGACAGAATCAGTGATGCTCACTGCTCACGTGAAGCATAAGGTAAAGGAACGCTTTTCCTACCTCCACTTCACAATACAGCTTAGGCCAGCGATCGGAGCTGCTTTCGCTTCAGGAAAATCCGTAGGAGTGGGTTCTGGGCTCAGCAGCTCAAAAGAGCTCTGTGCATGAGCAGGTCACTGCTTTTACGCATTGGGAGATACTTGCGACAAGTGCACGCATCCAGCTCCATGAGGAGAACGTTCACAGTTTATCTGGTGGATAAAGAAAAAGGATTGAGTCACCTTCTGGAATAATGATGAATTTGGGAATGGTCCCAACAAACTGTATGACTCTCCAAAGAATCCCTTCTAGAAACAAACACAAAGGTGCAAATGCCAGCCTCATAAATGCTCAAACATCTTGAAGACTTCGGACTTCGATACCTCTGATTTCGACCCTGACCCACCACAGATAATACCCATCCTATGGGAATACAGGCAGAGAACAGCGGTGTGACTTACAGCGACATCAATACAAAGGGAAAGCTGCTTAAGTATTTTGCAGAAGGTGCAAAACTTGAGGTTAGGGGTGAAAAAAGCATGGAAACAAACGCTTTGCATCCCAACTGGCTTTCTGGCGGTGCAGCACCACTGACCACAGCTGCGCAACCCCTCGTCCTCACCAGCTGCCGTCGGATCTGTTCTGCTCCCTGGATCACAGCGCTGGCGTTGGCGAGAGCTATTGTTAGCGGGGGGCACTCCCTGCACCCTGCACTGGTCGGTGACTCTGTGTGCCCCCAGATGGCCCTGGGGCATCTCTTCTGGCCCGGTCTTCTCCTCCTTGCTCTTTCTGCGTGTGCAGCCGGCTCACGTGCTGCTGCAGAGCGTAACTGGCTGGGTAGCTCCACGCACCGAGCAACGTAGATGTCAGACACTGGCTCTTGCCCAAAGGGAAGGAGGACGAGGACAGTAAACAAAGACCCCGGTGTCCTCCATTTTGGAGCGCCTGCTGCAAGTTTTACTCTCTTCACTTTGAATTGTAGTGGCAGTGCTTTGAGCAACTACATCTGAAGTACTCCAGCAACATCACACTCTTGTTCCACCACCACTCTGATGACCACCAGCGTAATTCAAAGAGAAAGTAAAAAACTCACCTCTAGGTATAAAAAAAAAAAAAGAGAGAGAGAGTTTATTCCCTGCCAGAAGAAACAATACAACCAGAATTATGGCAGTTTCTACGCTGAATTGTAAAACTAATGCCTTCTGTTAGCCAATGAATAAAACAGTCCTTTTTCAGGAAAGCCATCTTTCACACTTATAATATTATCATTCCAGTAGATGCCTAACACTCTGGTTTATTGCGCCTGGTGCCTTTTCTTTTTATCACAAAAAAGGTAACGGAGGAACACAGGTAATGCATTTTTGGTTGCTTGTGGAAAAGGGGGGAAGGAGAAAAATCTTTCTGTATTTGCATTGCTAATTAGCAGCAAGCACTCAGATAATGCAGTGATCAGTACTGTACACACGTTTTGAGAGATGAGTAAACACTGCACTACAGCTGAATGTGCAACTGTACCATTTGAGTGGTTCACATTGCATCCAGGCTTTTCCACAGGGCTCTGCAAAGGACACGCCGAGAACCCCGACAGCGGATCGGGGGGATGTTGGGGTATGATTTGTTTACCCTGGAAAGGGCAATGCAGGGCACAGCTTGCTTTTCAATGTCATTTTGGTGTTTCTTTACCCCCAAATGAATTTGCCAGCTGGGCTGACGGAGGAAAAGGAATTTAAGAGCCTTGCCCAAGGTCACCCTAAGGAACGAACAAGTCAAGCCAGTTACTCAAGGGCATCGAGTGCTTCAGTGGCCTAACCTACCTCCCCCTTGCTCCAGGTTGTTTGCGCCAACCTCTGCCCTCCTCACCGCGCAGTCTTCCCCACGCACGCAGCACAGTGTCAAGTTCACAGAGAAGCCAGCAAAGTGCCCGGCACCATCCATCCATCTCCTTCATGAGATAAGAATAGTTCCTTAAGCCTTTGTTCCTGGCAGATGTTTTCCTGGTCTGCTGGGTTTTTGCTGAGCGTCAGTGTCTATCCACACACCACGTCCTGATGCACGTCCCCGTGCCTGGATGTATGAACAGCTTTGCAACAGGAACACAGCTTGGAAAAACTGAGCTCAAACCTCAAAGCTGGGTCAGTGCAAGACATGGCACAGCTGGAAATAAACCCTGCCTCATCTCCAAGAGGTCACTCCATTAGGGAAATGCAATAACTCTGGGAACACACCAGCCACGTAGCAGGCTTGGCAGAGGCTTGGCTTCTGCCTGTTCACATACGTGGCCTCAACAACAGCAAACACCCTCCTGCTGCCCTCGACCACAGCTGTTCTTTCCTTTGGAGTCAGCCCATAAAATCAACTTCATAGCGATCTCTTCTCTGTGTAATTCCCGCAGCTCTTCCTGCCTGAACACAACAAGTTCCCATTTCACAGGATTTTTTGAGAATTTAAACCAACAAACCCACTGTTTCTGCCCCGAACAGCTCTCCATTTGCCTGCCAAGTGCCCCCCAAGCGTCTCCACAATGGCAGAGTACCCAATTCACAGTCCTGCATGGCATTGTCTATGAAGGTTTCATCTCCAAGCTGTCAGGGACACCCTCCCCACTCCTCCCATTCCCTGGCTAAGCTGTGGGGCAGGGTGATATTCTGTAGGTCAATCCAACACAAAATCATTTCCATGCAGGCAAATCTCTTTGAGTACACAACACTGGCTCTGGTGCCACTCGGGTTTAGCTTGATCTTCCACTAAGCTGATTCTGTTCTTCTGCTCAGCTGGGTTCACTCGTCAACACAGCAAGAGCTACACGCACACCGAGAGCTCCCCAGCCCTCGCCTGGATCCACGTATATGGAAAGTCATATCCCTGAGCACAACCCCTCAGTCCTCACGCCCCGTTTCAGGTTAGCCAACACACGATTTGTCCATAGGAAGATGGATGTTACCTACGCCTCCTCTTCTTGCCCTAGTCTGGCCATAGAACTGTCTTTAAATCTGGACACTGACATTTCACTGCACAAACATTTCACTGGAGAGAAAATAACTGAGCTGGCGAGCCTGCTCGTATATTGTTGTCTTGCACCCGCGCATGCAATGAGCTCTGCTCAGAGGCAGCTCACTGTCTCCCAGAAGATCCCAACAACTGCCTCTATGCAAGTGAAGCACCCAGTGACCACACATCACCCCTGACATCTTACCCAGCCTGTACCCCAGGAGGTCAGTTCACAACCCCGAGCCCCTGCTAGAGCTGGGAATGCTGCACAGGTCACAGGTCTAGTGGTCACAGCTTCATGAATGGTTTGGACTGGAAGGTACCTCAAAGCCCATCCAGTTCCATCCCTGCCCTGGGCAGGGACACCTCCCACTGGATCAGGGGCTCCAAGCCCCATCCAACCCGGCCTTGAACCCCTCCAGGGATGGGGCAGCCACCCCTGCTCTGGGCAGCCTGGGCCAGGGCCTCCCCACCCTCACAGCAAAACATTTCTCCCTAAGCTCTCATCTCCATCTCCCCTCTTTGAGCTGGCTATCACATGCTCATCCCACTTACATTAACGCCAGGTGATGAGAAGGCTATTTATTTATAGCCTTTATGTTTATTTATATCCATACATCTAATTAACGCACTTTTAGAAAAGCAAAGGTCCTGTTAAATACTGTCAGGTCTCAGTATGAAGAGACAGTTTTGATATTTTCCTTCATAAATCTATTCTCTAATTCTAATCAGCTTCTTCTCACCAAGTCTCCCTATCTGCTGAGGACAACAGAGGACAACCTGCCATCTAAAGCCATTTCCAATAGTCACAAATACTTGTACCCACAACAAACAGGGAGCAGTTCCGAGAGCAGTAGTTTTTGTATAGAGCTCACACTACTCTTTTGAAGAGCCAATAGGGCTTTTGTTCCCAGCTCCTTTTGAACAATCTAGATATGAACTTCTCTCCTGCCGCAAGCCCCTGAGCAAACTCCAGCAATATTCTCCAGACAGGGGCTTGCATAAAATGTGTCTTACGAAGACCTTGGGCAGACAGCAAAGGAGTTTTACCTTGCACACATTAGGAACCCAGGTGCTTGAACATCACAAAGGGCCCTGTGGCTCCTCCGAGTGGCTCCCTGGCACTGAAGAGCCCTGTTCCTTTAACTGGTAGCATGTTCCAGAGAAATGGGATGTGTTGTTCAGAGGAAGAGTTAGGTGCTTTTTGTGAGTGAACATGAAAGGAATGGAGAGCAACAACCCAACCCAGCTCCCCGCTCGCCCTCCCCCTTGCGCCAGTTCCTTCTGGCCCCCAAGAGGCTGGTGAGACAGTCACTAGCAATTAGCCCAGGGAGGGAGAGGCTAATTGTACCAATTAGCACTGGAGCACCAGGTGGAGAGACTTAGAGGCCAGTCAGGAGGGTACCAATAAAATGACTGCTGGGGTCTAGGAGGCAGCATCATCTGGGGAAGCAAGGGGAGTTGGACCTGCTGATTTTATCTGCTGGTTGCTTTTGTTTCCACTCTGAAATAGTCTTTTCAAAGCTATTAAAGAGAAAGGAAGGATCAGCGAAATCTGTGGCTTGAGGTACCTTTGCAAGGGCAGGAGAAGGGAGAGCCCAGGTATGGCCATCAGAACCAGCCTTGCCACCTTCCCTCAGAGCTCACGGGTGTCAGAGCAGCCTTATTCTCCCCCGACCCCCAACGAAGCCTCTGCAGAGAGGCCCAGAACTGCCGCGCAGCCACGCTTTGCAATGTTCACCCATGTTTTAATCACTATAAGGTCCTCACGGGGTCTCACTCAGAGTATAATACCTTGCCTAGCTCAGGTTTTCCTCCCTGTAGCTCAAGGTTCCTACATGGAAACAACTGTAAATGCAGGGCACCTCTATCCCCTGGTGCCCCGGATTCAGACAGTATTACACTGACACACGCTCGAGTGACAGGATAACGCACCTGATCGCAGTGGATCACGTTAGAACAAGGCTGTCACAACGCTCATCAACCTCACTTGCAACAACCATCGTCTCTCCGGGTTTCAGCGCGGTACTTGAACCAGACTCCAGGATATCTGAGGCGAGGCTCACAGCTCCACGCTGCAGGAGGACAAAGGCTGGCAGAGTCCTCTCCACAAGCTGCTCCTTCACTGTTCTGCATCCACGATCCAAATTTCCACTCCAGAAGCTCACTGGAACAGGATGTGCTCCAACAGCAGCCAGAGTGACCATGCAGACACCAAACAACGAAAGCGATAAAAGCGTTGAGTTGTATAAACTAACAATAGTCATAACGCCACAGCTCGATCACACACTTACTACGACTTCTTTATGGTGCTGCTTTAGAGCAGATCTGGCTGCAAGGCAGGACTTGTGGCTCTGCCCCCTCCTCCGCCGGCAGGGATCCCTGTCCTTCTGCACCCGTGGCTTCTCACTCAACGTTCTAGAAAGGAAGACAAAGCTCCATTTAGCAGATGCCAGGACGACGTACGCTGCAGCCTGCTGTTTTTTCCAGTTACCTAAAGGGAGGATGTGTCCTCCAGCCCCAGCTCCGTAGCTGTCACCACACGACTGCTTCCTCGCACAGACAGACCCCGCAGCGGGACGCGGAGCTGGAGGGTGACACTGTTGGGCATCCTCCAGAAGGAAAGAGTCCGATCATCCCTTGTTTCTCCACAGTCTTCTTCTGGGGAGGGTCAGTGCTGCTCAAAGGCATGGGAAGCACCGGGAGGAATCTCAGGGCTTTGGGCTGGCAGGGTGAAAAAGGCAAGACCCAAGAGGCTGTGCCTGGTTTTTGCATGTCTTACCGAGGCAACACAGGCACCTTTCTTACAGAATCTGAAACTAGCCACTCAGCCAAACCCTCACTTTCTGGGGTGGTATAAACCTTTTGCAAACAAACAAACAACCAAACAAAAAACCCACAACCCCTTGAGGCTCAGAAAAGACCAGTGAACCGTAAAGACCTAGTGAGAGAGTCCAGGTCCGAATTAGCAGCTCTGAACAGTAGGTCAACAGCGCAAAACCTTTCAGCTTTTTGCTACCGGTAACAGAAGAAAACCGGTTGCATTTAAACTCCAGCACCTTTCCACTGTTTTATAGTAAAAGGCCTCTATCGAGTAGCTGGCAACACATGCACTCTCCTTGTTTTCCTTCCTTGTTAAATGTTTCCTGGCACGGTGACAGGTAAAGCGTAATACAGCTTGGCAATATGGCTTTTACATGGTGAAACAGCTCCTCCGTGCTACGCTAGAATACATATTACTGTGACAAGGGGCTTTATTCGGAATTAGCCACACATCCTAAAAGCCAGTGGGAAATTGGAGGAGAGTTTAGTGAAAACTACATAAGATATTGTCACCGCTGAGTGGAAAATTTTGGATGGAAATCATGGAGTGTGTGACTTAATCCCAGCTCCTTCTGGTCGGTGCGCTGGGGGAGGCAGCCCCGGCTGTAAAAACCTGCTTGGGAAAGGTGGGTGCTTATCCAGGATTAAACACGTTCCTGCGGCACTGAATTCTTCGGATTGCTTGGGGAGGCGTCCACTCTTTAACCTGACAGCACTTGTTGATAACAACAGCACAGAGCAGGGTGGAGAACGTACACAAAGCTGAGATGGATGGAGACGATTGGCAGGGGAGCGGGGTGGGACTAAAGCTGTGCCGCCTTCCAAGCACTGAAGGGGATCAGGTATTGCAATTATAATATTTTTGACCATATGTGAGTGCTGGAGAGCAGGGACCCATCCGAGCCTGGCTCTCCGAGTTCCTCGGAGACAGCCTGCCCCACAGCCACGGCTGCACCTCGCAGAGGCATCTTCCCTTGGCAGCTCTCTGAACTTGAGGAGCTGGTTTGCATTTCATATTTATGAGTGATTTTGTATCTGGAAGCTGCTGTTCAACAAAGGTCTTTCTTGCTCTGTGCACTGGAGATGAAATGCTAAAGACATTCTGACTGCTACAGGTTGTGGAGACAGAGCTGAAGAAAAAGACCAAGAGGGGAACAGAGAATTTCTGAGCCACAGGGTTGTTCTATTTTCCTCGCATAAACTTATTTTCATAGAATCACAGAATGGTTTGGGGCGGAAGGGAACTCAAAGCCCATCCAGTTCCGATCCCGGCCTTCAGATGTTGCCTACAACTGGTGATGCAGGACATCTACCACACAGGACAACCAGGTGAGCTCAATAAACACAAGTAAATATTTGTGAGCAAAGATGAATAAAGGGAAAAATCATTATTGTTACAAGAACTCCTGGAGACTCATGTTAAATGGAGACATTCCAGTCATTCCATGTTAAATTCTCATTCCAGAATAAATGTAACCATGCCAAGAACAAGGGGCAAAGAGAGATCTGCAGTTACCTGGCCATTTCTGTCAGATGTTCTCATGCCCTCCAAGTGAATAGCAGAGTCCTCAGTAGCCGCACCTTAGCCCAGTAGCCTTTGTCCGTGCTCCATGCCACACGACTGGACACTGACCACACTTTGAAGACAGGAGAAATACAGCAGAAATAGTCTGTCAGCAGAAGAAATTCTTTCATAAATAGTCTGTCAGCTGAAAAATTATTTCTGAGGCCCTTGATTAATAATGTAGGACATCGGTGATCTCAGAAAACTTTAACATCAGTGCTGTACTTGGCTGAACAGAACAGATGTTGACATCTTTGTTGCTGTTTCTTGGCTGAAGACAGATGTTTGTGAGGTTAGGTGAAAAAGGCAAGAGTGTACGGACATCCTGGAGCCAGTGGAAAATAATTCGCCACTTCCTTATGTGGGGACTCAATCTGCTTTCAGGGAAGTTTTTTAGATTCCAATTGCTCCATGATTAAATATGTGCCAGTGTCACATACAAGGAGCTGAGACAAGGAACACACTTCTGGCACCTGTATGGTGATGTCTGACTGGTCCTCGCATGGCAGAGAAAATACAAGTACATTAGGGGACAGCAATAAATACCATCAACTGCTCTGCTGGACTGGGTTTTTGAAGGGTGCTCCTGTCTCAGATGCTAATGGAGTGGCTGTATTTTCCTTGAAACGGTCACAATAAACTCAGGAAAATGCAATTCATGGGTGAGGCGTGATATCTGGCATTGGAGAAAGCCTGAGTGTCCTTAATACCTAAAAAAAGATTGCTTAGCAGCAGATCAGCGGCGTAAAAATGTGACCTCCCTAACGCTGCCAGGTTCACAATGATTTGTTGGGTAAGAGTCATCTGAACAACTTAAAGCCTCGCAGTTTACTAAAGCATGTGTTTTGTATTCTGGTCCAAGTGTGCCTACCCCAGAAAATGCTCTCCCTGCATCATCTGACATACTAAATGTAAGACAAGATTTTACTTCAGACTTCCGTGAGGAACCAAATTCTCTCCACCCACAATAATTTCCAAACTGCGCAGTAAATCACCCTTCTGAAAAAATTGCATCCACTTTATACCTCCATCCCAATGTTTAAAGGCTTCTCTAAGTAAATCCCTTCTTTGTTTCGAGGACTAAAACTGCTCGGAGCTCACAGACACTTTCACCTTGAGGATCCCCAACAGTTTTGGGGACGGAGACGTAAGACCATGTCCCGAGTGGTCCTGGGGCCCTGCCGCATTCCAAGCTGTCCCTTCAGCTGGCCCCACTGAGAGCAACATAGAATGCTTTAGGATGGAAGGGACCTTTAAACGCATCCAGTTCCGACTCCCCAAGGACTTGGGGGTGCTGGTCAATGAGAAGCTTGACATGAGGCAGCAATGTGTGCTCACAGCCCAGAAGGCCAATCGTGTCCTGGGCTGCATCCAAAGCAGCGAGGCCAGCAGGGCGAGGGAGGGGATCCTGCCCCTCTGCTCCTCTCTTGTGAGACCTCATCTGGAGTCCTGCGTCCAGTTCTGGAATCCTAAACTTAAGAAAGAGATGGAGCTGTTGGAATGGGTCCAGAGGAGGCTACAAGGATGATGCGAGGGCTGGAGAACCTCCCATATGAGGACAGGCTGAGAGAGTTGGGGTTGTTCAACCTGGAGGAGAGAAGGTTCTGAGGAGACCTGATAGCGACCTTCCAGCACCTGAAGGGGCTACAAGAAAGCTGTGGAGGGACTGTTCATAAGGCTTGTGGTGATAGGACAAGGGGGAACAGGTATAAACTGCAGAGGGGCAGAGTTAGGCTTGATATAAGGAAGAATTTCTTCACGATGAGAGTGGGGAGGCCCTGGCACAGTTTGCCCAGGGAAGCTGTGGCTGCCCCATCCCTGGAGGAGTTCAAGGCCAGGTTGGATGGGGCTTGGAGCCCCTGATCCAGTGGGAGGTGTCCCTGCCCATGGCAGGGGGGTTGGAATTAGATGATCTTTAATGCCCCTTCAAACCCAAACTATTCTATGATTCTATGATTTGAAGTAACCTCATCCATGGCTCTGTGGTGGGAAGTAGTGCTAGGCAGAAAAGAGATCAGTGTCCCCGGAGCCCTGTGGCCCCTATGCTGAAACCGGCAGGACCATTACAGCAAGGAAGGAGGCTGATAAACAACTCAGTTCCCTGGGCCAGCAGATACAAGGCAGAAACGAGCGGGAGGAAGCCCAGAGCTGCTCCTAGGCTATTGCCACACAGCAATCCCCTTGTCCTACCACAGCAGATAGGAAAGAGGTTTGAAGACGTTCCTGGCTGTGGAATTAACAGTCTTTAATCACTAATTAGCTGATATCATAGTTGTCATGGGATTAAGCACATGTTGCCCAGCCCAAGTGCCATCTGATGCGCTTCCAAAAGAAGAGCATTCCACCAGAGGTGCTGCTCCAACACCAAGCAATGCTTGTTATCATGGAGGTGTTACCAAATGATTTGGGAATGAAAACAATTTAAATCTTATAAATTATTAGGAAGAATTAAAAGGGCTTTTTTCCCCCCAAAGTTAAGTGTTTTCTATTATTAAATCAAATACCAAACCAAATAATTACCTTCCAGATACAGAATACAACACAGCTAACACAATACGGCCCATCAAACCACATCATCTACCGTTATTTATCTGTGTTTGTGTAACCATTCCATCATTTGATCAAATAATAGCAGATTCCACAATATGTCATTCAAGTATCCCCAGTTTATCTATAATGATTTTCCTCTTGTCAGCTCATTTCTTGAACCTTTGCTGAATCTGGTTTCAATGGTACTATAAACAATCATCATTGCATTGTAAAACTGGAAACTCTCCACTAAAATAGTGTTTTGATCTGGGTTGCCATAGTAATAAGTCTGTGCTCCCCTCTTTGGAGGCCTTGTTATATGAAGTATCTGTGATTTGCTCAGAATGGCCCCAGTTCATCTGTCAAAGTGGGTTTTTCCTTTTTTAAAATAATGATCTAGAAAATCCCACAGTGGCAACAAATATTTTACAACCATAACGAGAAACATTGTATCACTCAAGCTTTGTAAATCTATGCCATTATTGCATTAGAATAAATCATTTTTCTTAGGTATATTACTTGGAAATATGCAATTCTAATTTTAGAGCGTGTATTCAATAGGGGGTATTTATTTTTTATGTAAAGAGAATTATTAACTTTGACTTCAAAAATACATCACATGTCAGATTGTGTTTAGAAGCCCTGCAGCAAAAAGAAAAAAAACTGGAATTCTTTCTTATTTCTATCAAAATCGCGCAAATACCCAGTCAGTTTCAGGTTGAGTTACTCCACTCCATCCTTAAGTGCTGATTTTTATAACGAGATCAGATTATTACCGTAAGTTTTACAACTGCACGCTCGGATAAATGATATTCGGATTATAGACTTGTAAAAATTAGAAGTCCTGAAAATCCATCAGCGACACTGAAAATACAGCCCCGTCCAGGATTTGGAATAAAAAGGCTCCAGTCAGTTACAATAATTTGATACATGAACTATGAGATTTCCTCCTGCAGGAACAGGAGTAAACAAACCCTACATCACGGCGGCGGTGACAGACGCCGTGGCAGGGAGGGAGGACACAGACCGTATTTTACTCAAGACAAATGGTTAACTTGGTTACTTTATGTAAGTCACAACCAGCGACAGGATTACCTCGCGTAACTCGCTGCCGCACAACACCTGACAGGGGAATATTAACATCATCGGGAGGAGGGAGGGTGGAAGGTATCCATCTGTAGTCAATGAATTCTAATTAAAACCTAATTACCGTACAGTGAGGAATCTGCCAGCCCCGGCCCCCTCTAGTTGACTCTTTGGCAAAGGAGGGAAGGCGAGAGCTGGTGCTTACCCAGATTTCCTCACATTCTGCCAGCAACTTAGTTCTAGGTAGCGCCAGACCACGGGAAGTCTTCACAAATAGTTTTATATCATTTTGCCAAGCGGATCCCCAGAAGACGCTGTGGGGGCAGAGGTGCTACACATCTTCTGTTATAATTGACCTGGGCTTTGAGATTTCTCTGTCATGATGTATCCCAGAACGGTGCATGACGGGAAGAAACTTGTTATTCCTCCAGCAGTGCCAAATGGACAAGATCAAGTAGGCCTGGGACTTGAAAAAAAGGAAGAAATATTGACAGCTGAGTAACCACTCCAGCAAATGACAGGCAGGCACAGGAAGCTTGATTTCCTTGGGGTTCAGAGGTAATCTATTAACCTTAAACATTTCAGTGCAAATTTAATGGATTTTTTAAAAAAGATGCACAAAAATAAGCTGCTTAATTAAAATCATTAGGTCTGTCTTGATTTCTTTCGCTCCTTGCGAGTTAGCAGTGTGGGAACAAACACCCACCCACGACTGAAAGGGCTAGAAATAGACTAAACTCGACCCAAAATATTTATTCATTGGATTATCAAAATTGCATCTGTAATGCAGTTCAAGAACATTAAAGGTGTCCTCCGAGGAGCTGTCATTTCTCATGGCATCGTGACTGGCATTGAAACCCTTGTTTTGCAGTTCTTTGGATGGGAGCTCATCATCAGCCAGGGAAGTGCTGGAAACAACTGACGTCAATAAGGTGGGCTGGACTAATTAAGAACAGAATTTGCCCCTTGAGACTCCAATTTCATGGAGTGAGCTCAGTCCCAGCCCAGTCCATGCCGATGTGCTGCCCCACGGTCCAGGAGGAGCAGGGTTCTCCTGGGTTCTGAGTGGACACACACGTGTTCCCACATCCTCGGTCCAGGATGAAGTGCTGGCTCTCTGTGCCAGAACAGAAGGAACATGAGTGTGCTGGATTTAGGCTCCATTATAGGAGACACTGTAATTTCTACTTTAACACGTCCTCATCTCTCTGCTGCTCGCAGCTGGGAGTCTCCTGGCACCAGGAGGTTTCCTTTTGGCCAGAAGCAGCTTCACTGCCTTACCTGCAATTCTGTTAATATTTGGCTGAGATTCCAAATAGTTAAAAACATCATCCCTGCCCTCACCTGCGCGCCTCACTGCTGCAGTCCTGTATCCTGCAAGGCTCTCCAGGTCAGCTCCATCCAGACTCCAGGCACAGCAGCAGCAAGACTGCACATCGCCCCAGGCACCGCTAAAGAGCTTGCTGGAACAGAAAGGGGAATGAGATGAAGAGGCCAAATTCTCCCCCCCTCACCACTTTCTACACCCCTTCTACGCCCCATTCGCATCCTCTGCTGCAGGGTCAGCGTGAGGAAACAGCTTCCAAACAATGAAACACCAAAGGAAAAGAGGATGAATCCCTGCAACCTCAGCAAGCAGCCCACCTCCAATTATTCTTAAATTGAAAACTTCCTTGCCACAATTCAAACTGATTACCCTTTGGTGAGAACAGATTATGGATATGGATTGAACCCACAGCACAGATTATTCTCTCCTTCACATTTCTTGAAGCCTGCTATTCCCCTCAGTCTCTCTTTCTCCAGGTTAAATTATGCCACTCACTCAAGCCTTCTGAGCAGATGATGTTTTCCAGACCACTGACTGCTCCTGCCGTTATCCTCTGGACAGCGTCGGACTGATCAGCCTCTTCTGGAGATTTGCCTCTAATTCTGCCATCACAACAAGACAAATAAGGGAACGGTTAGTCCTGGAAATGAGTTACCTCGATGAAAGAGAGAGGTTGGCCATTCCCTGAGGTTGGCAGAGGAAAGGTGGTGCAGGTTTGCTCCCACAGACCCACATTACCAAGAGTGGGGTTTAATTCTGGAAGGATCAACACTCTCTGACAAGACCTCGAAACACGTGCTTACCGTGAAGTACAGGAGTAATTTGTGACAGTTACTGAGACACAATGGTAGATTGCAGCACGTTTGAATCTCCACAGGAACAGGCACTACCTACAATACAAAACAAACAAAAAATACTGCTTAATATTTCCACTAATATAAAGTTTTAACCTTTTTTTCCTAGTTCTACTTCTACTTTAATATCATTAAATTACACTCCCTTTCACTATTTTCTCCCATTAAGCTCCGTGACACCTGATCCTCATTTATACCAGGAGCGCTTTTGGCTTGCTCTTCACAGGTAATGGTATGTAAATGAGATGCAATAAAATACACCATGACTTAAAAAGCCCCTTGCCTCTGTCAGTGATGTAACACAGCATTAGTGTAAATGAATGCTGGACCTCAACTTTGTAGATTCCCATTGATTTTCTGAGTTTCGGGTCTTCGTGTGATTTAAAAGCCGGTATAATTGTATTTCGAGGAGAGTATTATTATGCTCCTAAAGCCACAACATACATTTTCATCAAATAGCAGCATAGGTTTTTCAGTGCATAATTTGGTGGCTGTGGGGGTCTTAGAAGAGGTGAAGCGTCGGATTTGGGTTCGGCAACATGCCTTAATTCCTACTTGCTAATTACTCCCAGCCCATGCGCAATGCCGAGCAGTCGGCTGATGAGAGATGGCTCTTGACCCACCCCACCTTGTCCGCTACACCCACAGCTCCCATCAGCTCAGCACGGACGCGCCGCTACCCTCAGTGTTCTCGTGCTGTGAGGGGTTAGGTGAGGCAAAAGCTCACACGCTCCTCTTCTCCTGTCTCCTAACTCTTTTCCTGCCCACCTAAAGCCTCCTAATTGTAACAGTGCAGAACATAATGGGAAAAGTGTATTGACTTGTTTAATTTAAAGCAGGCTGTGTGAACTATCTTTACAATAACTACTGGCCTCAATAATTCATAACTATGATGCTACACCTGCCAAAATCATTCAGATAACTGGAGCAACGTGCACTTTAAGTTTAAAGTCAAGGTCTTCCTTGCTCATTTTAATGACTTCTCTTGTGCACAAGATTATTAATATTCCTGTGAGCAAACATGGCACTGACTCATTAATCAATAAGCGCTGGCTCCTCTACATAATAACAATAGCCAGACCAGATAATTAACTTTGGTTCCATTGACTTTGGTTTGTACATAATTTCCAGTGGCTGACACTGGATAATAAAAAGCTTTGCAGCCGACAGGCACCTTTTAAAACCCTTTTTACCAGTTTAGGAAAACGATCCGTGCCTACTGTTCGGAGTAAAACGCGGTGTAGGTGTTGGTGTGTGTCCGTGACGGATCTAAAAGGAGGCAACTGGCAATAAATAAAAGACCTAATAAATATTGTAAGGCTTTGGTGAGTCCTGCTGTTAAATTGTGGCGTAGCGAAGGATTTGCATTTTCCTGTCATGTAGTTATAGGCAGACTGGAGAGGAAGGTGTGTCTGCAATCAAGTGTTCCAGAGAACCGGCAGGCTGGGACCAGAAACGCAGATGTGGTTGCACCAGCTCTTGGCCTCAAAAACGGTTTGAATATTAGGGTGAGTCCAGCAGAGGTGGCAACCCCAGAAACTTCACCGTAGCCCTGCGGAGCCAGGTACAGCGTCAGCTGCGCTAAGACACAGCAGGAAAGGTGACTTCCCAGTCAGTCCTTTCAGGTGCTGAGCCCCCAGAAGGCTCCCCAGCCCCTGCAGCTGCCAGGGCTCCACGGGCTACGAACATGCAGCGACGGCAGCAGGGAACTCCTGGAGGTCTGGAGCTCACAGAGAGACAGCGCCAGACACCAGGGATGGGTGGCTTCTTGTCCAGACCATTGCTTCCTTTGCTCCTATTATCAGGGATTTTTATTCAATGGAGAACTGTTATTTATACCGTCTTCCTTCAGAGCACACTGAACCAAAGCACACAGGGGGCCAGCTTAGTGTCAGCAGAGCAGACTAGGGAGGGAAAAATCTACTGCAGAGAGGACTTGGAGGCTTCAAAATCTACTTTTCTTCCAAAATTAAAGTAGGTTTTTTGAGAATAAGAAGAAATCTCAAATCTCTTCAGGTGCTTGCTTTTGACAATGTTCATTTTTAAATTGCCTCCTCATCTGGAATCCAACACGGTATCAGATAAGCCACACACAAGTTATTTTCAAGAGCAAAAATGGGAATCCTCTATTTCATGGATAACGATCTGCCTGACAAAACACAGGGGTCTGCCGCTCCCACGTTTCTTTCTGGCTGATACGGGAGGTTGGAGAAGCCAGTCTGGCATTCTGCAGGGTTTCAGATAAGATGGAAACACGTTTTCTGATGGAAAAAGGGTTCCACTGCCTTTCCTGCAGTCGATGTTTATCCATAGGTATCAGTTCCTGAACAAACCATGCCTAAAAACCCTGCAGAATCAGACAGGTCAGCGTAACATCCACACCGCGGCTTTTCTCTGTGGGTTTTCTCCTTTTTTATGGTTGCTTCCTTTGTGACTCTGAGTGTCACAGGGGCCAGACATCAGGCTATGGAAATCACTGCAGCTCACTGACACCAACCGAGCTGCCCTGGATTGCCCAGATGAAGACCACCCCTTAGATCGGATGTTGGTGAAGCATCCCCGCAAGTGTGAGCATAAACCATCTGTGAAAAGGGTTCAATTCCAAAGACCAAGCCAGCTCTCTCTCTTCTCTACAAAACACACCATGCAGACAGTGCCTTGATTAAGCCTTAATTCAACAACTAAAGCACATGAAACAAAGGAGCCTCACACAACCTGTTCAGCGGAAAATGCCAGCTGCTAAGTGAGTATTTACCTGCATTGTACAGTACATTCTCCAGCAGGAATGAAAAACACTGCAAGACAAGAGCCCAACAGCTTGTCTAGAGAAAGGAAAACATCGCTGTGCTCAAGATTGTGGAAATGTCAATATTTCCAAAGGTAGTTTTACGGTTCAGTCAAGCACTGATAAGAAATCATTACACTTTTTAAGAATATTGATGATTAGAGAAAGGCATGCAATGGAGGGAAAGCCTCCTTTTGCAGTTCGTTAGTTTGTGCATGTCTAATTGTCTCTTTGAGACACTCTTGCATGAGTAACTAAACACAGCTTTAACCAGATTGTTTTCATACCAGCTATAAGCAAGCCTCTCTGGCTTATAGAAAGTTCCTTTCTGTGTCCCCTCAATAAGTTCTGGACAGAGTTCAGTATACGTGCGAAGTCAGCAACTCGATCACCTACCTTTTCCTAGGAGCTGCTTTAGGAGATCAGGCAACAGGTTTGGAATGTGTAGGTCTCTGGACAAAGTGGGTTCACCTCTTCCCTGTCTAGATGGGCCACGAGGGTCGCTTTGCAGCAGCTCAAATCCTGCTGGATTCATCTGGGTGCTAGGAGTGACAAAGAAGTTGAAATTCAACTGCAACAACATGAAGTGATGTAAAGGTACCCGCTGTCCTGCCAGAAGGATCCCTGCCTTTAGCAGGGCTGTGCAGGCGCTCACTCCCCTGGGATGTTCTCCCACCCAGCAGGCGACAGGGCCTGGAGAGGATGGAGGTGCAGCTGAAAGCTCATGGAGAGCTGTGGGTGTTGAAGGCACGCACTGGGCTCCACAAAACAGGGTTATTAAAAACGCCCTCCAAGGCTATAGCAAACCTCTGTGGCACACAAGCAACTATTAAGTCAATGAAATCATTTGTATCAAAGACATTGTGACACTGTCTGAACATGGAAAAGGAAAATAAAAGGACATTCCTGCAGGTCCATATGGTCGTGGTCCAGCGCAGTGAGTGTCACTGCTGGGTTTGCTGGAGCACGCAGGACAAGCTTCAGGGCTTGTTAAATTTGGAAGGACTACAGACAGCGCGTGTCTTGGTCCCAAACACAGAGCAGAACCCAGGTTAATAGAAGGCAAATGGTTTCCAGGTTTGAAGTCAAGACTGACACTCTATGCAAAGCTTCTGTGATTACAGAAAGGAATTTCTAGCCCTACGAATATGATTTCCCATTTTTATTCACCTCGGCTCTTGCTGCCCCAGGGGACTGGAAGCAGAATTATGGGGCTCTGTGGAGAGATCCTATTCTCATGACATTTCTAGCCCCCGTTTTGCTGAACCAACAGATGTGGATCACTGCGATAATACGATTCTGACAGGCACTAGAACTTTTAGTCGCTTCTTGGCACCCACAATCTTTGGGGATTTCCTCAAGGCCAGTGAGAAAAGCCATGCTGGCCTCATCAGCCGGGGAGCCCCAGCCCTCTCCGCTCCCAGGCGGATCTGGAGGGCACCACGCACCCCCTGCTCCTCTGCTGTGGCCAAGCACACAGCCTGGGGAGGGGCTCTTGATCAGGGAGTGCAGGAGCCCCTGGTCTCCCTGCCCTTGGCAGGGGGTGGGACTGGATGGGCTTTGGGTCTCTTCCAACCCAAACCATTCTGTGATTCTATGAAAACACTGGCCCAGCTCCTTCCCTAGTTCAGGACAACTCGTATGAGAGACTGATCCCTAGAGCTGCATGTCTCCCACATCTGCATTTAGAAGGTCCAGCTAACAGTGTTCTGCAATTCCTCCACACCCAAAAAAAGTTCCAGTCTTGATATACTCTTACAACAACTGCTGCAGGATATGGAGGCCACCTAAAAGCTACCAAGGCTTTTGCTTAACCTGTAAATATTCCCTGGCTGGAAACCCAGGGCATGCTCTGTTGGGGCTGAACTAAAAACAGCCCTTCAGGGAAGGGGCTGGGTGAGAGGAAGTGTATTGCCTAATTCTGACTCAGTTAATCCTTGAGACAAGGCTGTATTTTATGAACATGGTTTTAGCATTGTGTTCTGGATTTGGAAACGAGGATTGTGTGATGTTTACCTCTTCTGTCCATATGAAAAATAGCTTAAATCAACATACTCTGTTTATCACCATTTCTTCACCTGCTGGAAGGCTGTTCTGCAGGTTCCAGACCCTTCTGAAAGAAGAAACCCAACTGTGACATTAGCGCAGCACCAACAGGGTGGGATCTTCTGCTCCAGAACTACACATCCTGGAGGACACAAAGCGATGTGGGCGCGATGACTCCTCACACACCAGGCACTCCCTACACCCAAGCGAGCCATTGTTTGATTTTCGATACCTTAAAGCATACACAAAATGTAAGTTTTGGGTAGAATATGCTGAAATGGAGAAAAGCAGGCGCATTTGAATTTTACTCTGGCTAGTGCAGTTAATCCCTGCAAAACAGGAGGATGGTAGACATTAATTTTTCATCCCGCTAACTCTTATTGAACACATCACTAGTTACTTAAAATTTAATCTACTTTTAATAGAAAAATTGATACTGCAATATGAAACATGAAGTAACACATTATTGTTCTGCAAAGACAAAGCTTTTAAAGGCAGCATTGTAGTCTGGAAATGGACTGCGAACCGTAAAAGGTTACGTCCAGCATCAAAAGTAATCTCCACGTTCAGCAAAGCACAGATCACCTCAGAGCAGTAATTACTCACTGACTGGAGACACCTTTATTTCCAGAGTTGCCGTATGTTTAGTATTCATTACAGCAGATTATCGCAGGATTACTGCAACAAATTTTTCCTTTCAGTAAAATCTCATTTTCAGGTAATCGGGGCCTCTTTCTCCACCCCCTCTTGCAAAACCCACTTCCAACAGCCTCTGAGCCTGATTAGTTGCCAGTGACATCGGTTTCCACATGATTTTCACTTCTTGCTTTTTATACAGGTGATACCCAAACTTCTTTTTCTCTGTAGAGCAATGCATACTTTTAAAATTCATAACCACCAAACACGTGTGCGAGGAGGCAGGGATGGCTCCTTCCCTTTCCCACTACAGGGCAAACAGCCCGACCCTAAGGGCTTCATAATTAGGGGCTTTACCCAACTGGAGCAGAAGATACATTTGCTTATTTTTGCTGTAGAGTCAATTATAAATATGCAAAATTCAAAGTGTGGGTGACCAGGCCACACTTAGCAGAAATAATAAGACTACAGCCAATTAAAACAGAAAAAGGGTGAGCGCTTGGTTTTCCACCCAGCGCGTTTCTGACGCTGACACAACCAAAGTCACCCCAGCCTGGCCCCTGCCAAAACGGAGGAGCTGGCCTAAAAAACGAACGTTCTCACCACAATTCCCCACGCAGAAGAGCTGGAGGCTCAGCACACGCCACTCCTTACATCACACTATCCTCTCCTTGGAGGAATATCAGGCCCTAGAAGATGCTGCTCAAACAGACAGGAGGACAAATAACTTTCCAGCATTAACATCCTGAGATTTGTGCCTCTGATTTTATTAACAGGACTGTCCCTGTCTCTTTTTTTTTTAACCGAACACGTAGAAATTGTAATTGAAACAGTGTAAGCATTGTTCTTGTTATTCTTCTCATAATCTAATCATTACGTGAGAAACATTAAACTAGACATTTGACTTCATTGATCGTTTCATGGACTAACGGTACGGGGAGTCATTTTCTGCCTAGACTAATTAATTGATAGACTAATTCATTGATTAGATTCTCCATAGCACAGTGGGTATTGACGTACACTGAATTGTTTCCATCAGCTGTATTAGTTTGCACCAATTACTTTGGCTGTTTCACTTAAGCAATTACGATAGCTCAAAAGCCACAATCAGATTCTCAGCTGGTGTAAATCAGGGTCTCTTGGCAGAAGGCAGAGCACTGCGCTGTTTCACTGGATTCAGTTATTTGGTCTCTAAGATTTAATAATGAGCGTTAAAGTATCCAAACCGATAACTAGGATGTCTGAGGCAAAGGACACTACATTAGCCTAAACACGTTCATCATAGCAATGAAGAACTTATGTTTACATGTGTAATTTGGCTTCTAATTTGTGCACAGTCCTATGATGTTATCAGGTGCAAAGTAAGGTACTAGCACACACGAGTAATAATTTTAAGACACACAAAAGTGAGATGCTCAATAGACTGATATTTTCATGCCAAAGTTATCTGGAAGTCAGGTCCTAAGGATATTATGCTGCCAAGTAGACTGTGTTCCAGATACATGGAAAACAGCCCTGCTGTTTCATTAGATCATAGAATGGGTTGGAACAGACCTCAAAGCCCATCCAGTTCCACCCCTGGCCATGGGCAGGGACACCTCCCACTGGATCACATTGCTCCATCCAACCTGCTCTTGAACACCTCAACATGTGTGATCTGTGTTTAGATACCTGTGAGTTTTGATATCCTCAACTTGATGCGGGATTTCAGGAAGACACAGGGGTTCACACAGGGCTTTTTCACTGCTGGATCAGTGCAGAAAGAACATCCTGATATGGGCGCTGCTGCTCCACCTGTTGAGCAGAGCCAACAAAGACACAGGGTCATCAACACATTGACAATGAAAGGAGTAGAATGAAGGGGAATTGAGTAACTGCTGTGAATTTTCAGAAGACCAAGCAAGAAGAGGTAAATTGAACTGATTTTTCCTTGAATAGGTTCTCCTTAAACCATTCTTCAGGGACTCCCCACAGTACATGGACATTACACAAGGAGGAGACACCGAGCTGATTTTGAAGCTGATAATAAAGAAGTAAGCTTCCTTTCAGAAGGAAAATTGGAAAGTGTTGAAAAATCTAAGTTTCTTTCCATTCCTCTCAGGCCTGCTCCTCCTAGAGCATTATGGACAAAATGAGTCTGTTGGGCAGGTGTCTTTGTGCTCTGGGTCTCTCTCCCAGCTCTGAGTAATCAAAAGAGCTTATCAAATACAAGCATTAGCAGTTAGTTCCTCCTTTCAATGCCTCCAATCAGTTTTTCTCATCTTTGCATGCAAAGACAGACAACGATGCACTCTCCTGAGACACCAGCAATGGAAAGAAGTGTCAAGACGGAGAAGATTTTGCTGAGGCAGTTTCCTCACTCTGCTCTAATGCCAATTACTTCCCGGGCTCTACGCACTCATGGAGACTTCAGCTTTGATGCGAGGCACAGGGTAAAACAAAAATTCATTAGAATAAGCACTGTTCCTCAGCTTGATTAAAAAGAACCCCCTCATGTGCCCTGCTGATGGCATCTGCGTTCACCCCAAACCCACGGAGATGCCAGCGCACAGGTCGTGTTTGTAATGGTTTTGCTGAACACAGGATCCAGAGCACATTCCTCTGCACCCCAGCTCCATGGGGAAAGCAGGAAAAACCGAACATGGAGAGCAGAGGCAGGGAAGAATACGACCCTTCTAAAAGAATGCTCTGCACCCCTCACACAAACAGACAGCAGAGAGCGATTTGCAACCCAGATTTCAATGACGTGTAATTAAAATCAATAGAAAATCGACATTACAAAACCAAAACAAAGTAATGCACAAATTTAATCTTGGTTTCTCATTCCGGCATGTGAGATGCAGGGTTTGCTCTGAAGATATACTGCAAATAGACTCAGAGATACCGGGTACATCCTCAGCAATCTTTCTTAATGTGGCCCAATTAGCATTCCTTACCCATGAAAAGGGGTTGCTGTAGATGCTCTTGGCTGATTTGCAGTACAGGACAGCCCGGCCTGACTCTAAGCACCTGCTTTACTTCATCACACTGGGATTTATTCTTGATTAGCATCAAAACAACCGAACCACAAACATAACTTCATGCAAAACCAGGTCCTGTGGACACAATAAGCCCCAGAACTCTGCAACTTTTCTATTTTAAACGTTCAATTTTTAATAAAAAAATGTAGAACACACAAAAGGAGAATAAATCTATCTTAGTCTCATATTTTTGGTATGTTCTTATCACTAGTTATGTATTCTGCAGGGCACACAAATGATTTTACACATTATTGAACCACAGTTTTCTGAGCTAAATTCTTATTATCATGATATTGTCAAACCTTTAATACTGCAAAACGTCCAGGGAAAAGCCATGATGATGGTGGTGTTCTTTTCCTTCTGGAAATGTTATCAGCTTATGAGTTCATCTGACTCAGCTGTACACTGGATAGATCTTCATATGTGAGAATCATAGAATCATAGAACAACCAGGCTGGAAGAGACCCACTGGATCATCGAGTCCAACCGTTCCTATCAAACACTAACCCATGTCCCTCAGCACCTCGTCCACCCGTGCCTTAAACCCCTCCAGGGAAGGTGACTCAACCCCCTCCCTGGGCAGCCTCTGCCAGTGCCCAATGACCCTTTCTGTGAAGAATTTTTTACTAATGTCCAGCCTGAACCTCCCCTGGCGGAGCTTGAGGCCATTCCCTCTTGTCCTGTCCCCTGTCCCTTGGGAGAAGAGCCCAGCTCCCTCCTCTCCACAACCTCCTCTCAGGTAGTTGTAGAGAGCAATGAGGTCACCTCTCAGCCTCCTCGTCTTCAGGCTAAACACCCCCAGCTCTCTCAGCCGTTCCTCATAAGGCCCCTTCAGCCCCTTCACCAGCTTCGTTGCTCTTCTCTGGACTCAAGGGCCTTCCAATTGTTTTCCAGCTGGGATTTCTTTTGCAGAACTGAGGATTTAAAGCATGTAAGGCTGCCATGGCCTTTACTTATCAGTGCCCAGGTTCTCCAGCTGACTCAGAGGATCTTGAGAGATGGACAGACTCACCTTGACATTGTCATCACCAATAAAACTGGTATCCAGTTCAAATCAATGTGTTCTTCCAACTGAACCTCCTGTTGCTCTTTGTCCTAGAAGCACCTGCAGTCATGGCCAGGTGGAGCTCTGTGCTCCTCACTTACAGTCATGATCATTAGAAAACTTCTCTTTTTTTTCTTCCTCTGGGTAATGACAAAACATCGAGCTCCCTTACAAACCAAGAAACAAGCTACAGAACGGGAGATGAAATTCCAGGCCTGTTCATCTCCACTTTCTGATTACAAAGAGTTCACCACTCGTTGCTGCAGCAGAACTCTCAGGTCACCAAACCCACCCAACGTTTAAATCAATTACATCTCAGCATACAATAGTCCTCACGCTTCAAAAATATGCTTGGGGGCTGCCAGAAAAGCACCATGACTTGAATTTATTATTTACTGTTACTGTTTTCACCAGGAAAGTTCATCCGGTCTTCAGAGTGACAGTAAGAAACAACTCCTGCAAAGGGTACACAGTTCTCCAATTCAGTTTCCAGAAGTTGATGAATAAAATGTGAAGCGTTGCCCACACGAGGTCACAGAAAAGCCATTTGAGGAGACTTCTGCTCCCCTCTGACAAGCAATTCCCTGCATCAGGACGGTCCTACACAATGTCCAGCCATGCAAAAGCTTGGTTACTTATTATTGTCGAACACAGCAGAAATCTGCCCGCTCAATCTGAGCAACTGTTTCTCAATCAATAATTAAGTAACTTTAAGGTCCAGATCTATATAAAGATATTGATATTTTCAGTAAAAATGAATCAATAGGAACAGGGTAAAGCATCTGAGTAAGCCTTTTTAATGGCAGTGTTTTGGCTGTGAGAAGTAAATTAATTGATTAAATGAATGACAAATATTGGACAACCAAAGTAAGTCTTTTCACACTTTCACAAACCTTTTAAACAACTCCTTTCAATTCTTTTCTTTTGTTTCCCATCTTTTTTCCAACTTTGTATTTTTATGGAGTCTGCTTTCCTTTCTGCAAGCATGTAATGCAAGAAATTGCTATTTTACATTAATAAGGAGAATTCAGGTGAATTGTGGCAAAGAAAAAGAGCAACCTGAGACTTACGGAAGGCAGGGAATTTCTGGGAGAAACCTGTACGGGATCCTGCTGGAAAGCCCACAGCGAGAGAAAGACCTGCCAGGAGACAAGGGAAAAATCTGTAGAGAGATTTCATCTCCCTAGCCCTTCCTTGCCCCATCTTGTTCCTTTTTCCTTGTTTTATTCAAGTTCCTAGTGTTTTACCGTTAAGCAGAGATTTCTTTTTATTGTAAATACGAGGGTGAAAGCCAAAGCTTTGCTGTGGCCCTTTGTGCGCTCGCAGCTATCAAACAGCAGCATGAGTTCTTGGGCCATTCCCATCGTTGCTGGTCATAGAACAATTCTCCACTGCCCCACAGCTCCTGTGAGCTATTGTTGGCCCTTCAATTTGCTGAAAATATCTTTGAGTTGGGTTATTGTTATTATTATTAAACAGACACACATTCTCATCTGCGAAGGCTGAAACTCCACTCTTCCATCTGGCTCTGCCCTTTTTGGAACTGTCTGTCCCCTGTGATGTGCAGCTCCGAAGTGTCCACTTAGGTACTGGGAAGAACCAATGTGTGGCAGAATGGAAAATACTGAACTACAGAAATGACCTCAAAGTTGCACAAAGAACTTGCACAACACAGGCAGAACCCGCTCCTAAATAAATATTCATCCACCACCTTGCACGCAAAATTGAAAATTAATGTTGGAGAGGGCACAGAATCCACTTTTCAGTGTAAAAATGTTTTCCCCTTTCTTTTTTTAATCAGCATTTGGCACTCAGAAATCACATGTTCCATTTTGAGCACTTACGATGTGACTGGTTTGGCTACTTTTTAAAAAATGCTATTTAATATTTATGCAACAAAATCTGACGATTGCTGATGTGTTTCAATTTTAATCATAATCCAGCATCACAATTCCTGTAAAAAAGCTGCTCACCATGGCGCATACGCTGTCTGTCGGGGCAGACAGATATAACCTCCCTGACTCGAAAACGGTGCAGATCACATCGCCTGACACCGATAAAGCTGTTACTTTCAGAGCAAAACCTCTGAACTAATTAACCAACTTTTACAGCTCCCCAGGCTGGCTGCAATCTTATTTCACAGACATCCAGACCTACAGGAACAGCAGGCAAGAAAATCAAAGTCAAAGCAGAGAGCAAAGGAAGAGAATCCAGATGAAACGCGAGACGCGGCTTCTCCATCCCGGGTGGGGGAATTTCACCTCACAAGAGGTCGAGTCCCACCTCATGCACGTGGGCCCCTTCTGCCCCTTCCTAACGCAGCCTCAGCCTCCAGTCGCGATGCCGAGTTCGGAAAGGAGGTGTGCAAAGCGCACGTTAGGCTCTAGCACACTTTGACTTTGTGAGCTCTACGTGCATTCCCTCCAGACTGCATGACATTAAGGGAATCTCCAGCGGTGCAGGCAGCACACGGAGAGCAGGGCTGAGAGCAGGGCTGTGCCTGCCCCTCTGCTCCATCTCCTTCTGGCTGCAGCTAAAGGCCAGCACACACCTGCAGATCCCCACCCTGCCAGCCAGGGAGCACGGAGACTGTTCACACTTGTTCTCCACCACTGGGCAACGCGGCTGCGAGTGCCGGGGCAGCTGAAACCGTGGGGGCAGTTGGCTGAGCCGCAGGTACCACCAGTAGAAACTGCACCCGCGACACAGCGCGGTGTCGGGCTCTGACCTGGGTTGAGTCTTGACAGGCAAGAGGTGCAACTCCTCCAAGCACATCAGTTCAGCTGCAGAGGCCAAATATTTTGCAGGAAGGACTCGGGACGTGCTCTGTGGGTGCCTGTACTACTCTGGTGGGACAGCCCTGGCTTCCCTACTGGACCCAAAAGGCAGCCTGAGCCCAGCCAATTTCAACAACCCATCCCCTGTCTGCAGTAGAAAACATCTTGCACCCTCCTAGAGACCTCAGAGCCCTCTTTTCTGGTAGTGCAAAGGCTGCCCAGGAAAACCTGTGCTGGACGGGGCTCCTGCACGAGTTTTGCTCCTAAGCAGTGTGATAGGCAAGACATAAAAGTGCCTTTACTGACAGAGTGGTGAAGCATTGGCAGAGGCTGCCCAGAGCAGTGGTAGAATCTCCATCCCTGGAGGGGTTCAAAAAGCATGAGGATGTGGCACTTGAGGATGTGGCACTTGAGGACATGGCTTGGTCAGCAGAGCGGGGTTGGGCTGACGGTTGGACTGGACGAGCCAAGAGGCCTTTTCCAACCTCAGTGACTCCATGATTCTACATGATAACAAGTAAAGGGCAGTTACACCCCTTTACTATCACAAACTAGCAAGAGAGAGGGAATGTGAGTAGATGTAAAAATCCTGTCGAGGGGTATGAAAGAAAAAGCATCGCCCTGGGTTCTCTCTAGACATTCTTGGCTTTACCCACATGGCAGATTTGTGATCATCTCAGTTATGGCCTTCTCAGCTATGCACAGATCCTTCCTACCTCCTGTCCCACACCCTGCATGTGAACAGTATTGGTGAGGACAAATAAATTATCTGGTCATTTTTCCTGTTTTTCTTTCTAACAGAAAGAAGTATGGTTTGAGTGAAAAAATAAATTATTATAGCTATTGCAAAATTCATTAAAGCAATGCTTCTTCATGGTACTTCAAACATGGTTCTCGGAGTTTTTAAACAGCTTTTATTATTAGTCAAATGAAATACTGCAGTAATCCTTTAACTCTCTCGTGATAGATTATCAGTTATTTCAAGAAACTGTTAAAATCTCCATCACTGGCAAAAATGAATTATGTTTTCTTTGTCAAACATGCATCAGCATGCCCATCAAACTGAGCTGGAAAAGACTCCTTAACAGCACCGCGGAGGTGCTGCTGTTTGGGATTGTAAATGCACCTGAATCTGAATTTTGCAGCTATCGTCATCTTTCCCTGTATCTGTAGCTGTCTCCATCTCTGCAAAACGTTTTTATTTCAGTCACATCTTCAGAACAGTTTGTCACATTACAATCTACTCAAAATAATATCTCATAATTTAGACCTTTCTTCTCTATTCTGTTAATCAGTAAGTCTGGTTCTCCCAGATAGTACTTGTACTATCCAGGGGAGCTCTGATTTTGTCTCACAGCCCTTCTTTACCCCAATAAATAAAACATCAGTTCAGAACACCCAACAATGCCTTATTTCTGCTTAGTTGTTGAAGAAGTAACAAAAATCCAAATGATAAAGATGCTGTTCCTGCAGTCACAGGTGACTTTGAATCCTTCGGAACCAGAGAAACTGGTGTTAAATCAGATGACAACACAAATAACCATACCGTTTGGAGAGAAGGACCAAATTGTGGGGGATGACGCAGTGAAATCAGGATTCCAGACATACCCCGTGTTCGATCTCACTCACTTCAGAGCTATCAGGCTTCTGAGAACACCCAGAGCATGGGTAAATCCAAAGAACTCCAAAATTTATCCTGGAAGATGGCAACAAAAGTATTAGAGCAGATCACCTACTCACCTAAGTGACTAAGAGCAAAGGGATTTCACAGAGCCGAGAAGCTCAAAGTCTGCCGTGAGACGCTTGCGTATAAAGAATGGTTGAAGAGCCTTGAACCAAAATGACGTGTTTAACAGCCTGTGGAATACAAAGAAAGAGAAACATTAAAATCAGGTAAGAAACATTATTCTGCCTGGGAGCAAATTGTGAGGTAGGAATAGCACAGTACACAGGATGTTTGCCATTAAATTATGATCTTACTTCTGTAATGATCACTGAGCTTACTTATAATCAGACATAAAATCATTTTCCCTTTTCAACTGAACGAAGGACCTACCCCATGGTGGTGGACCTGGACAGGGCGATTATTCCACACAGCCTCCCTGGTATCTCCTTTTGTTTCTCCCCTGCAGGAAACTCCTGCTGGTGTGGAATAAAGGAATGGCAAAGTGATTTACCTGGGAAAGCATAAGCAGGAATTTGCCAGAAGGTTTGAAATAAGCCAAGCCCTTCTTTAGAAGACAGAACACAGAAGAGAGCCATGTGTTTGGAGGAGTAAGGTTGGAAGCATAAAGCCTCCTATCCCTTATTTCAAGCTCCCAGGCATGCAGCGGTGTGTATACAGACTGCACACAGTCTCCAGGTGTTCTCAGATACTGTGCTTTGCTTCCCCACCCGCATGGGTCCTGTTCAGACTAAACAGCAAAACTTTGACTCTATTTTTGTAGAGTGGAATCAGCGTGTAGCTTTTACACCAAGCTGCTTGGGTCAAAACCCCCACTAAACCTCTACAAACAGGAAATTCTGCTTTTCAAATCTATTAAATCCAGCTCCGAGTTTGTGGCACAGATTTGAGACTAACACGCTGTTTGATTTCTCTTAACATGACTAGGTTTGTGAAGCGTGCGTGTGCGTCTTTGTGTCCCCTCTTGTACCCATTTCTATTGCATTTCACGTTTCTGTCAATATAGCCTCCAATATTCGAATCCACTGATAGAACAGATGCAGTAATTGCAAACAGCTGTAAAGTATTACTCATCTTGCTAATCAAAATGACTTTCTGCTAAATAAACCATGAAAAAAGCTTTTCCACCATCAGTGAAGTGGAGTGGAAGTGATACAGTCTGTAAAAAGTCCACCATGGAAGTCAAATCAACAGATCAAGTTTTCTGACAACAACAATTCTACACGCTAACGTGCGTTTCCAAAATTGGTAGAGAAATTTCTTGCGGTTTAGAAAAATGAATTTGTGTAACGACACAAATGTTCCTCCAGGTATTTTACATGATACCTCCAGACAGAGCGAGCCTGGACGAACTGCTTTGTGCTTTCTCAAGATCCACAATCCAAGGGGAGATTGCCCCACACGGTTTTGCTCAATGTGCACTGCAAGCTGTACTATTTATTTGCTTTTTACCCTCAGAATAGTAAATATACACGTCAGACGTGACAAGCTGACAGCTCCTGAGCTTATGGGAAGCATAGAAGATGCTGGCAGATCTCCAAAAAACTGTTTGAAGGGGGAAAATAAATCACTCCTAAATAAAACTCATGGCTGGTAACCTCAGCCTGTCACTAGTCTGTCCCCTAATGAGAAAGGTCCTTTTCTAGCTCATTGTGCTTCAGTTATCGCATTTTCTAAGTCATATTCTTTAATTCTTAAAAATGCTATTAGAAAAGATACCATCCCTGGTTATACCCTCTTCCTCTATTCCCTTCTGCCACTTAAGCACTTATTGCTGTGGGCCACTCCAGACTAAAACACTCCAGAGGAAACAACTTAGCCCGCAGTTATTCCTCTCACTTCTTTGGGTCACACTGAATTAGGAAGTAAGCAATCTTTTCCCACAGATTTCCGGTACCAGAAATGATTTGTTGGGACCCTCAGCTCTTCTGTTATGAAATGCAACTAGAAGTTAAAAGGCATATAAATTACAGCGGTGCTAATTTTGTGAAGCATGATGAACTTCCTACGACCAAGTTTCTATATCTGCAGCGAGGGGAAGAAGAGGGAAGAGTAAACGAGACACTTTTGATTAGAGCACAGAAGCAGGGAGTAAATCCACCTCCCCTCTGAAAGACTTTGTTCTCCGGCACTGGATGCAACCAGCGAGGAAGGACTCAGCAAGCTCTCCACATCAGCTGCCTTTCTGCCCCAGATCCTCTTCTGGTTTTCCCTCCCCAGGTCTTTTCTCTTTACCCAGACTCTTTTCTGCTGTCACAGTTATCCCTCCACCTCCAGCACCATGGTTGCAGCAGCGTGACTGTCACACCGAGCCCTGCAGATCTCCAAATCACAGCGTCGCTGCCACAGGCAAACGAGACATTAACAGAGGAGACGAGGTCACTGCTTAGCATAACATCATCTACAGGGTGACACAATCCTTTGTATTAGAAGGGTCACTCTAAGACCAGAATAAAGTTACTTCTCCCATGGTATTCCTCTCCTTGAGGTTGAGAGAAAGCATCAGAACCTCTTAGAAAGTCTTCACCAACTCACCTATGTTTCATTGATTTCTCCCTCTTGCTCTGCTCACTTTCCAGACCATTCTCTGATTTCTGAGAAAGGAATGAATCTGGAGAAAGGGGCACTGTTTCTTCAGAAGCTGCATCCTTCTGATAAATACCTAGTGCATGGAGGACATTAAGGGATGTCAGCAGCAAACAAGGCTCAGACACCTTCACATCTCCAACTCCCTCAAACTCTTGGTAGCAGTACATGCAATTTTCACTTACACGTGGAGTTCCACGCTACTCGCCGCTGCACCATTGGTGGGTTTCACAGTGAGCATCCCTTCCTACAATTACCTGTAGCAGCAGGATGCTTCTTTTACAAAGAAATGGAAGGTCTCATAGAAATTTCTAGGTGAGTGAATCGCTGCCCATCACGATCCCTCTCAAAGAACCGAAGCTGCACCTGCCATGAATTAGAACTGTGTTGCCCTCACTGCCCTGACTGGAGGCTGCTCCAGACCAGCCCTGCTGCACAGACAGATGCATTCCCACCCCGAGCTCACGCTTATTCGAGCGTTGTTTAGTCCAAGGCAACAAGGCTTAGAGAGACCTGGCCTAGTTTTGCAGGCAGCAATGCAGCAGAGCCAGGCTTAGGTCTCAGCCTCTCAAGAAGCCGCAGGTTGCAGAGCTTTTCATCACACGCCCTCACGCTGTTTTTCAAGCAAGCTGTGCCCAGCTCTAAAACGCCAGCGCACATTCCCCAAGTCAGTCTGTAGTAGCACAGGGGAGACAATTCCTTTTTTCCGGTTTCTCTCCATCTATGACTCCCAAACCAGGCACTGTGGCCCTTTGCTTTCCCCTGCCCGTTCAACTACCCATCTTCCACTTGGCAGCCTCTGAGCCACCTCCTCCCATTGCCCTGAAAATAACTTTGCCAATTCTATTTCTCACACTTGACAGCCCCTTTCGTGATAACAGCCCCACCACAGACCCCATCTGGGCTCCGGTCCAAACCCACCAACTTCTTCCCTCGCATCTCTGAGTTTGGGCTTCTCCTCCGAGACGTTTTCAAGATATAACATCCACCTTAAAGTTTGAGAACTGACTGAGCAAGCTCAGACCCTGGTGGAGAAGTGGGACAGTCCTTCCAAGGGAAGCTGACGAGCATGGATGGAGCTTGCTCCTGAGACAGACTGGGGAGCAGGAAAAGGAACAATCATCTTGGATGTCTTAGATGGACTCGATGATTTTGGAGGCCTTTGCCAACCTCAATGATTCTATGATTCTACAAAAGGAATATCTGGGAAAGTATTTCCTTTGGGGAAAACCAGCAGCTTTAACACATTTCAAAGTGCTCTGGTCTCCTCTTACTGACACTGAGAGCCTGAGACTGGGGGAAATCCAGGTGCAGTCAGCTGGAGGTGTTTCAAAGATGGGGAGATGAGGTGCTCAGGGATATGATATAGTAGTGGACAGGTACAGTTGGACTTCATGATCTCAAAGGTCTTTTCCAACTTGGGGCTTCTATGATTCTAAGACTGTGGTGATCCTCATTTAGGAGGATCTCCCTTACCGGGGAAAAACACCCAAGAACTTTCCTGAACTGAACACAAAGTGAACCTCCCACATTGCCAGTGTGGTACCCAGGAAAACAAGATTATACAATATGCCCTTCACAAGCCATTAGCAATATTTGTACTCATTACAAGCGAGATGTGTTTCATGTGGAAGAGCCACTTGGGCAGGAGGGGCTCTTGAGGTAATTAAGAACATATTTGCATTCTACAGAGCCATCAACGGGTGCCCTTACATTCAAGGATCCCATATTAAGAGTGTGCTGAGGGTATTTTCCCTACTAATAAATATTTAACTGGTTAACCTGCACTTGCTCTGCTAGCTGCCTGCCATGGCCACAAGACGTTGGTGAGCAGGAGGAAGCAGAAAAGAGAATGCATCAGACCAGAAACCAGTCCTCCCATCTATTTCTCTTTTCTGGGTAAGTTTCCATTTATGATTTTATACATTGTCTTAATTTTATGAATGAAAAAACAGAAACCAAAAAATGGCATAAGTCTCAAAATCGCAACAGTAAGGAACGAAAAGAGGTCCTGAGTTAAATGTACTTCTTACTAAAGAATAAGTTTGGAGTGATCTTTCACTCATTCATCTCCTGTCCTTCTGAGACCATCCTCAAGTGCAAAACAGATCCAATATTCTGTGTCCATTTCTTTAAATTCTACCTCTGCCTGTTCTTGTTGTTGTCCCAGAGTGTTCCTATCAGACCCAAGCCCAGGAACGATAAACACCAATCCAAACTCATCACCAAATCACCTTCAGAAAGGAACAGGAATTAATCAGCTGAACAGGCAGTCTTCCACTGCAAGCCTTGTTATTTAGACAAGTGCAGCTAATATACATAATGTAGCCATAAATAATTAAGTAAAATAAATTAGAGCCCAACAAAGTCCACATTAAACAAGACAGGCCTCTCTGAAAGCCAGGCGGGACTTCCTATGGGAAGATCAGAGTGAAAAATGAAAGAGCATGGCTCACACAATCTGTCTGTGGCTCTAATTTTTAAAGATGATACCTCGTCACTGTAGAGCCTCTCGCCTTAGAGTGCCGGACCGTGCTACAGCTGAACCGAACCGTAAAACAGCGCAGAAATGAAAAATGAGAGAAGAATGAGCACGTACCTTTTGCATCGTGCTCATGTGGTAACTCTTATTGTCATGACTCACAAAACCCAACAGAAGGAAGAAACTCCACCTAGAGCTGTAAATTCTGGTCAGCTCAATTATCTCACATGTTGCAGGCAGACATAAGTTATTCAGAGCAGAGCAAGGCAGATCCCTGATGCACCCTTTGTGTTGCCGGACAGGGTGAAAACAATAAATCGGTCATTGGGAAACACTCTGCGTTTCCTGGATAGGAAGTAGCATGATTCATATTTTCCTCTCATAGCTGCCTCTTGATGGCAGTAAATGGTTTTGCCATGGCTGTCAAATCTCAGCAGAGAAGTCCTGCAAGCAAAGGAGAGCCTACATCCTTTCCCTTTCATGTTGCCTACAACTCTTTCTCCCATGGTGGCTGATGCTTGACACCCTCCTGGCTCACCGGCCGCGCTGAGCGGCTCCATGGCTCGTTGGTTGTTTAAAGCCCACTGGGAGCCTTTTGCGGCAGAGCATCAGGCCACGCTGACCTGGCTCTGCTGGCAAGTCAACAGTTTGGAAATGATTCCATTTTCCCCAGGTAATTGCTCTGGGTCCCAGGAGTGGAGACGTGGCATTTCCAGCGCCTCAGAATGCCTTTCAGCAGGATCCCATCAGGGTTTGATGTTGCTGACTGCCTGCTTCTCCCTTCAGCACTTGACATTCTTCAGTGAAAAATAAAGGCCTCTCAATGCTCAGATTTCTAGTCCATCTCCCACTTCTGTTAAAAAGTCAGCAGCATCTCCATCTCTCCATTCAGAATCAGCTTTGTGACCAATGGAGCAGAGGAGCAAATGAGACAAGTCTCTTCATTTTTTTCCATAGATAGATCTGACTCTTATTTCCTGCAGGTCTGTTTTTTTCCTGCCTGTGGCATGGAACTGGATGATCTTCAAGGTCCTTTCCAACCCAAATCATTCTGTGATTCCCTTGGATGAGGCTGTTGTTGAAAGTCTGTGACTTGTTCTTCAGAAGGGCAGCTCTCGCTCTGACTGGGGCCTCTGAAAATCCAAGCCTTGATATCTCAGTGCCTTGAAAAGGACCTGCATGGAGAGCAGACAGGAATAATGATTAACAAACTGCCTTCTAAACACAGAAACCATCACCCAGAGTCATGGTGCCTGCTTGAACTGCTGCCCAACTCCTGCCCAGCTGATTTCCTCGCTGGCTGAAGGGAAGAACTTGATTTCCACCAAGAACTTTCTGAAGGTTTTTGAGTCCAAGTGAATGATTTCTCACCAGCAACTTACTTACGAGCCTGATGATAATTGAAGATGTTGGCCCAGTAGATGCAGCCTAGTGAGAGACAACACAGACCCAACTCACATTCAAAACATTTCTGAACACACGTTCAGCATTACACACGCTTCGGCCTTGAGCTGAGAGAGGGGAGACTGAGATGACAGCTCAGGGAGAAACTTTTTCCTGTGAGGGTGGGGAGGCCCTGGCCCAGGCTGCCCAGAGCAGGGGTGGCTGCCCCATCCCTGGAGGGGTTCAGGGCCAGGTTGGATGGGGCTGGGAGCCCCTGATCCAGTGGGAGGTGTCCCTGCCCACATCCACATGGAGAGTCCTGCACCGGGGCTTGAGGAGCCTCCCCAGATTTTACTGGAGAGCCCCTTTAGGCCTCCGAACCCACTGCGAGCAGCAAGCGTAGCTGGATCAATACCCCGTGGTTTACATGTTAGGACAGTGGATTTTGCCAATTATTAACAAAAGAGCAGTTATTCTAAAGCATGGAGACAATGTATTTGTCAAGAGGTAGTGATGAACTGGGGCTGAAGATACTGAATTAAAGGGATAAAGATGGAGGAGCAGCCATTTTTAGTAGGGGTATCTTGATACAGGAATATCTCTTGCTAGAGTTTCTGAAATTTGTTATTCCATCTAATGATTCATCTAATGACATGGGTGCAGAGCCTTACAGAGCATATTTTTGCTAGGTACAGTAAAACTGCCAGGCTATCTGCCAGGATTTATTTCTGATTTGTTTTGAGGTTCAAGAAAACCAACCAAAGATTCCATAGCTCTGTCAAAAGACATTTATATTGCCCCTAAGCATTTCAATTATACGCACCAGACAGAGCCGTAAATTGTAAGATATACATAGATAAGTCAGATAATACGTGGCAGGCAAGGAATACAGCAGCAACATCAGCTTGCATATCAGAATCTTAAAGAGCAGAGACAATTAAGAGTCAGGCAAAGAAACAAATACCCCACGAACCTTTCAAAGGGCCAACCAAATTGTGTTTATTTTAATACTGTTTAGCAGTAACACTTAATAAAGAGAACATCGTGATTGTGTGAACTAAATTTTCAGGCGTAATGAATGCTACAAACGTAACCTCCCAAGTTTAAATGGGCTCCAAAGCCTTGGGAGAGATGCAGGAGGAATTATTTGATAAAGGTGATGGTTTTTCACACCTGAAAATAATGTTTTTCTTCCAGGCTCTCTTGATCAACAGCCTGTAGCCACACATTACAGATATAATCTCAAGACCTCATGGTGCATACGTGTCACTACTTGCATAACTTACCAGGGACAGATGATCGCAGAGATTTTGAACATAATTTCCCACACTACAGGAGATTAAATATACTGCGCTGGAAGAAGGCAAGAAGCAGCTATGGCCCCTGGATAGCAGAAAGTGAACTTCAACAACTTTCTATATCATTTATTCAAGAAGCAAAGTCTTGTCTCCTACAAAATTTAGGCAGAAGTATCCTGTGCAGCAAGGATGGGGAGTTGATTTAAACAATTAATTGCAGTGGAGTGGATTTCTGTTACAGCTTTCCTGGCACAAACTGAAATCGTTACATAAATCAGCTGGAGAGTGGCAATTTTACCTATATAATGATTGATCGAACGTTCACAGCTAGAGTTTGTCCTGTTCCCCATACTCATCAATACAGAAGCAGCTGTGATCTGAGAGCTTTTCTGGGGTAAGAGGCAACGCTAAAGAGCATGCTGGAAGAAAACAATCACTGTATCAGAGCTATTCCCTAGATCATTCCTCAGCACCACAGCTCCTTCTTCATCCATCATGCTTGGTCTGATTGCTCTTCATTTCGTTATTTAAGAAGCATTGTAATGAACACAATGTACTTAAAGATGCATTGTAGATCTCCTTTTTTTTTTTTTTTTAAAGTATGTTTACTACTGTATATCCAGAGAGGGAATATGAGCAGCTCTGTTAAAGGATGCTTTCTTGTTACCGTGACAAATGTGTATTCAGTGATAGATTTAATGCGAAACTCAGTGTACATAACTCACCAACAAACCTATATCATGCATCATCTGTTCGAAAACTGTCAACTTTTTCTAGCAGATAGGAAGTATTTTCTGAGCGAACCTGTAGCTTATTATGCCCTGCTCGTCAGAGGCACTGGTGACACGGCAGCGTTTCCTACGAGAAAAGAAAAATATTCAGAGCTGGATCCAAAACTTACCCAGGGAGGGAAATTTCTGCTGGCTTCAGTAAGCATTGATGAAAACACTCATACTGTAGAAAAGTGAAAGTATTTGTCACCTTTTAATGAGTTAACTGTTCTCTTTGCTTATTACACACACATACTCTTACATTAAAGCTTTGAAACCTTGGCTGGTGTGCAGGGTCACTGGCACTGGTGCTGCGTTTAGTGCATGTGAGGACTCATTTGGAACAGGTGGTGTTATTTAGAGATTGTGTGGCTTCTGTTCTGGAAAAAAACAAAAAAACTGAAGGAATGGACAAGGAAGTTTATTTTTAGTTTCAAGAATATTGGTGCAAAACTTTTTGATTCTTACCCAAACTGAAAATTCATCCACATCCTTCCTTTCCCAAGGAAGAAAAAAACCCCATCCTGTTCCACCCCTGCCATGGGCAGGGACACCTCCCACTGGATCAGGGGCTTCAAGCCCCATTCAACCCTTGAACACCTCCAGGGACGGGGCTGCCACCACTGCTCTGGGCAGCCTGGAGATGTTCTCCTCACAGGAAAACATTTCATCCTGAGATCTCATCTCAATCTCCCCTCTTTCAGCTTGAAACCATTCCCCTTCATCCCATCCCTGCACTACCCAATTAAGAGCCCCTGCCTGGCTGTCCTGTATGCTGGAACACCTCTTGTTCTTGCTGAACATCTCATCACGAGCACCCATGGCCATACTATGACTCGGAACACAGGGAATCCCTGGGAGAGCAAATTCTGGAGTACTATCATGCCACCAGCCCCACCAGTCCTTCACTTCCCCCTGCTCTGTAGGAGAGAGCCTACCCTGCTGTGCACTGGAGTGGTACCCGCTGCCTCTCCAGGATAGCACCGGGGTGGAAGAAAGGCTGAAAACGGGCCTCTGCCGGTTAGGGATCCTCTCCTCCTGCCCACTGTGCTGCTGTGGGCACGGGGGGTACGGGATGTTCCGAGAGCGTGCGCAAGGGAGGGTTTTGGACTGGGCAGTGCTGCTGCTCCCAGACAGCAGATGCCAGGCAGATGCGTTCCTTCCCCAAACGATGAGCATTAGGGAGAAGCTTCTTGGCATGCACAAAGGGAGAGACCTGACTCCTGAGAGTCTCCTAGTGAATTTATAATGAGAAAATAATGACAGAGATCTCAGGGCCGTGCTTTTCAACTCAGCCATCAGTACTTCTTCTCCCAGTGCCTGTTTGTGTCTTGTCCCACAAACGTGTTTATGGGTCCCTCTCCAAGATGCTCAACGCTAGAGATGCTCCTAATTCAGTCAGAGATCACCAGGACATTTCATGTCCTGCTACAAATGATACAGTTAGTTTTTCCGGTCATTTGTAGTTCTTGAAGTGAAAGAAATAATAGGAAATTCTGTGCCTTATCCTGAGGGTTTGACTCGAGCAGAGATCCCACTGTCCTCAATGACCGGAGGCTCACTGTGCATGCAAGAGCTTCAGCATCTGGATCAGTACACTTAGGAGCGCGCCGAACTGGTACAGCCTGCCAGCTGATCACAAAAGCTGGATCAGAGGTATTTTCATCATTAAGGAGCCACCCTATTTTAATGCTTGTCATACCAGCTATTTTTAAATCTCGGCATCTGGATAAGACATGTCTGAAAGATATAATTTTCAAGCTGTGTGAAACACCTTCTTACGACTCCTTAAGTCGGTGACGCACACCCTCCAGGCACCTCTGAAAACGTTGGGGAGGAATTTGCCTCTATTGAAGTCAGCGAGAGTTTTACAGTGGAGTTCAATAGCGCTGCATCTTGCAGCTTTCTCCTGACTTCAGTTGTTCTGAGCGCTCCGGTTGGCTGGTTTATTTAAAAGGTGTGGGAGGAAAAAGGCTGCCTGAAAATAATTTTTCCACCACCAAGATGATTATTGACTTATTTTCCATTTTAGACCACGCGGAAGTGTCACAACTAGGGAAAAGGTGCAGGTTCATACACTATTCCTAACATTCTTTGTATTTATAATATACACAACAAACTGGGTTTGTAATGTGACCTTTCTCTATTATTCTAGTTATTCTATCTCATTAAGGAAAATGGATTAATAGAATAAAAGACCCTTTTTATAGAAAGGTGCCTGTAATTTTCTACCTTAGCAGTTCCAAGCAGCACAGCTCGCAAGGGCAGCACTGCTGTGCCTGGGTTCTATCCACTGCTGAACAAAGAACCGTACACACGGTTTATATTTGCTTCTGGCTTCACTGAACAATTCTACGAGACTCACGTTAATACATTAAGAAATGGTAGTTCTGTAGGCGTTTTTCATTACTGTACCAAATGCACAACCTATAAAACGATTAAAGTAAGCAATATTGCATCGGACGGCAGCCAGCCGAGCCCTGAAATGCTGACAAATAAGAGATCTGGTGACAGATCACAAAACCATAAGTCTTTTTGACTCTGTCACACAAAATAATTGCTAAGTGTTCTGCTTTCATGGTTGTAGAGGAAATAATACAAGGGGAAAAAACCAACAGGTACAGGGTCAGTAATAGCAACCTCATAGAAATACAGTAACACTGCTGCCATTAATAATTAAATGTACAAGAAATCTCAATAAATATTAAGTTATTTGCTAAAGAAATCTATGCCAATGGCTTTTGTGTGTGCATGCAGACAAACTGGTTTATATCAGAGAGATAGGGAATCTATTTTAGTCCATCTTGCCTTTTTTCTCCTCTGAGCTATAGAATCATAAATTGCAAATCTGCTTAAGTTGGGCTCTTTTTACATGTATAAAGGGCCACACTTGATTTAGCAATACTATTTTTACGTGTAATGACAGAGACACATTTATTATACATTCTCCTAATCTGCAGCCTTGCATTTGGACAGGATTAGGAATTTATGCAATCTGTAGACTTTAGGCTGCACATTGAGACCAGAGCACTTCAATACCTTTGGTTTTTTGCAAACCAGGACTGAGTATTTGAAGCAATCATTTTGTGTTTCCTGCCCCCTGCACAAAGAGGCACGGTAATCCTGCGGGTGGTAATCGTATTATTTTCTGTGCAAGATTACGTTTTGTTTGTACATTTATAATGTTACTTAAAACAAAATCCAGCAGATTTTCTTTCAAGGTATCTTTTAAGAGGAACAGAACTGAGTATTTTAAGAAAATGACATAGAAAGGAGTTTTCTAAAAGGCACTTACTCCCCGGTATATATTTGATAAATATTGAAAAGAAAGATGATCAGGAATCTACAATTGTGTTAACACTTTAGGAACTGTTACAGTGTTCCACAGCTCAGTGATAGATCTCCACATTGATCAGATTAAAGGACTTAGATTTGGTGAATGTAGAAACCGGTCATTTCTTTCTGTCCCTATGCAGCAAGTCGCATCCCTGTGTTTGATGCACAACCTGCTTAAAAGCGATACTCCCATCTACAGAAGGGATAATGGAAGTTGACAAAATGATCGCATTAAAATATTAATGCAGAATTTCACAACATCAGCAACATACAACAGTTTATTTTCAGGCTTAATAACGAGAAACTTGTTATTCATTTGCATGAGAATGGCAATTTAGCGTAGGGACAGCGAGCTCCAACTGCATCCCTGCAGTTTATTGCCTTAGGTTTGCAAACTGCTTTAGCAGCCATCAGCCAAGAAATGTACATGTCATCTGCAAATCACAAATCACAGATCTTGACTCGAGTGATTGCACAGGGAGAAGTGCTGAAGGGTTCATAGTGGCCAGAACAAGACTTAAAAGTGATGTGAAATAGGGAGCAAAAAGGGCTGCAATTGCCTTGGAGCCTAAAATAGACTGAGCTTCAATGCCATGGAAAAAATCACCAGCTTCTCCATCATTTCTTTAAAGGTCAGAATTTTTGTAGGTGGATTGGGAGCGCAGTGGATTGCAGATGCGTTTAACAGCAGGGTATTTTCCGCTGCCATGACCAGTTAAGGAAGATTTTCAAAAACACATCTGCTGGTAAACAGTTTGGCCCTACTCTGGGTCATCTGCCTTATCTGTGCTCACTGCTGCATGAATTCTTACCTGGATAAAGTCCCAAACCTCACATCAGTCAAAGTTAGGCTTTCAGCACAGTCCATTACATTTTTTAGAGAGGTACCTCCACGGCTTTCCGTCGGTTTTATGCTGTGGCTCTGCCTCTTCACAGATGCACGAAGCTCACCAGCAGCCGAGAGACAAACCCAGCTCCTTCCCACTTCCTGTCGATGTCGCGCTCGTCAGAAGCAAAGCACAATAGGAAAGGCTAAAGGAAAGGAAAAGAGATGATTTAAGGAATAACAGCTTCAGGAATCTCTCCCTGCTGCAAAAGAAGGCTGGTTCTGATCCCACTCTGCAGCATTTCAGACCATTACTGTTATGCAGAAATTGATTTAATAGGAATTCAAACACAAATTGGAGGCAAACCAACCCAGAAGGCAGTCAATCCACTTTATTTTTCAATCCCTCTTACTCTGCAGGTGACTGAATGCCCCCAGGTTAAGATTTCTTTTCCTCCACTCTGTTACAATAGAAACTGAAGTTCTATTTGGAACTGGAGAGGTTAAAAAATAACTCTCCTTATTAAACAGGTGAACCAAAATGCCATGAAATAGGCAGAGACCTTTGCAGGTTGGGTTTATGCTGGGGAGTGCCTACGCTCTGCAGATATTTGTATGATAGTTAAATATTTCTGAGTAATTTAACTGTTCTAAATGTTTATCAGTCCATGGTGAGCGCACTGGATCCTCTTCTGGGATCGAGATATGAATTTATAAGAAGTGTGAAGTATTTAGATAGTTTCAAACATATTTCAGAGCGCTTTGTAACATCTGGGGAATAATTTCTGCTCGGCTATTCTGCTGTTTACTTAAGACAGCAATGTAGGCAGCTTACCCAGCTGAGATGCTTCGTGCCAGTGGTAGCTGAGCCTCTTCGCCTCGTGGGTATTAGGAGAGAGGGTTATTTCCTTTGGCGTTCCTTCCTTCCTTCCTTCCCATCCTGACCTCTGTCACTCAAATCACGTCACGCAGAAATGAGCAGCTTAATTTCTATAAGAGAAAAAGAGAAGATCTCCACCAAAAGCAGAAGCCATAGGAAGAAGGGAAAGTCTTTTTGGCCATGCTGTCCTGTGAGCTGAGACACGGGGAGAGCCTCAGAAAGAAAAGTTGGGCAGTTTAAAAGAGAACAGTGCTCTTCACGCAATGCTCTGCTTTGGTTCTGAACAGACCAAAGCAGGCCAGGGCAGCCTACGCCTGAGCAATCCCTACTCTAACTCACACGGCTTGTGGTTATGTCTTCAAAATAGCTCTCACAGCGCATCCGAAAGATTTGTCTGCACATTTATTATTTGAAGGTTATGATGTTCACACCTTGGGCTTGAATTTGCAGTTTAAAAAGAACAATGCTGTATTTTTGTTCAGTTTTTATCTCACCTTGTGTTCACCTCCAGTGGCAACTGCTATCATCTAATGACCATCACCAGGTGGTTTGTAACACTGGTTAAAACCAACAGGTGCCTCAGAGGACCGAGCGTGAGTTTTGACATAACTGGGAAGCACTGGAGAAAGAGCAGGGGAAAGGGAGAAGGGGAAGAAACTAAGAGTCCATCAGCACTGGTACTTCAGCACCTACTAGGAAACTTTATCCCAGCAGAGGGAAGCCATCCCCTCGCTGGTACAGCCCAGTTGTGCAGCTCAGCCAGCGTTTCGGAGCTCCGTACCGGTTCTAAGTGTCCTGCATTTTTGAACAGATGCTGCTGCCACACTGAGGAAGAGCTGCGATTCTACATTATTCTATTCTTGCCTTTTGTTTTCACTTACCAAACCTAAAGAGCTTTTCTTTCCCCCTTTTACAACTCATCTGACTTCTAAGTCTTCTTAATGGAAAAATATACAATTGTGTCACTTCTGGTTTTGCCGTGAAGCTGTTTGTGATCATTGCCAGCCCAGGAGCCAAGGTTGACTTTCCCATCCAGCTCTTACTTAGGCAAATCTCCTTCCCTCTACCTGGCTGTACTCCCTGGGACATCTCCACTGAGCCTCCCGACTCCTGAGGGGGCACGTGGCGTGTTCAGGGGGAAGGCAGAAGAACTGATGCTCTCCTTGCAGAGGCAGTTTTCCTCACACCTTTTAGTTGTGCTGCAGCAGAGGAGGTTTTCTGCACCTGTACAGGGTAACAAGAACAGAGGAAAGAGAGTCAGAAGAGAAGAAAACACTGGAAGAGATGATTGAAAAGCGTCACAGATGTGGGGTAAGAAAAGAAGGTAGAGATGGTGGCATCCCAACAATGAAACGGGGCTGAAGAGCCCTCAGAAATATAAGAAGGTGGGAACACTTGGGTTCCAACCAACAGCCAGCGACTGACAACAGCCTGGTCACTGTGAAGACTTCTTGAATTTTGTACAGTTCACAGTACTCGCATCTGTACTTTACAGCTTAGCCAAAAAGTCTTCTGAGGAGAGAATAATACAGTGTGAAATCAGTCCCACTGCAATTCAGATTTGAGGGCCCTCCTGAACTTCAGATTTGCTTCTCCTCTTTCTCCATCTCCTCCTAGCCCAGCCAGCCCATTCCCCCTCAACAGGCCCGTCTGTTAACAAAGGAAGGCAGCTCATTTCATGATTTCTTGTTCCTGGTTTAAACTAGACGGCTCCAAAGGGACAGCAGTATCTGTAATGATATCAGCTGGCGATGCCCTTGTGCTTGAAGAAGGATGGATGTGAGAGGGCAACCTGTAAAGTCTGCAAAAAGCAGATGGATGAAGTATTCAAGTTTGCTGCTCTTTTCTTCTTTCCCTTCCAACAATTATCTAAGGCAGCTACTGAGACCTAACTACCAAGGATCCATGCAAATATCTGCTGTGCTTGTCTGATCAATGATTCAATAGGCAAAGAGGGGCCTTTTTTCCATGCTCATCTTTGATTTCTGCACAGAACTATGCTAAGCTTGTGTTTCTCAGATGAAAGCAAGTGATACAGTTTATGCTAAAATGACAAAACAATTTGAAAGCGAATGTGTATAACGGAGAGGAGAACTTAAGCACATGGTTGACATTATTACGTTTATTTCTCAGTGAGACCTGTCTTTCCATGACACTAATCAAAAAACTGGGTCACCTTATGACGGTAATTTCCTAGGAATCTTGAAAACGGCGAGTCAATTTGATCCCTTTTTAGCTGAGCGCTCACTAAGCACAGCGAGGCTGGTGGAGCTCAGCGAGCTCATCAGACTTGTCATCGACTATACGGGAAGAGTTTATATCCTTAATGGGATCAAAGGTTTTATCAGTGATCCTTCGTAAATGTAAACAGATGAAATATTCTCCTATCAGCATTGATTCCACACCTGACATCTCCTCTGTTGATCAGTTAATGGTTATTGTCCGCTATAAAATCAGAGACAAGGGAGGTTTATTACTTCCTTAACAACCAAGAATCATGTGAGGAACATCCCCCACTCCCCTACGTTTGAATCCATTCTGCAACAACTGAATATTAATAACAACGTTTGCCATTGCCAAGGACAGATTTAAAATAACGCCGGTCTGGACACAATGAGGAACTTTTCCAAATGTTGCACGGTGTTTTAAACTGCAGATCTCCCATTAAAGTCACATAGAAGAAGTCAGTCAGCTAAAATCACAGTTATCCTACAGAAATTTAGACCTAGAAAGGTCTCCAGACAAGGATTTGTGAAATTAAGACATCATCAGAGAGTGCCACACACTTTGCCTTTCTTGTCCTGCACAAAATCATGCTCTTCTTTAGTGTCGCTCGGTGTTAATGCTGAATATTCCCCTGCAGATCTACGCAATCGTGAATATTTCTGGGAATATGACACATGCTACAGCTATTGGTGAACTAAGACTCCCTCAGCAGAGCAAGGGAGGGGACTCTCTACTCCACTCTTGTGAGACCCCACCTGGAGTCCTGTGTCCAGTTCTGGAACCTCCAACATAAGAAGGAAATGGAGTTGTTGGAGCAAGTCCAGAGGCTCAGAGGTCCCTTCCCACTCAAACCATTCTATGATTCTATATTCTTTGGCTGTGAAATATTACCTGACTTGGCACAAGTAGGAACTCAGTGATGGAAGTGACCTGCCCATAGTATTACAAAATGACAACAACGCAAAAAAACCCAACCCTATTTCAGTGAGTTATTTTTACCAGGGGATTAAATCCTACAAAAAGAACCAATCCTAGAAATAAATCATACTATTACAGGACGTAGTGCAACTATACTAAAAAGGAAAAAACATTTCAAACCCTATGAAAACCAAGGAAAAATATCTTATTTAAGTCAGAATTTTTCATTCAACCTTGTGAAGGGTTTTTTAGAAAATTCTGATTCATCAAATAAAAAAAAAAAAAAGAGAATCGCTCTGAACTGCATAAATTACCTGCTGCAAGAGTGACCAAACCTGGAAATATGGCAAACAATATCCATTTGAAAAGAAGAAAGACTATTTTAACCTAGATAGGATCAGACCGGTTTCTCCAGGCAGAGCGTAAGTAACTCAGTCAGGTTCATGCGAATCAGTCGTAGCCACAAAGGTAGAAATGAGCCTGTGGGCTTCGTGTGCAAGAGCTGATCCCCTGTCCCTTACTCAGCATCAGCCCTGACAGCTGGATCACCGCGAGTGTGGCTGCACCGTGCAGCTCAGGCTGAACAGAGATACCAAAAGAGCACTGACCCGGGACTGGGATGGCGCTGGGGAGCCTCTCAGAGGATCGGGGGGCAGCTTTACTGCACCAGGCAGAGCCACAGCCAGACAGAGACGCTGGACCTGCAGGAAAAGTCATTCCCAGCCGGATGGGGAGGTCTCTGCACCGCAGGAATTTCACTGCGCAGCCCTTTCCTTCAGAAACCACCAGTAATCCTTCGTCTTCTATGCCATGATTTCAGAGTCCTGCGAAAGTTCACATACTCAGTATGTCTCAAATCTGCATTCTGCCATCTTCTTTCCGAAACTAATTCCTATCAAAATCTTCATCTGTGCTAGTCTGGAAGTACCCAAACCCTCCCTGGAAACCACTGCTGTGGTGGGAAGGAGTCAGCAAGTCATGCAAATAAGAAGTACAGCAGTGTCAGCACCACTGAGCCAACGTGCAGGAGTGAAAAATAATCCATAAATCAAAATGAGACTGAGGTCAACACATTATTACAGATCAGACTATTGTTAATGTTAAATCTGAATTCAGAGAAAGTTAACAGTCATCTCACAGAGCCAGCGTAAAGAGAGTGGCTCTCCCCCAAATCTCCAGTCAAGATCCTCTGCCGGTGGCCTGACTGTGCAATCACTGCGTGTGCTGATGACTAATGCAGAGAATACTTCCAACACAGGGAGCGTTTCCCCGTTTGATGAATACCCACAGACTCTCCAGGAGCAGAGCAGGCTGCCTGATGGCTTTCTGCATTAAGAGGAATGACCAAGGAGAAAGGTTTCAGGCTTTGTCTTACACCAGGTTGTTAATTGAACATATGTATCAACGTTTCTTCATTAACAAGAATCCTTCTGATCCCAGTGCCTCAGAACTAAAAAGCCACAGCCCCAAAAGCCCAAATGGACAATGATTTTCGTACTTCTGCCTTGCAGGATCGGCAGCGATGAGACCGCTTTGCAATCTCAGACTGCACAACTCCAGCAAGTGACCTGTGCCAGTGCAACCACTACATCCTTTGGTATACGATGGGAAATTTCAATCACTGCTTCAGGCACATTTTCAAAACAGCAAAACTTAATCCCAAGTTTTACAGTGGAATCTTTATGCTGAGCTGTTACTGGACAGAAAAATCTGTCCTGCTTTCATCCCCCTCCCACTACGTAGCCTAACTTCTGAAGGAGAACCATGGAATCACTGAGGTTGGAAAAGACCTCCAAGATCATCAGGTCCAACTGTCAGGCTAACCCCACCGTGCCAGCTAAACCATGTCACAAAGTGCCACGTCTACAGGGTTTCCAAACCCCTCCAGGGATGGAGACTCCACCACTGCCCTGCTTCACCACTCTTCCATTAAAGAAGCATCGGTTCTGCAGCATCAGTTCCCCCAAGTGGTAAAACTCCTCTGGGGAGTGGAGTCAAAAGGAGGGAGGCACTGCATGCAGGTAGTTAGCTCACAGACACACTGACCTGATCCCAACACAGAGGAGAAACAACACAGAGACTGACACAGGCTGGAGAAGTGCAGAAACTTCATAACATCTAATAATGAGACTTGCAACCCTTGGCACTGTGAAGGGAGTGTGAGAGAAGTTGTCTACAAGGCTAAGAGTGCTGCAAATGAGAGAAGGTGCACCTTGTAGCAGGGTGATACCCAAACATCTGAGTTTTCTAATGTAAACCTCGTGTACTGGGAACTTTCTCTGTTCAATTTATTTAACTATAACATCCTTGTCCCAAAAATATGCAATCTTGAGGGGAAAAGCTAGAGAAAAGAACTTTTGCTATGGCAATTTTTTTCCTCTCTCAGCTTGATTTCCCCGGTTTGGCAATATACAGTGATATAGGTGCACATCAGAAAAAGGTTGTGTCAAAGGCAAAAAACTTGATGAATTATCTCATTAGATCCATTTCATAGAATCATAGAATAACCAGGCTGGAAGAGACCCACCGGATCATCAAGTCCAACCATTCCTATCAAACACTAAACCATGCCCCTTAGCACCTCGTCCACCCGTGCCTTAAACACCTCCAGGGAAGGTGAATCAACCACCTCCCTGGGCAGCCTCTGCCAGTGCCCAATGACTCTTTCTGTGAAGAATTTTTTCCTAATGTCCACCGTAAATCTCCCCTGGCGGAGCTTGCGGCCATTCCCTCTTGTCCTGTCCCCTGTCCCTTGGCACTTGAAACCTGCTAGATGAGGGGACAAGTAAGATTACCAGTGTCCTGATGAAAAGACAGGACACATAGAAAGACTGAGAGCATGTATTAACATTGAGAAAACAGGGACAGGAATTTCATCAGAAAGCTGGTAAAACATACCAAGAAATCAGTTCAACCTACTCCATCGGTTCCTCATCAGCACTGAACTCAATGAATTCCTGCAACTCCACCTGACTGTTTCTTTTGTGAAGCATAGTCATCATCTCTTGGCCCCCTCCTTAATGTACCCACTTTGGAAGCAGATTAAAAAAAGACAACAATGGGCTTTCAAACAGGCAAAATAAACACCTCGCCAGGCTGAGCACCGGAGACTCGATCGTCTCCTGCCTTAGCACAAGGGAAGAAGGTGGTTTACTAGGAAGTCAAGAACTTCAGAAATGAACTCCCCCTCAGCTCAGATGAACAGGTGACTGCAAGCAAAAGCCTTGGTCACAGCTTGCTGCTTGGAAAATCCAGACCCAAATCACTCAAGAACATTTGCTTTCCATTTTTTCTCTCATAAGGTTTCCAATTCTTAGATTGAGCTGGCCAAAACATTGCCAGAGAGGGCTCCCACACACAATTCCTTTCCTTCTTTCCCCTTCCCAGCTCCGCTGAAATCACAAAGCGTGGATACTGGAAAAAAACCACACGTAAAAATCATTAATATTTTTTAAACTTAAAAATTAAACCCCAGCTTCTTCAACCAGCAACTGGATTGGAGTTTGGTTTCTGGTTTGACCATAAATCCAGTATTACACAACTTGATCTGATCGTATTTACTCAAAGTTCTATAAAGCTTTCCAGTACTAAATAGGTGACTCTGGCAAGACTAAGCCAAATGAGTGAATTCCTGAACTACCCGCTGAACTACTCAAGCCTGGCACTGCCCGAGGAACCAGTGGGTAACTGTGGCTCACTCTTCATCACGGGAGCTAGTTCTGGCCTCAACGATACTGACTTTTCCATGTGTTCGTGTCTCACATCATCAGAATTTGGCTCACAAGCCCCCAGTGGAGACAGAGACTCTCAAGAGTGCTACAAAAACATACAAATAAAGTCATTTTGGTTCTTTCACCATCTAGTCCAACAGAAACACCTCTGTGATCACCACAGACAGATGACACATAGAGATGTGTCACCCAGGGAGTTCCCGTGCGCCTCCGATACCCCGGCCCCGGCCGTATGATGCAAGATAAAGCTCACACTTTCAGACAGGGCAGGCCAGCTCTGCGGGCTTCGGCCACCACTGGTGTGACACACAGAAGAGATGGCCCAGACGAAGCATTTACTGGAGCTCCAGAGGCAGAGAGGTTTGGAAGGCAGCTGTCAGACTCTGCATGTACAAGGGACGTCAGGAAAAACTGGGTTGGTGTCAGTCAAATTATCTCGTCCATCAGTCTTTCAGGAAATACACTGAGAAGTCTAAAACAAGATGTTGAAAGAGATGGTGTTATTTCTTCTGTGAAATGAGGGGATGTTTTTTGTAGCAAATCTGACAATGAATTTCCAACATGAAAGAATCCGCTTACTACATCTTAGCTACCTTACTTGATCCAAGGTTTTAGAATAACCCGAGTATGTCAATCAGGAAGAAAACAATAGAAAAAGACCTGATAAAAACTCAGAAGTTGTATCAGGCAAAGTCAAATGAAAGCAACCAAAGGGATCAACACATCAAGTTAGCAATTTTTTTTTCCCTCTTCCATCACCTGCAGCAGCTCTTCCTCTAAACCGGTGGCTCTAATTGGACGGGGGGGGTAAGAGTAGCTGTTGACTCTTAGCTCATTTGCAGAACCCCACCAGTCCAGCAGTGTGCACTTCTTCACATGTAGAAACCAATTAAGTAAAACAGCATCAGAAGGGTAACTTCCTTCTCCTGGATACAGTCAGGAGGAGGTATGGATGGGCATTTACTCCTTTCCACAGCATCTCACTTGTCAACCTAAGTCCATTGAGCATGCTCCTAAAAAAGCCATTCAGCCAAGATATCTGCATTTAAAAGGTGCTGTAAGCTCACCCTTGAAATCAATCTGATCTGCCTTCAGTGTCACTGGCAGTAACATTTCAACCCTTGCCCCCTGGTGTCAGCTGGCATCACCCTTGTGCTTCAGGTACCAATGATGCTCGCAGCCAGTGAGAAGCCTTAAATAACAAAACCGGAGAATGATTGATAGATTTGACAGACAGAAAGGGAGATTTTCCACAGAGGAGATGCTGAAGCTTCTCTTTCAACTGAAAACCATTCCCCTCATCCTATCCCTGCCCTCGCTGATCAAAAGCCCCTTCCCAGCTTTCCGGGAACACCTTTCAGAAAGGTATGAAAGAGGGAGCACTTCTCAGTGAGTTTGAGTAGCTGGGATTCAGGTTTATTTCCTGAGGACACGGGGAACCTTCCTGCCCACAGGTCCCTTGTCAGGAATAACAGCTGATGACAACATAATTTTTTTCAAATAAAATAATTCTACCACTTTTATAAAACACTCAAACTTTGATTCTTCAGGCCAAAGATTAAACTCTGTTCTAAGGTTTCATTTCTATTTGTTGTCCTTAGGAAAGTAAAGCAAATGGCAATAAAGAGCACTGACTCGATTCACTGATGCAGCCAGGAGGCCCCAGTCAATCCCAGTAAAGCCTTAACTAAGTTAACAGAGAGCTGTGCCATTCAGATCAGGGGCTTATCAGCCTCTTCTTGCTCTTGGACGGTCTGTTTAATTTACACCTTTCCAGTAATCTCCAGAATTATCTGAAATTGCCCATTAGAAAGGTTAATGTTTAAAACTTAAAGAACTATTCAATTCAAAAATCCACAAAACCCCCTTCCACCTCCACTGGACAGTAATTTTAATAAGTAATTAAACCACCATAATGCCACACCAGTTATTCCACGAGGCTTCTCTTGTATTATCCAGCCTACGCTCATCTTTCAGTTCTCTTGCACTGGTTAACTCTAATACAGCCTATCAGTCCCTTTTTTTTGACACCTACCTTGCCTTCCAAAACAAAGCGTAGTAAGAAAGAACTGTATGTTCTACTGACACAGGCACAACCTCTTCCCTTTGACAACTGCACTGTCTGTCTCTACCATACCTTGCAGGCACGTGAAGTATGATGTTAGGGGAAGGAGGTTTCCCAAGGTCACCACACACCACCAGTTAAAAAAAATGAGATAATGTGCGCTAACAACTGCGCCCGCTCACCAACCTGGTTAAGATTATCAAGAAAGAGAAGCACAACCATGCTCTTTCGCTTTACCACAGCCTTCCAGTTCAGCTCGAAACCGTTTCTGAGGCAAGGTCTCCTGCAGACTTTTCACTTAAGCAGTTGTAACTACAACCGCAAAACACTGTTGACTGGTGGGCTCCAGAGACTTGTTCATTACCTGTCATTAAATGTTTTAAAGTTTGCATAATTGATCCAGCCAATAAGTCATCATTGATTTATAGGGGTCTGTGCTGAAGAGTTGCTCGTTAAAAATTCATAACACCGGTGTGTGTCTTTACAATCCATTAGCTGTTTACGTACCCACAGTCCTCAGATTGATTGACCTTGGACTGAGATTCTCATGGACTCGGCTTTTTTTTTTTTTAAATAAAAAAACCAACTTTTTTTTTCCCCCAAGTCCACAGTATAGAAAAGCAATACTGCAGCCTTCTCCCTTGACAGCCAGACTTTGATTTTTTTCCTCTCCATCAAAACTGAAACTTTACTTGAAATGATGAATAAATAAAGCATACTCCATAAACAGCTTTCCACTATTATTTAAGCTCACGAGCTGTGCTCCGTTAGTCTCCTTTCCCCACCATCAGATTCAAGTGTGTAAATGTTCTAAAAGGCTTTGAATGTTTTATGATGATTTCAGGGAATGATGGAGTAATAGCTGAAGAGCGAAGCTATTAGTTTTAATATTTATATTGAGTGCTTTGAAACATTAATGTGACAGGATGTAAGATCAGAGCAGCGGGACATATTTACTTCACAACCATTGCCACGTGGCAAAAATATTTATTTTCTGAAGCTCTGAGGCCAAGGTTTTTTCACAAGAATTTAAAGTTCAGATTGAGATGTATATTAGCTTTTCCTGAACTTTGCATTTATTTTTAAGAACTAAAGATTGGGTTTGGATAGAACATGCTTCACTCAGGTAGGAGCCAAGCGTAACGATGCTGGCTGTGCATCTTGGTCTCAGTACTGAAGTTTTCCAAAGCAGGTATTAGTTTAGCAATTCATCTCTCCCTGCCTGCTACGCCTGCTGCCCAAAGAGCGCCTCGGAGCAAAGAGGAACAGTCAGTTGTTAATGAAGAAATGGGATGGGCTCGAGGGCAGAATGATCGTTAAAAGGTTGTTTCATATTGTCTCCCAATATTTCACGCATGAAGTAAACCAACCCTGTAAATGTCCTACGTCATCCTTTGCTTGGTTCTTCTGTTCAAACTAGCAAACATATTAAGGTAAGTGATCTTAATTACTAAGGGTCAAACAGTGCTCACCCCACTTGTGTGGTTCTCATGGTCTTCAGTGAACAAGTAACGGAGGCAAGATGAGATCTCTAGGGAGAAATCTTCCTATCAGAGTTTCAGAGCGGATCTGATATAAGTGGAACAAATGATGACTTATTGCTGCTACATTATGAAAATGCAATTTCTCCAGATGCTTCCGTGCCCTGTGGAGACTCCATAGGCTGACACCACCACCAGGAAGCAGTTCACAGATCTCCAGCAGCAGAAACAGTTGTGTCTGTTGGGTACCTAATGTTATATTGAACTGCATTAAGTAGATTTATAAGAACAACAGTTCTGGGTAGAAAATGAAGCATCCTCCTCAGCGATGCATAACTAGGTAGCCTGAGCTGAAAAGGTGAGGTTACCTTGTTATACTATTCACCAGAGTCCTCTTCATACACCTTCTGTACAGTCGTGGTGTGCAAGGAAGTCATAGAAACACTCAATTGCAAAGTTGTCTCAAATGGTTTATGAGCTTTCTCAACCTTGCCTTTCCAGGAAGACAAAGCAAGCTATCCAAAGGTCCTCGTTAGCTCTCACACATTTTATTAGCCTAAAGAACTCCTGAGTTGGTCCTTGGTGATGTCCTATCCCAGCTACCTTCCAAACCATCCCCACACCAGAAGTAGCCAATAGAACCGTTCAGCAGAGCACCCTTTAGGCAGTTCTAACAGCGCAGAACACACAGCACTGTCTTCTAGAAGTACGTTTCACTGATTTCATGCCTAACAACACACAAATGTCAGTGAATCCTCCCTTATTTTGAATATTCCACCAATGGAGTTAATCCCCTATGTTTTACAGGCATCTACAGCTACAGGTCATCGCTTGTCATTCCCATGCCTGCTCCTGTTCTCAGCTTGATCAGGTTCTTTAGAAGGCACTTCTAAACACAATTCTTCTCATTGTTAGCTTAATCATACAGTGCACAAATTAACAGACTAGAACTTTTAAATATACTTCAGGTGAAAAGCAAACATGCCACCTGCATCTGTGCGTACAGCTACTTGACAGTTTCTCGGCCCTCCTTGTACCCATAAGGGAAAACAACGCTCAAGTGTTTGCTTCCACTTCTCTGCACAGAAAGTTTTTCAGGAGTGTTAAAAGAGACTTTGTATAAGGAAGAAGAATTAGAAATGAGCATAGCAAGCATAGGGGGAATTATTTGCATCACTGAGTACATCGGAGTCCTGTTCTGACCCACATCTGCTACAACTTTTATTTAAATGCAGAAGGAAAATGATGAAGCCAAGGTGTTTACCACCTATCAGCACCTCATAAAATTGTTAAGTTCATCCAGCCCAACCATCAGCTCAATCCCACCGTGTCCACCAAACCATGTCCCGAGTGCCACATCCATGTGGTTTTTAAACCCCTCCAGGGATGGAGACTCCACCACTGCTCTGGGCAGCCAGTTCCAACTCCTCACCACTCTTTCAGTAAACAAACTTTTCCTAATGTCCAATCTAAACCTCCTTGGTGTAGCCTGAGGCCATTTGCTCTCCTCCCATCACTTGCTACCTCCTCCCTCGCAGAACTCTATTAAAACCTATTGACCACCAGAGCAATTCCTCCCCTTGTAACAGAGCAGATATCATCTCCGCAGCGTACAAAAGGTTAAAGAAAAGAACAGGAGCTGCTATTTTAGTGCTGACATCAAAGCAAGGCCCAAGAGGACAGGCTGTGATGCCATCTGCACCCTGTCTTCTGCTAGGAGGTGTTTCCAGCAGGAAAGGCTCTGACGTGCAGTCTCCTTTGGCAGGAGGTTTCCACAGAAATGCGGAGATCCCAAACAATGCCGCTTTCTCAGTGGGATGCTCACTGGCAACTACAAATGCAAACCCCCCAATTTTCACTTACAAACTTTACATTCAGCAACAATTCACACGTGGAACACAGAGCAAAGTGCTCGTCACCAGATGAAGCCTCTGCCTGGGCTGTTGAGGGAAACGAATGCAATTTGAGCTGAAATGGGTCCAGCCAATCCCTCCCACTGCTCCACCAGGATGGCTTGAGTTACACCAGGGCTGAATTTTGTCCAGCATCGTTAATGTTAAAAACATGGCTTAAAGGAACTTGCTCCTTTGCCTTTTCTCACCTAGCCCCAATCAGACGTAATCTTTTGTTATTTACTACCCCGCTACCCAGCAGTGACGCGCACACAGAGGGCTGGCACGTCCCTCATTATCAGCAATGTGGCTGCGCGATACACAAATGGTGACAAGTTTGCTTTCAGAGCGTAAACTTTTAAAAACCACCATAAAGACCCCCATAAAAATACGACTTTGACTAGAAAAAGATGTAAGCTGCATAATGGCTACAAGGGTATTTTTCCTTGGAGATCAGGAGAAATATGACAAGCGTGACTGCTGTTATAGTTATGGAGCATATTCCATTTAGCAGCGACGGAGCAGAGCTGTGATAGCATATCCTAAGGTATTTTCACTTCATGCATTTGACATTGATATTAGTTATTGCATTTAAGATACATTGGGCTGTTTATTGCTGACTGTTTCCCCTCACTGCGGATGTTAACCACAGCAGAGGAATATTTGATGTTACAAATTATTTAGCTTGCTACTCTTCATTTTCCTTTTAGTATGCAATTATTTGTTTGGTTTCACTGAGCAAATGAAATTCCAAGGGCATTTCAAGGAAAATAAATAAAGTACAACCCAAAAGGGGCTTTTTTTTTTTTTTGTTTGTATTCAGGAACAGCACTGAATCATGCATATGTATGAATCAACAAAATCAGGTTAGCTAAGAAATTGGAAATTGCACTCCACACTAGAGCATTTTTCTTGCTCTAGAGATCTTTGCTATGGATTTGAAGGACTAATAAAAAATCAGCAGCATGACTGGAACAGATGTTTTTTATGGACTCGGCTTGTTAATAGTCTTTTTAGCTTCTCCTAAGGACTTAAACAGAGTTCCTCGCTTGTCCTGAATATCTGAGATGATGTTAACATTGTCCAAAATGTACACTAACAAGCAGAAGTGAAAAAGCTAAGGTCTCACACGTGGTTCTGAATAAAAACTCAAACCATTGCTGTGAATGTGATGAAACCCCAAAGCAGACAGCAGTACAGAACAAACCCCAACCTTAGTGACTGCATCAAACCCACGCGCCATCGCTCTCTCGAAGGGACGGCTGGCGGGTACAATACTTCCATGAACTGTGCTGCGTGTCCATGTTCCGACCGACGGTTAAAAGAACAGAACTTCTCTCTAGCTGCACATTTCAGTAGCGTTTAACTAAATGAAAGTACAAAACCTTTTCAAGTTAGTGGGTCAGAACCCGATTTTCTTAGCAGCACCTTTTTACCCCATCAACACCCTTACGCTGTTTCGCTTTTCTCAGATCACAGTCGCAAAAAACAATCTTTGGCTTCTTTCTGCTCTGCCCTGGTTTCCTCCTCACTCTATGATAAATCCAGACAGTTGTTGTAGCTTCTTTCCCTGTCAAGGCAGAACCTGGAAAAGCAGCATTGACCTGAGCTGGAATAACCCCTTGATAAGATTTATATCAGACAAAATTGATATTTTGTCTCATTTAAGTCATGATAAAACCTCTGTTTCCTTGTAGCTTACCAGAAGAGACCCCAGCACCTATTATTCTTCTATAACACTGAAAGTAAGTGTTAGCAAGACATGCTGATTACCTGATAAGAACACAATTAATTTGTGCCTAGACTCATTAATCTTTCTTAATACATGTCAGCCCATTACATTTGATCCGTGACCTCTGTCCCCAGTCTTGCTGGAAAATCTCTCAGGACCACAATCCCCTCCTGGTTTGGCACGGAGCCACCGGCGCCGGCAGTCGACCGCAAAGCGCTTCAAAGCCATCAGCAATGGCAGCTGCTGTAGTTGTGTGCACAGGCCCAAACGAGAAGTTTACAGCTCCTCTAAGGCAGATGGGAAGAAGCTGGCTGTTCAAAAGCCTGAATCCTATTAGAAATACAGCTGTGCTCCTGTTTAGATCCAATGATTTCTCATCTTTCCTCTCACTCCTGTTCCCACAGACACAAGGGGTGTTTGCGGTGCTGGGACAATCCATGCAAAAACATTCCCCACGGCTTTTGTAAATGGAATTATAGAATCACAGCATGGGTTAGGTCAAAAGGAACCTCAATGCCTATCCAGTTCTGTCCCTGGATACCTCCCACTGGATCAGGGGTTCCAAGCCCCATCCAACCTGGCCTTGAACCCCTCCAGGGATGGGGCAGCCACCCCTGCTCTGGGCAACCTGAGTCAGGGCCTCCCCACCCTCACAGGATCTTCCTCAGATCTCATCTCAGTCTCCCCTCTTTCAGCTCAAAACTATCCCCCTTGTCCTATCCCTGCACTCCCTGACCAAGAGCCCGTCCCCAGCTCTCCTGGAGCCCCTTTCAGTGATGGAAGCTGCTCTGAGGTCTCTGTGGAGCCTTCTCTTCTCCAGGCTGCACAACCCCACGTCTCAGTCTGTCCTCATAATAATATTTGATAAGTGCACAGCAGTGCTTTTAAAAAAATTGTTCTTTTGCATATGGACATTCATGGACAGTGGAACTGAGGATCTAGACAAAAATCACTCAGTTCAGGACACCCGAGTCCTTCCCACCTCACCAATTATCTCAAGACACGGAGGTGTCATTTGTAGTAAAAGTTCAGGCATTTCGATTGATGAAAACACCTGCCTTGACTGCAGACATGAACATAGGCCTTTCAGTGCTTTTTGGCACCCATCAAGTTACTTTCCCATCCATAATTACGAGGAAAGTCCAAAGGCTCACACCGTTAGTACTCCTAGAAAATAACATGCCCATGAGAACAAGCAGCAAAGCTGTGATGGCCCATCCACAACCTCCTCATCCTCATACAGACAACATTTTTAAAGTGAAGCAAGCACTTCTAAGCCAAAATCTCTATGAATCTGCAGCCCAGACGCTTCCGTGCCATCAGCCAGTGCTCACTGGTCAGAGGAAGGGAAGTGCTGTACCTGAGAGCCACAGAAGGCGAACGATCACAAAACCAACCCCATGTCATTCTTAAAATGACGTTTTTGATTGCAAATGTCAAAGTTTTAGTTAATGTGAGTTTAATTACAGCGCTCTTTCCCAGCTACATCTAACTCATTTCTGTCACCAATACAGTACGTGAAAAATAGGTAATCACTCACTGCTTGACAGCAGCCTAGTCGGCATCGTTGTAAGAGCAGCGTACCTTTTCCCGGTCAGCTGATGATGCTCCATATGGTGCTTAACTCGTGAAAGACACAATTCTGCCACAGCAACAACGTACACGGCCGGTGGCTTCTGTGGGGCTTCTGCTGAGGGGTCCTCCGTGAGCCAGCTCTGTGCATGGATTTTACCCTCTCTTGCCTCATGGAAGCAGATAGAAAACCATCCAGTTTAACTGCCAGAGACGGATCACAAAGCATGTGGCATTTCAAACCGAAGTGACATTTTCTCAAGTTTCTAAAGAGCAATTTATATTGTGTATTGATTTATCTGCGACTGCAATATTTCCCCGATCGTGTCCCAGGAAGGAAATGCTTAGGGTTTTATTCTTATTAAAATGTCAAACAGGATCTTAATCTTATCAGAGTGATTATACTGCAGCTTTGCACTGCTCTGCAAACCCCCCATTCATTCATTAATCACTCATGCAATGGAGAAGGAGGGGAGACTGTCAGACACTTACCATGCCTGATGGGCTAATTGTGAAGGGACGCAGCTCAGCTGCTTGCCAGCTGCCCAGGACGGAAACTCTCAAGGGGAAGAAGGGGAAGGAATGTTCTCATCTCTGCTCTCCCTTTTCCACATCTTCTGAAGCCATGTAATCTGGGAAGATGCAGATTAGCCTGATGCTTTCCCACCTCTCCAGCACGATCAGAGCTACATCTCCCCCTTCCCGCCCTGTCCACAGACATCAGGTTGTGGTTCATCATCTCTAGATGCTTGTTTCTACAGAAATAATGGAGCATGAGGGCATACGTGTGGTTCCCTTTCCTAGCTTCCCTGCAGGCGTTGCGGTTGGATCACCCACTCCTCTGCCGGGAGCTTTCTCCAGTTTTAAACAGATCCCCACCGAGGAGATGCCAGGCCAGGATCATGAGGAAATCTGGTTTTTAAAAGAATGGAACTTGCACAGGGATTGTCACAAATGCCACAGAATAAGCAAATTTGGACTCAACTGTCACCCTTAGTGCCAGATTGTCAGGAGATCTGAATCGGGAGAATAATTTAAATGTCAAATCAAGCCAGTGCAAAAGCAAATCCCTGTGATTTACCGCGCTGCTCAGAGCTAGGATGACCTAAGGGTAAAGAAAAGAGCTGGCTGAAAAAAATGTCTTCTTTCAGGGGACTGTGGAACTTTTTATTGTAAATTCACCTAAGAAATTGCAATGCATAGGTGAGTTCTCAGGCAAAAGCACAATGGAACTACGACAGAGAGCTCTCCAAAGGGGTTTTGGATCTCATCCGTATACACTGGCCTTGGCAGGTATTTGTTATTGTGAGAATTGATATTCATCATTGCAAGAATGAATAAGCTAACTTTTGGGAAGTGCTCTGAAATCATTGGGAAGGAGAAGGTCAAAATGCCAATTATTGCTATTTTTAAATTAAGTGGTTTACATGGAACTAAAGACATATCGCTGCTGGAACTAGTGCAGACTATAGCGGCCTTTTGGAGAAAGCGTGCACTGGAAGTGTGGAGACTAAAAGACAAACATGGTTATCATGATAAGGCTTGCCCAACAGCCACCTCTGTACTGATATTCATGCCTTCGAGGAGGATTTTGCCTGAATAAGGACTGCAGAAAAATGCCTGTATCGAGAAAACTACATGAACTGAACTGGAAAGGAAAAAAAGTATCCAGGTTAGGAGCTGTCATTCTGAAAGTCATTTTCCCCACCATGAAGATGAATTCTTATTACCTGTGAATATGGAATTCAAATACTATTTTCAAGTTTTAAATGTAGGTAACACTTTACATTATGTGTCAGTGTGGCACCAATTACAGCATGACCCTGATGTTGTAAATCTATTGAGAGTGAGCCAAGGAGTTTCACAGTAGCCCAAACTTCCAGTAAAGTTCAAAAGAATTCAATTTGTTCTTCTCATACAAGCCCACATTTACCATCCTGGGATGCTTAGTGCCCTGGAAATCAGCATGCTGGATTTGTAATGCAACCAACTTGAACACCTTGCACTGCCTTCTTCCTTCCTCACCCATTTTATGGGAGAGGATGAGACCCTCATCCAGCCGCTTTCACACCCGAGTACCTGCTGCATCCTTTCCTCACCCCTAATGAACGTCCGCGTCCCATTGGGGTGTTCTGCCAAGAGCCCAGGCTGGGCAGAGGGATGCTGAAAGCTGTCCTGCTTCCACAACCGACCCGTGCTCTGTCGCTGTGCTTGAAGCCAGCTCTGTCTCTGCCTGACCTACAGTGCTGCAGCTACGCCGACAGCCCTTCAGCTTGCCCGCTTCCGACTCAGATAGCATCCAGCCCTCAGAAAGAGGGAAAAATAGATATGATGGCATCAGGGAAGCTGCTTTAAAGAAAAGAAAGCATGGCTGTGCCTTAATCCCCAAGAGAAAATCTTATAGGAGTTAATATCCAAGTCCAACACTGCTGTAGGTGTCTAACCAGTCTTTACTGGTAAAGCCACAGCACTAATTTAGAAGCTGATGGCAGTAAGAGCCACATTTGTTATGAAAACAGGTATATTTTCATAGTCTTCAGAGTAGCAACTATGACATAAAGCCATTTCCAGTCTGAGTGAGAGCAGTGAAGAGATTCTGACCCAGGTCCATTGAGGGGCTGCTCCCTCCCACTCACTGGCAGCCCCAGCACAGCCCCTGGACCTTGTCTGGAGAGCAGCAGGAGCTCCATGTCTGAGCTGCTGCTTTGGTGGGAAAATGGAACAAAGAGGTCTAAGCTCTTGAACCACACGAGCTGGGGTGTTCTTGAAGAAGGAAAGTGAATGATCCACACCAAAGCAATAAAATAAAGCCATTTTCCTATGCAACCTTTCAGCTAGAGATGCATCCTGGAGTCTCTCTGCAGGACTGGGCTTTTAACCAATACTAACCCCTCCCCATGCACAGGAAATATTACCTATGCAAGTGATTCAGCATTAGTTAATTAAGTGTGCCAGGCTTTTTTCTCCCAGTGAATGGAGCTCGTATACCGATATCTGCCATTAATACTAAATGGGACTTACACACGTAAAATCCCTCTGGCACTGACGGGGAAAAAAAACCCTTTCAGTTTCATAAATAATGGATCTGTAGCAAAATTAGCATTTCATGAAAAATTTGATAAACCAGAATGAAAAATATAATACAATTTCTATGTCATTTGTCCCAGTTTGCCAGCTCATCGTGTGAACCAACACACAGGTCATCTCCTAAGTAATCTCATCAAAAATTGTTATCTACAGGCTCAACTACTCACCTCTGACCAATGTCCTCAGTGGCACAAGCGTGCTTCTGCTACCAGAGCACTGGGTTAACTTTCTGGGGTACGAATATTTCTGTGATTTTTTTATTGAATTGTAATAAATGCCTTGGCTTTTCTACTCTGGCGAGGAGGAATGATTTTAAACTAAAAGAGAAGTTTGAACTAGATATTAGGAAGAGATTTTTCATGCTGAGGGTGGTGAAACACTGGCCCAGGTTGCCCAGAGAGGTGGGAGATGCTCCATCCCTGCACACATTCAAGGTCATGTTGGATGGGGCTCTGAGTAACCTGATCAAGTTGAAGATGTCCCTGCCCACGGTAGGATGGTTGGTCTGGATGACCTTCATGGTACCTCTCAACCCAAATTGTTCAATAATTCTATGAAATAAACAATGGTTTCTTTGCAGGTACAAAGAGAAGCAACTCTTCTATGCCAATAAACAGTCACATGGAATAAGCTGTGCAGGGCGACCAAGCTGCGCAGCGCTATCCACCCATTTGAAATCTCCTCCACACGAGGCCTGTCTGCATTCAAATCATCTCCAGTTCTGCCGTGACCCTTGGTGGAACAAGCCTTGCAGCCTGTTTCTTTTGTAACAAGATGCTGAAGATCTCACCTAAGCCAAGATTTCTCGAGGAATCTGCCCATCACAATTCGAAGCAAAGCAAGGAACAGCCCTGCAAACTCCTGTGAAAATCTCCAGGCAAGGTCTGTGTGCGGCGCTGCGACGGAGAAGGGCAAGGAATCATTCACGGGTGAGGACAAGTGGGAAAGTGATTTTAGCAAACCCACATACAAATGGTAGGATGTTGCCTTTCCCTTCTTTTCAGGATTCCCTGTTTCAATCCCCCGGCTTTAAAATGTGAAGCAAACCCCATTAACACGGGCTTTGTATTTCCAATGGAACAGAAGCTGCAATGCCAGTGGGAATCAAATTCCAAGAGTCCTGTTCTTGGGTTGTGCCATGTTCTGAGCCCAAATTATTCAATAGTTTTGCTTTTTTAGTTCTTCAGTGAGTAAATACCCCGTCAGAGCCTCTAGGGCAGATTATTGCTGCAGCTTATAAAACAGTATTTTTGGTCTGGAAGAAAACAAGGAACAATGAATACTTAATTCATAAACAAACTCATTGAACACACAAGACGTTAAAATACATTAACCCGTGCTCTTAATCCACAGCTTCTACCATCAGGAATTCTGCTCCGGTGTTCTTTTGCATCTTTAAAGAATTTGTTGAATTCTACCTTTTAAATTGCAATTTTTTCTCTGGTTGTGGCATTTTGATGCTACAAACTGAAATATCAAACGGGGATCACGATTATATTTTTTGATTCATGATGCCATTGTTTGGCTTCTCTTCAAAATGAAAAAGTGATTTCCGTTTTCCCAGCAGATCAAACCAAACAAGATGGGGAGTCCAAGGAGAAGAACATCCTCCCTGAGGCCGAGCAACGTGGTTCACGTCTCCTTCTGCCACCGTCCTGCCTACGGGAGCATCCCTCAAGGCCGAGTCAGCACCTCCCCAGAATAAACCTGGAACCATGTCAGCAGCCGCTTCGTTTCGTCACGGGTTAGTGTGCAGATAAGACAGCACAAGAACAGAGCACAGCAGCAACGCTAACGCTCTAAGTGATCTCTCAGTGTAATTAGAACTTGTTTCATCGCACTAATTTGACATGGCAAATTAGCAAAGCTAAGATCAGGGGGTTAGGAGAGCTCGGGCGCTGGTCTGTACACAGAGAGCTGCCAGCGAGTCCATTCGCACGTGGGGGTTTTGCAACGCCGCAGAGAAGTGACAATTAGGAAAAGCTCTAGAAAACAGCCATTGGGTTTTTTTTTCATCGGGTAACTTGATAGGTTACATTTTCTTCAGCCACTCTCTTAGATATCAGCCTCACAACCGTTGAGAAATCTTTCAAGACTGAGGACGCGCTACGTGGTACCACGATTATACAAGTTTAGTCAAGTCCAGCCCGGTGGTACAGAGAACACGCTGTGTTATCACCCGGGAATTCAGGAGGCAACTTGGTGATCTCTGCTTCCTCAGCCTGAGCCAGCTGAGAGCCACTGCACAGAGAAAGCAAAACTGAGGACAGTGACTGGCTGCTTCTCTGCATCTTCCTGCCCCAGCCCAGGCAAGCTCAGGAGGGGCCTGAAACAGCCATGGAAACCTGTCCCTGCTGCAAAGTAGTCCTGAATCCCAGAGACTGTAGGGATAAAGAAGCCTGGCAGAGGTTTGAGGGAAGGTCTGGCTAAAAAAGAGGACTTGTCCAGCTTACAGAGAAATAAAGTCTTTACATTCTGATTAGATTAGACATTAGGAAGAAATCCTTCACAATAAGGGTGAGGAGGCCCTGGCCCAGGTGGCTGCCCCATCCCTGGAGGGGTTCAAGGCCAGGTTGGATGGGGCTTGGAGCCCCTGATCCAGTGGGAGGTGTCCCTGCCCATGGCAGGGGTGGGACTGGATGGGCTTTGAGCTCCCTTCCAACCCAAACCACTCTATGATTCTATTATTACAATGAAGATTTAAGATTGTTCTTAGTTTTCCTAAGTCATGTAACCCTAATATTAGAGTAGATAAGTTATCTGATTTGTGTTTTTTTGTATTTGCTCATCAGCATCAAAAATAGGGGCACAAACACTTCTCTGCTCCTGCTGGCCACACGATGGCTGATCCAGCCAGGATGCTGTCATATACAACAATATTATATCTATACATATATCAATATTCCATATAACTGAAAGTTGTGGAGATGATGGGAGAAAATATTATTCATCATAATATGTGCCATAAAACCACCTTTTTTAAAGATGTAGGAGAGGCCCATCCTGTCGGGAATATCTCATGGCTAGTGGGAGGGTTAAATAAACAAATGATAATAACACCAATCAGCCCTCTTCGCTTTGAGCCTGCAGAGTCAATCTGCTCCTGACTGCGGAGCTACCAACCAGCAAAGGCAAACTAATTAGACACAGTCAAACACTTAGGCAATCACACCTTGCGAATGTAAGCGTCTTCCTGTCATTTGGCAAGTCTCTCAGCTGCCTCGGAGCGTGAGACAACAAATCCCCTGCAAACAAGTTCCCCGCTCTGCCGTTAGTGCGATCTAACGGAGCACAACGGCTGGGGGGAAAGGTGCCAGGCGAGGCAGGTAATGACATCGTCTTCAGCCGCCCGCGTTCCAATCCTGGCACTTGTTTAGACTAGCCTATTTGCACCTACCTGCAGAGGGCCTTTTTAATGTAATTATTAGCCTCCGCAGCCCTGCTTAGGATTTGAAAATATCATTCATTTTCATCTTGCTTCAACTACCGCTGCTACCTCCTATTCAATCCCAGCCACCTCGTCTCCCCACCAGTAAGTGTAGAAACAGAAGCAGATGAGAAGGGTTGAATTAAAAAGAAACACGTTGGCAGGTGAGCTGCGTGACACAACAATAAAAAAAAAAAGAAGCTAAAAGAGTCGACAATATATTCTAATCACTGCCTGATGGCAGCAGGGCTGCAGGCACTGAGACAGCTTTCTGGGGAAAAGGGAAAAGGCAGCAGGAGAACGGTCGGAAACCTCTTGTGCGGAACCCAAGGGCAAGAACCAACCCTTGTGAGCATTGGAACAAGGATGTATTTACTGCCCTTCAGAACTGTCCTGTTTTCCCAGGATTTAACTGTTCAGCATTGACAAAATATGACAAGCAGTACAGTCATAAAGAGTGAGAAAAGTTACCAGCACTCGATTCCAGCCTGAGAGACCCAGCTGACTGCAGAAGACACAGGCTGATGGAATTGGGCACCACTGCCACAGACCAAAGGTTCCACCCGTCTTCCGAAAGAGAATCCACATTGCACTGCAGAGGTGAACGATCTTACCTCCCTGTGTGATCATCCACAAAAGGTCCAGCAGAAGCTCTCTTGGGGTGTCAACAGAACAGCACTGGCCAGATGCACGGGGCAGGACACGTCTGAAGAGCATTCCAGCAGCATGTGGCCAGGGACAGTCCAAAAAGGTGGTGAGAGGAAAGGCTGGTCCAAGCAAAGAAGCTGTGATATCCATTTCCTCTTGCCAGGGAAGCACAGACCTGGCCAGGGAAAGTCCTACAAAAACAAAAACTGGACAAATCACAGAATCCTGGAATGATTCAGGTGGGAAGGGACCTCAAATCCCATCCAGTCCCACCTCCCACTGGAGCAGGGGCTCCAAGCCCCATCCAACCCGGCCTTGAACCCCTCCAGGGATGGGGCAGCCACCACTGCTCTGGGCAGCCTGGGCCAGGGCCTCCCCACCCTCACAGGAAAGCATTTCTTCCTAAGACCTCATCTCAATCTCCCCTTTTTCAGCTTAAAGGTATCTGGAGGAGGAAAAGGTAGAAATTCTGCTTCCTTTGTAAAGAGAGTAATTTCAATCTATTTCAAGGTTATGTCAACAAGGAATAAATGATTTAGTTCTTGCCTTGTCTCACATCAGTCTCCTCACGAAGAGGACAGTTTGTTTACAAGATCCATGATAATTCCTGATAAAGAGAAGGCTCTCACAGCCTGTACAGAATGTTTTCTCAGGCGGATGCTCTCCCTTTGGGTTCTGTTGTTTATCTTGCAAATCCACCCCAAACTCTAACAGTGACCGTGACTTCTCTGTCCTGGTGCCGATGAGGCATTCAGACTCACTTCTCCAGTGGTTTCACGGACGACAGTTGTGACGTAGGTCACCATTTAAACTGGTGCCACTGCCCAACTACCTGTGCCAAAGGAGCACCATAGTCAGATATCATAGAATCGTTTGGTTGGAAAAGACCTTTGAGATCATCGAGTCCAACTATACCTGTCCACCACTAAACCACATCCCTGAGCACCTCACCTACCCGTCTTTTAAATCTCTCCAGGGATGGTGACTCCACCACCTCCCTGGACAGCTGTTCCAGTGCCCGAGAACCCTTTCGGTGAACAAGTTTTTCCTAATGTCCAATCTGAACCTGCCCTGGCACAACCTGAGGCTGTTTCCTCTCATCCTATCACTTGGGCAAAGAAACCAGCACTCATCTCTCTATAAACTACTTTCAGGCAGTTGCAGACACTGATGAGGTCTCCCCTCAGCCTCCTTTTCTCCAGGATAAATGACCCCAAGTCCCTCAGCTGCTCCTCACAAGACTTGTTCTCCAGCCCCTTCCACCAGCTCCACTGCCCTTCTCAAGCACAGCCCAAGCACTGGTGATTCCTCCTTGTTTGTTTGTGTTTTCTTTGCTCCATCTGGCTCTGATGGATGAGGGTCCTTTAGCTACACGTGTTCTGTAAACTGATCTTATGCATCTGACCTGAAATGACAGCTGGAATCAGGGCCGCACTTAGAGATGATCCTGCCCAACACAAATCTATAAGCGAGTTGTGGAGGGTGCCAACCCTGGGTCAGTCGCAGCTGATTTGTCAAGCTGCCAGTTCGCTGCTCCTCGGTGCTCGCCTTCCCCGACTGGCAGAAGGCTCCGCTCTCAGGGGCGGCAAGCACAGCGTGACGAGAGACAAGCAATTGGCAAGAGCCCTTGTGACAGGGGTGGCAAAGCAAGACAGGTAGCCAGATGGAGCTGGGCCGGCCCAAGGCGAGCACTGAAGCAAAGGGGTGAATGGAAACCACAGGGTTCCTGCACCCTGATGGGAATCACCCATTATAGTGACACAGCCCAGGCACAGCGCATCTCCCGCACACGCTCCTCGGTGTCTTGGGCAGATCTCGTTGTGCTGTGACATTCTGAGCCTTTTGCTATTGCTATTCACATCAGTTCATCTCTGATCTATCCGTCTGCCCTCTCACTTAGAGACTTGGTGGGGGGAGGGTGTTAAAAGGTTCGACCAGATGATCCTAGAGGTCCCTTTCAACCTGGCATTCTATGATTAGTATTCACTGATACTCTGACCTCTGTATTAATTTGCTCTCAAACACTTGTACCATTTCTATCGGGACTTCTACAAACTGAATTAATTGATCAGAAAAGAAGCACATTTTCACAGAATCACAGAAACCCGAATTTGGAAAAGACCTTTGAGATCATCAAGCCCAACCGTACCTGCCCACTACTAAATCATATCCCCAAGCAATTCATCTACCCATGTTTTAAACCCCTCCAGGAATGGGGACTCCATCACCACCCTGGGCAGAAGTTTCAGTGTCTGAGAGCCCTTTCGGTGAAGAAGTTTTTCCTAATGTCCAAAGTGAACCTGCCCTGGAGCAACCTGAAGTCATTTCCTCTTGTCCTATCACCTGTCACTAGGGCAAAAAGACCAGCACCCACCTCACCACAGATCTCCTTTCAGGCAGTTGTAGAGAGCAATGAGGTCCCCCCTCAGCCTCCTCTTCTCCAGGCTAAACACCCCCAGGTCCCTGTTTGCAGACAGAAGTACGATCTCTCACCAGGCCAGCTGACGCAAGCAAGGAACAGGCCAGCTCTCCGACCACGGTATCCATCAGCCATGTGGGACGCCCTGAGCCACCACAGCCATGCTCGCTGCAACAGGCCTATCAAAAACCAATGTCGTAAATGAACTGGAGGGATTCAATTTGAAATTTTCAAGACTAAGAGGATGAAAATAATTCATTTGGCCTGGATAAATTATTCAGTGCTATTGCACCACTAATACTTGTTTATTTATACTTATTTATACCCACATATACACAAACACACCCATCCCACACACTGCCACTTAGCTAAATATTTTAATTGTATGAAATATTAAGCGACGAATACACTATGATCTTGCGTACAACTCGACCTTCTTTTCCAAGCAAAGGTGATGGAGTATCGAGGCACCAGTCTGCGCGTGACTCTATTGACACACCGCACCAGAAGCGGCTGCCTTGCGACACTGGAACAGCGCTGGCTCACACAAGCCTGGGAGAACCAGGATGTGACCCATCCCCACACCTGGACCTGTTTTCCTCTTGACATTCCACCCCATTTCACAGCACGTGTCCTACTTCCATCCAGAGGGTCCCCACCTGCAGGTTTAGGGGATATAGAGGACAGGCTCTGCCCTCTTGAAAGCCAGTAACAAAAGCATTGAAAGCACAGTGATCTGTGCAATGGAAGAGACACTGCCCACCCCTGGGGCCACGGGGATGAAGCAGGGGTGCTGTAGAAAAGGAAGGAACCAGGATTTTGCCACAGCTCTTCACTCAGATTCTTCTCATCATAGAATGCCCCAAGTTGGAAGGGACCCACAAGGATCATCAACAAGTCCAGCTCTTGTCGCTGCACAGGGCACCCCAACATTCACATCGTGGGCTGAGGGCATTGGCCAAATCCTTCTGAAACATCGTCTGTCTTGGTGCTGTGCCTGCTTCCCTGGGAGCTGTTCCAGGGCTCCACCATCCTCTGGAGGAAGAGACCTCTCCTAATGTCCAAACAAACCCTTCCTGGCACAGCTTCCTGCCAGTCCCTTGGGTTCTATAAGACCTGAATAAAGAAAGAAGTGGTGGTCCTAGAGCAACCAACTTCCTCAGATGAGATTCCTGGAGCAACCAACTTTCTCAGCAGACAGAACTTGTGGCCCTGGCAGCAGCTGCCAGGATGCCCAAACAACATTTGTTCTCTTCTGTTTTCTTGCAAGCAGCGTTTTAAAGAAAACCATGTTCAAAGAGGGAAACCTCTCTGCAATAAAGAGCAACCAAGGAGATGGCTCAAAAGAGACCTGAGGCAAATTAAAGCCCAATTTAACTTTTGCTCAATAACTTCACTTTATTTGGATGAATCATTTATGTGGTGAAAAACTTCAGCTTACTACAGTAGAAAACTCAATTAATAGCCAAAGTGCTTAGAGAATAGGGGAGGCGAAGCATGGAGGTAAACTCCAGTTACCGAGCTAAGAAGCAGAAGTAAAAGCCTTTTCACACAGAGCATTAGAAATAGCGAAGAGGAGATGGGAAGGTTTGCCCCCCAGTCCACAGCAGGAAGAACGCTGGCACAGTGGGGCTGGTGAACAATAAGGGATGATAAATCCAGGTGAAGGACATGGGAATCTTAGAATCACGGAATGGTTTGGGTGGGAAGCGACCTCAAAGGCCATCCAGTCCCACCCCTAACACGGGCAGGGACACCTCCCACTGGATCAGGGGCTCCAAGCCCCATCCAACCTGGCCTGGAACCCCTCCAGGGATGGGGCAGCCACCCCTGCTCTGGGCAGCCTGGGCCAGGGCCTCCCCACCCTCACAGCAAAACATTTCTCCTAAGATCTCATCTCAATCATCCCTCTTGCAACTTAAAACTGTCCCCTCCATCTTCTCCCTGATCCAGAGCCAATCCCTAGCTTTCCTGGAGCCCTGTTCCCTACTGGAAGCTGCTCTGAGCTCTCCTAATGCCTCATGCCACCCTGGGCCATTGCAGACGGGCTCAAACGACCCAGCCAAAGAGCACACAGCACGCCTGCAGTGGAGTGGGAATAGGACCATCAATGCCCCAGGACCCTCACTGCCTCCCTAGACTGAGCAGATCGAGGGCTCGTCTGTCTCCTCCCTGGATTGCAGACAGGAGGCTTTACCGGGCGCGCAGACCCGCTTCCCCAGCACCACCTTGAGACTGGGCGTGCTGCTTCAGGGCTGCTGTCTCTCCTCTCTGTCACTGTTGGCAGAAGGTGCCAACAGTATCCTGAAGAGCAGTGTAAGAGGAAAACCACAGCCTAGCTTTTAGCACCAAGAAATACAAGAAAAAAAGAAGGAAACAGCTTTTTCCCCATCATCCATTGCTTTTCTATTGGATCTGTAACTACATAAACACCTGTTACGTACACAAGAAAATAAGTCCCACTTATCACAGCATCAGACATCACTTTTCCTCAGACCTGAAGAATCCAACCCATAAAATTATGAGAAGTAATTACGGGGCAGGAACAGTTTGGGAATTTCAGCTTTATCAAAAAGGAATGGAGGGAGTGAGCACTTTTGTTCTCCAGAAAAACTAAACTCAGCACCAGAAACCAAGCCCACGACTCACTTTTCCTGCTGGTTCCCTCATTTGCTCCTTAAAAGTTGAGGAAGGAATATTAGATCCAAGTAGGAGCCACAGGAAAGGGGAAAGTGAGTAACTGAGACTGAATGAGAGCTCGATATTTGTGGTCTCTCAGGTTTTATCACATTAGAATAGGTTTAACCCTTCGGAATCCGGTCACTTCTCATCTCAGGTGGGAAAAGTTGCTTTGTTAGGAAGAGAAAAACACACCGGTGCATATGGCATGGCATTAACAAGTCTCACACTCCATAATAGGAACATTTATACACAAATGTGCCTTCTGGGATGTAGCCAAGAGCAGAGCACCCTGGTGAATCATCATGCACAGCTAATGAGTTATTTTTGGTAAATTTGGCACTGGGAGTTAATAAAACCATTTTGTCCCCCAAAAGCTAAATCACTTATCGCTTCTTCAGAGGTGCTAAGTGGATCTAGAACTTCAGGATGCTGTCAATAAAAATGAAATCAACTTGTCAAAACTGCCCATTCATTTGTGCTCCTCTCTGCTCCTGCTTAGAACAAAGGGGAGATGCTACGAGAGGCAGAAAGGAGTCTGTTCTGGCAAGCAAGAGTGCAATTTAACCGAGCTCTAGGGCTGATGCTGCTGTCTGAGGTGGGTGACCACGAAGAAAACAGACTACAATTTTGGGGAAACATCCAATTAAGACAGCTGGATCCCAAGCTCTGAAAAGATGTGGAATTGCCCATGTTCTAAACACTTGCAGATGCGGAGGTTTGGTTCAACCTGCTTGTAAATTCAGATCTGGAATTACATTTCACATCCCTGTGAAACAGAGGCATTCGATCCAAATTGAAATTGAAGGGGAGGCATGGAGGTTAATACGAGGGTTTGGTTTGGGAACATCTCTGGTGGCAGGAAAAAAGTCACATTCTTTTCCATTTAAAGAGTATTTCTCCAACTCAAAGGCACTGCCACAGCCACCGGCTGCTTCTCCTATGGGAAACTCCCCTGAACTCCTCCCTTCCAGGTGTGAGTTGCCATTCACACCCTGCCCACCGTGAGGAACTGCAGAGGGATGTGCAAGAAGATAGCCACCGATGTTTCCACTTTAACATCCAATGAAAAATGTATTTGGGTAGGGAACTCCAGTTTTGAGTGCGCAGCGATTGTCTGCATTAACCGCCCAGCCTAAGTGGAGTGCGCTGAATGGGAAATGAGAGCGAGGCAAAAGTTAGAGCTCTGCCAAACTACCTGAGTGTAATGTGGATCGCAGTGAACTGTGACTCGTGTCATGTTGTGTTATGTAGCGTCAAATCACTGCTCAGTGTGACACAACGTAAGCAACATGAGTGGCGTGAATGTGACACAGCGCAGCCTTTTTTTCCCTCTCTTTCTCTTTTTTTCCTTTTAAAGAGCATTTTCCTTTTAATCAGATCGCTGCTGTCAATTCAGATAACGGCTGCCTGACCCACATTTCCAGCTGCCTGAAGTGGACGCATCCTGAAGTGCGGACGCATCCTGAAGTGTGGACTCTGTATTATGAAAAGTTAACATTCCAGACGAGCATCTCTGTGCTAAAAATACTCCTGTCTCGCTCTCTTCCCCCATCCACTTCTCCCTCCCCTAACGCCGGTTATGTTTTCTCACTGATTCCGAATCAATAATTTCATTTCTATATTACAAACCTTAAAACAATACTGGCAAAAAAAAGTATACTGGAATTTTACTTACCGGTGTTTAATTATTGATGTGGGCTTCTTTAAACATATTTGGCTCTCTGAAACAGCTCTTTAGAACTGTGTTCCATTTCTCATTGCTTACCTATTCTGTTTGTTCTCTGCCTCCCTGATCCTTTTCGATTTTCTGCAGGTTAGCAAGCGCCGCATTGTCTGCTTTTGAAACGTGTCTTTAGGCGTGCTTTTGTTTGACAAGGAATGCCAAGGCTGAGCTGACAAAGTCTGTTTGAAAATCTTTTTCCAGGTATACAAGATCAGTGAGGCTGTTCAATGTATTCTGTGATTAGTATTTTTCTTCAGATATTTATATCAACATTTCAGGTTTAGTGAAAGATGTTTCCCGAGCACACCTGTCAGTGGGAACCCACTAAAGGTAAGTAACGGTATCATTTATATATTCAAATGTATAAATATATTTATGGTAAATAGTTGACATCTCTCTCCATATAACTTAAAAGAAAATATACCTTTAACAAGCACTCAGCCACTGTTCTTTTCAGAGGTTGAAACAAATATCAGCTCAGGAAAGCTGTCTTTTAGGTGTTTTGGCTCGAGCTCTTTACAACCAGGATCACTTTAAACATAATATTTAGATTTCTGCACCCTTTCCCTCACAGGGGCGGGGGCATCGGGATAATGTTTGTCCTATAAGGCAAACTCTCAGGTGAAGGAAGCCTTTATATATTCAGACACTGCACGCTCATGAATTCCAAATAGGATTTTGTTAAAGACACATCTTTTGCCTTTTACCTCCCGAGATGCAACACAGAGATCATGTCCTTGACAAAAAAATTTGCTGGAATCAATACACAAAGCCTGCCTGAAAGAGGCAAACTGAACGAAGAACCCTCTGCTTCCAGCACATCCCCTATCTGCCATGGGACACATCGGCCCCAAGAGGCCACCTTCCATGCCAGTGACCACAGGGAATTTTCAGAATCCTTGGAAAAATAGTACAACAGCCCCAGATGTTCATCTTTAATTTATTTAATATTTTATATATTAGGAAGAAATGTTTTCCTATGAGGGTGGGGAGGCCATGGCCCAGGTTGCCCAGAGCATGGGTGGCTGCCCCATCCCTGGAGGGGTTCAAGGCCAGGCTGGATGGGGCTTGGAGCCCCTGATCCAGTGGGAGGTGTCCCAGCCCAAGGCAGGAGTGGGACTGGGTGTGCTTTGAGGTCCCTTCCAACTCAAACCATTCCATGATTCTATGATTCCTACCTACACCAGTGCTGCCATCACAAAGTTCCGAGCATCTCCTGATGAGGGCTGGAGACTAACACTCTTTGTCTTTGCCTGGGGACACCAGAGCATAATGACCCCCACGTACCAGGTGGGGCTGGGATCCCAGACAGCTCCCTCTGATCTGGAAATTCACGTCCATACAGAAGGTTTGACACCAGATGTTGATGACTTGGTGAGGGTATGAACTGAAGGCAGAACAGACATAGCTGAGGGACAGAAACGTTAATGTGGAGCAAATTTTCCTTCTGATAACTACAATGAATGTGTGTTGGGGAGCAGAAGGCAAGAGAGGGATTTATGAATCTCTCCTATGCAGAGATGAAATCTGCTCTCCTAGGTGAGATTCAGTCCACTTGCATATGAAAGGCTGGAGAAATTCTTCAACAGGAAAGAATTCTCATGTTCTTGTGATCAGAACTCTGGGTAACAGAGGTGTCAAACTCTTAATTTTAAAATAAGCTACACATTTAGGGCTATTTTAGGATTGGATTTAGGGCTTTTTTTCATTTTCTGAGCATCTTCATTTTTCATAGAGGAGTAAACCAACATTAGAACATGACAGAATCAAAATCCAGACTCCGATTTTGCCACCTAAAACTGCTTTATGGCAACTACGTTTTACCAGTGTCTTCTCCGTTAATAAATGTCCTGTAATCTCCATTAGGCATTGTCCTTTATTAAGCACCATGGAGCCAGCTCCAGTCGGCAGTGAGCAGATTCCCACACCTCATGGGTGTATTTAAATCCCACCATCTCCTTGCTTTCCTTCCATACGCCACTAAATCTTAAAGCAACATCAGAACAACAGGCAGCCCAATCCTACCAAGGCATGACCTTGTCAAATCCTGCTCAGCAGAGATGAGCGCACACACTCCGTGGTTTTTCCCAAAGGGCAAGGTACAGAGCTGAGAAAAACCATCGGAGCCAAGATTGGAAACTTTAAAAATAGGCATCACTTTAAAAAAAACACATTTTTTTTGCTTTAATTTCAATTATATTAATGCTAATAGCAAAAAAAATACCTATCGATGTAAGAATGCACCACACATTCCTTGCCCAAAGAAAGAAATAATAGGAAATGTCTGTTTTTATGTAAAAATAAAAGCCATAAATATTCTAACAGTTTTCCGCTACAGCAGAAGTACTAATCTAGCGCATTTGAAACTGGAAGAGGATAACAATTGATCTTAACTTTGAAATATGCAAAAGTATTTTCCTTATGATCTTTTGCCACAGAAAATGAAACCAGTCAATTCAAATGCAGAGAAGTTGATCTTGTTTAAAAGGTGCTTGGCTCTCTAATTAGATGAGAAGTACCTTCCTTTAATAATTCATTAGAAATACGGGGCGAGATAAAGCCAAAGCCTAAAAATCCCCACCACGTAAACTGCTGTTGAACCGCTCACTTAAAATTAAAAGCTGAAATTCTTTGACTGTCTCATTTTCCAGCAGAACACAAGAAAGGAATATTTTAGTCGGTTCTCACCCTCCAGGCAAAGTAGTATAAAACCTCTGGCCTGATTCCAACCCCATTATCAAAGGACCACTCACCTAATCTAAAAAAGCAGCTCTTCATCAATTTATCATTAACAAGAGCATTACAATATAATGTAGGGAAACAGCTTTCCACCAGGGATTCGGTTAATGGGAGTCTAGAGCCACATAACAAGCATGGCAGCAGATCTGCCGCAGTAGGTGAAGATAATATACATATATTCCATGCAAGGAATATCGCAAATAACTTTTCTGCTGTTGATGAGCTCTCTGCAATAGTTATTTTTTTAATATTTAATTTTAAAAGTCAAGTTCTTGTTGAATTGTACAGCGACAAACACACACGCGGAACAATTAGTTGCTGACTCCCTGTGACAGGGATCATTTGGCATCAGTCGGAGTGGGACTTGGGGAGGGTTTCGTGGGATTTTGGAGGTTGGTGTTCATTCCTGTCCTCTGTCCATCCCACTATCTCCAACCTCAGGAGTTCAAAAGCCCCAGGCCAAGCATCCAAAATGCAGGAGGCGCTTCGGTAAGCTATCACAAGATGCTATGCGGGTGATCTTTGGCTCTTTATCCTCCTTTGGAGGATGAGGATTATTTTTCCCCAATCTAAGCCACGGTTACATGGGGCAAACATGCTAATTTGTGATTTTTAAGCACAAGCTGAATGTGGACATACTCCTACAGATGCTGCAGCTGAAGCTTTAAGGAAACTGCTGATACTATAAGGTGAGTCAGGAAATCATACCTGGAGTCCCCCACTAGCACCCAGGCTGTGGCTGGGCACTAAAGCCACATCATTGCCCCGTTGCACCCTCCAGCAGGAAAAAACTCAAGCCAGACCAGGGCAGGCAAAGAATTCTTTGTCTAGCGTCCCACAGCCTGCCACACAGAGCTGGTAACATATCCCTGAGCTGACATCAGCCAAAGAGAAAAGATTGTAATTGTTTGAGCCCAGAACTTGGCAGTGTAAAGTTCACCCATCAGTGATGCCTGAACGCGGTGGAACCAGCTGAAGGACCTTGGATCCGATCAGCGCTTTGCATCATCCACTAGCATCCACTTTTCACCTCAAACCTCACTTGCAGTGGCCAGAGCAGCTTGCAGAGAGGTGCTATTCAGCCCAGGCTGGGGGTGCTGGATTTGTGATGGGACAGGAGCTCTCGTGAATCGCTACCAGTGGCAAGCTTGAATCATGGAATGGTTTGAGTTGGAAGGGACCTCAAAGCGCACCCAGTCCCACTCCTGCCCTGGGCTGGGACACCTCCCACTGCATCAGGGGCTCCAAGCCCCATCCAACCTGGCCTTGAACCCCTCCAGGGATGGGGCAGCCACCCCTGCTCTGGGCAACCTGGGCCAGGGCCTCCCCATCCTCAAGGAAAACATTTCTTCCTAAGATCTCATCTCAATCTTCCCTCTTTCATCTTAAAACCATTCCTCCTTGTCCTCTCCCTGCACTCCCTGATCAAGAGCCCACCAGCTGCAAGAAACTAATTGAAAAATTTCTTTACTTGAGTGAAGGTAAAAGTAATCAGCAAAAAAAAAAGCCACAGAACAGCTGTAGTAAATGAACAGCTCTGATGAAACCTGAACTGTGCGGCATTTACGTCACTTCAACTCAGATCCAGGAGAGAAGCTGTCTATCCTGAAAAAAGTACCAAGTGTAGCTGCCCATCCCAGCTCACACGCTCAGCAAGGCAGGTCACAGCAAACACCTCACCCTGGCGCCCCGGCTCGCCACGCGGCCTCCCCACAGAGCAGAGACCAGCTCGGGGTCACTACCCTGAAACCCGAGGTGCGCTGCAGGACTGGCCTCACCTACCTGTGAGACCTCCTTCCTCTTCACTAACCATGACCTCCATGCAGAGAATCTGCCCGAAAGCAGGCAAGGTGTTCCTGAAAGGAGGAGGTGACTTTTGGAGGAGCTGGATGTGGATTACAAACCTTCTTCCCTGAGGAGAGGAAAATAAACTCACTTGCAAACCTCAGTGCAAACCTCGTCTCGACAGCTGAACATCCCTCAATAATTTCTTCAAACAAAGCAAAATTCTATAAAATAATCAAACTCTTCTCCTGACAGGCTGAGAAAAGACTGATGGGAAGGCTTCATACACAGAGATGCACTCACACACACCCCGCTCTTAGGATCAGAAAGCATTTTGCTATCACACTGAGGGTCCACAAGAGCATCCCGAGACCAAACAAGTTACAGTGATATTCCAGGAACAGGAGAAACTGTATTCTGTTGAATCAAACACGTCATCAAGTACTCACAAGGGCATTTGATGTTAGCGCCGCTGGCCTCTCTGCAGTGCCAGAAGGAACCGACATCCTCACACAGAGCAGAAACACAGAAGTAACCTTCTTACTTAAAATATTTCGAGCATCATTGGGCTGGGGATGCTCACTTCCTTTCAAACCCGCTGGTGGGCTCCGCTCACAAGTTTTGTTTGACAACAGCTTCGTGTAACACAGCAAATCCTTCACATTCGACTCTTTCCCTTCATCTGAGGAAGAACAAGATCAGTGTGTGGGTAGTTACCCAAATCCATGTGCTGCAAATATTTTCAAGATCTTGTTCCCCCATCCACCTCCGACCAGACAAAAACATGCAAAATTGGGCAACAAAATAGGGCACAAGACATGCACATCAAAACAAACCACATCCGTAGAAACTCTCCGCTTTGATAATTCCAAAGTATTTCATTTTTAGTTCAGTTTTCAAAAGACAGAGATCTGTTGGAGTGAGTCCAGCGGAGGCCATGGAGATGATCTGAGGGCTGGACAACCTCTGCTATGAGGACAGGCTGAGAGAGTTGGGGTTGTGCAGCCTGGAGAAGAGAAGGCTCCAGGGAGGCCTTAGAGCAGCTTCCAGTGCTGAAAGGGGCTCCAGTAAAACTGGGGAGGGGCTCTGGACCAGGGAGTGCAGGGACAGTATGAGGGGGAATGGTTTTGAGCTGAAAGAGGGGAGATGGAGATGAGATCTTACAGAGAAATGTTTTCCTGTGAGGGTGGGGAGGTCCTGGCCCAGGTTGCCCAGAGCAGTGGTGGCTGCCCCATCCCTGGAATCTTCAAGGCCAGATTGGATGGGGCTTGGAGCCCCTGATCCAGTGGGAGGTGTCCCTGCCCATGGCAGGGGGTGGGACTGGATGACCTGTAAAGGTCCCTTCCAACCTGATCCATTCTGCGATTCTATGTTTTCTAATTCTATTTTTCAGATGTTCCAAATTTGACAAATGATTTGTGCCTCACCTCAGACCCATCAAATCAGAATGCTTTAAACCCCAGGAAGCTCCTTCCAAGAAGTTCTTGGCACTTATTCATTCCTATTAACTGCTTTAATCTCGAGGAATTGAAACCATTCCAGGGAAAACCCCACTTTGCCAGAAAATTCCCAGCCAAACGCAACAAGCAGCACTCCCTTTGGAAGGTCTCCAGCAAAACCTCCGAGTGATTTTCCCCGGGGAATTGTTCTGCTAATACTGGACATCAACTTCCATGTGTGACAATGCCAGGTCAAAGCTGTCAAGACACCAAGAGGACCTCCCTCCACAGGCCACCGGAGAGCCCCCAGGCTCTGTCCCGCTCCAGGAAGGTGTGGGGGCACACACCGACTGCAGCACCGGCACAGGAAGAGATCGGTTACAGAAAAGGCAGCGTCTGTACCAGACAGATAAGGCATCTGACCAGGGAAGCTGCAGGAGCAGCAGCAAAGGAGGAGAACCCGCCTGAGAGGCTGTAGGAGCAGCAGTAGGAGACGGGGAGAAAGGTTACTGAAGGTCAAGTACAGCCGGCACATCGCTGCTGGCACGAAATTGCTTCTGCATTCCAGGAAATCATTCCCTCTCATCTTCCTGAGCCTGTCACATCCTATTTCGCTTACCAGTTCCTCTTCAAGGTGTTCGTCTTATTTGTCTCCTTGGGTTTGCTGTTTATCTCCATTTATTCTCAGCATAATTTGAGGCTCATTGTTCAAATCCTGCAACCGGTGGGCAGGTGGGGGAGAGCTAACCTGTGTAATGATCTGGAGAATCTAGGTGGGAAGCAGAGAGAGCGAGATTAGTAGAAGTGATTACAGCTGGAGTTGTGATGGGAATATCATCGCACTGGAGTGAGCAGTGGGGGACCGGCCGGCCGGAGCTTGTGTGGAGCCGTGTTGCTCTGCATGAGCTGTGGCCGGGAGCTATGAAATCACCTACCGATAAATAAGCTGGAAAGTTGTCTGAAATAAAGTTTAGGAAGCACTTGCACACCTCACGCAAATCCAGCTTTATGTTAATGTGTGTTAGATAATTAGCACCAATGGGTAAAGAGGCAGGGATGCTCATACATCGAAAGTAAAGCATTAGCATATCTTTAGCAGATTACAGTTAAATTTACCATGAGCTACCTGTCTCTGCTGATAGAGTTCTTACAGCAGGGAACCTGCTCCTCTGCTGGAAAAGAAAAAGCTATTAGGACTTTACATTTGGCTTGCTGGGGACTCTTTCGAAGAAACCAAAGCCCGTTATACATATTGAGCTAAAAGAGGGGAGATTGAGATGAGCTTTGAGGAAGAAATTCTTCATAATGAGGGTGGGGAGGCCCTGGCCCAGGCTGCCCAGAGCAGGGGTGGCTGCCCCATCCCTGGAGGGGTTCAAGGCCAGGTTGGATGGGGCTTGGAGCCCCTGATCCAGTGGGAGCAGGTGTCCCTGCCCATGGCAGGGGTGGGACTGGAGGGGCTTTGAGGTCCCTTCCCACCCAAACCATTCCATGAATCTATGATTCTATTCAAAATTGAACAGTGGAAGAACCTCTCACGTGCCTGGGCCTACACATTGGTGGCACGGGGCTGGTGGGGACAGCTCTGCAGGGAGCTGCAGGGGCAACGGCCCAACGCCACAGCTGAGCCCTGCAGCCAAGCAGGGGGCACTGCTGGGAAAACAAAGGAAGGGCAGAAAACACCAAGTGGAGAGAGGACGAGGAGGGAACGGAAAGAGGAACAAACAGAGGGAACATCAAGGTCAGAGGAGATGGTGCCCCCCAGCAGAGCAGATGCCCACTGCAGCCTGGGGAGGACCCCACTCTAGCTGATTGGACAGAGCCCCCTCCAGAGCAGAAGAAAGGTGCAAGGAGGAAGGAAAAGCAGAGAATTGTGATGGACTGATCACAACCCCTATCCCTGCTGCACCACGTGGGGTGGGTGTATGAGGAAACCAGAGTCAAGTTGAGCCTGGGAAGAGGGGAAGAATGGTGTTCTTTTCATGTTTGTCTTTGTTTCCCACTACCTGAGTTAATAATTAAAGATTTATTTTAACTGGCAATAAGTAATTTTTTCTGCAAGTCCAGTCAAATGTTTGAGGGAGACTGGCTCCCAGCTCCAGCTGAGCTTCGGAACCAATGCCTACATCTTCACTGTAGGACAAGTGTAGATGGACCTGGGGCACCTTGCCTTGTTCACCTGCAAACTTCCTTTGGATTACGCTCACTACATCTTGCATCCATGAAACAGCTCCTGCCTTCTCTTGAGATCCTACACTGGTGAAGAGTTATCTTCTCCTAGTCATGACCATAGTATCTTTTCATTTTATCAGTGTGATATGTCAATATTTGCGTGTGCAGGTTTTTAATCCTGATGCTAACAACTTGCCAGTTAATTGAGTCCAAGATATTTGGTGCTAGGAATCTCCTGGGTAAAGGAATTAATGATATTAAACTCGTTTCCTGGATGTCTCGGCCATTGTTGCGTTTGTAAAACAACTCGCATTCAGAGCGCCCTGCTTTTACATCCTTGAAGAAATTAAAATTCATGCTTGGGCATCCGCTTATTTTGGGAAGTTTAAGAAAATACCTTGCAGTTCCTGCAGAATTAAGGAGAAGATAATCCCTCTGCTTGATCAGAGGAGAAAAACACAGAACCTCAAACCTCATTTTTTCATCTACACCGTCCTAGAAATAACGCTGAGTGTTTATCATTTCATGTATATTGCAAAGCCCAAGTAAAACCCTCTTGCATCTGCTGAGAACAAAAATGGGAAGGAATAAGATGAATAAGAAACGTTACCAGGAAAAGACAGAAAACAAAGTGTAAATGGAGGTAAGGTACAGCGAAAGTGGCTGTAACATTACTCACGGGTGGGATACTTGCACATGCTATGATGTATAAAACCTGCGATTAAATTTTAAACTAAATTCTTAAAACAAGGAAATTTGTCACTGAAGGAGGAGAAAGATGTTGAGATTTGAGACTATAACTCTGCTGTTATCCTGGAATTCTTCTTTCTCTTCAGGAGTCACTGCAATTTCTGTCTTTGACCAAGGCAGAGCTGTTCCATATGATGATTAACGTTGCTCATGTTGTTACATGAGGATCTGCGATATAAAGAAAAGCATTTTTGAGGCACAAATCTCGTTTCTCCTCACATACCCAGACTCAGAAGTTCTGTTCTTCAGAGTGCAGTAGTGGAAACTTAAATTGAAACAAGAATTCAATGTTTCTTCGTGCCACAGTTAGGAAGCACCACCAGGAGTTAAGAGATTAAACAGGCCAGAGAGGTCCTGGCTGCCCCATCGCTGGAGGTGTTCAAGGCCAGGCTGGATGGGGCTTGGAACCCCTGATCCAATGGAACTAGGTGGGCTTTGAGGTCCCTTCCGACCCAAACCATTCTATGATTCGATTCTTTCTTTCTTGCACAATTATCAGTGTGAGCTGAGACAATCCAGCTCTTCCCAGCTGCATTCTGCCCCTTGTTTTCTCTGACCCTCGCACATGACTCCTATTACTCTCAGGATTTCTGACAGCAGAACATTTGCTTCTTTGGAGAAGAGAAGCTCGCTTGAGCTTTGCATATTTTGACTTCCTGAGCAATACGCATACCTTCAAAGTTTATATAGAGCATTGGTCCTGTTTTGTTTGCTCTTCGCTTATATTTTTTGTCACAACAGAAAAATATTACAGGTTTACAGAATGGTTTTTTAAACACCTTCAGTACCTGCGCAAATTGAATTTTTCTTACTTAGAAACAAGAGCACCAGATAAACTTCTGGAGCTCTCACAGGCACCTACAATTCCAAGCAAATGGATGTGTCGGAGGCCCTGGAGCCAACAGCTCGGTAAGGTTTGACTGTGAGCTATGACACCAAACCAGAACTGGGATTCAAATACAGGTCTGGTACCAGCAAAATTTGAGTGGGGACCGGATAACTTTGCAGAAGGAACTCGGTTGCTTCTGAATAAACAATCATGACGAAGCTGGACAACAACCATGGAAAAGCTAAGCCCAGTTCACTCCAGATTTAAACAAACTTGATAAGTTTAATTCCCACCATCGGTTTGGCCCTGTTTCAGGTTTGGCTATTAAAAGTTTTGCAAACCTTTCAAGCTTTAACACAAAATAATAGAGCCCCCTCTCTCCAATCTACATTTTGTAACGGAACCCAGCCTTGCAGCTACAATAAATTATTCATGGAGAAGGCAACATTCCTATTAGACCCCGGGGTCTTGGGCTCCCCACATGTAAGAGATCTAACTCTACACAATCAATCTGGCAGGATAACTGCGTTACACTCTACTTAACCCAGAGTGGCGAACAGGGTTTGAGTATGGATTAGCGGATGATGAGCTGGTTTTAAAAGCAATATTACCTCCCAGAAAAGAAGAGGATAATTCCTACTAGCTGGTTTAAGAAATAAAATGATCCTAGGTTGGAAAGAAACTTTTCGCATGCTCTCATAACTAGCCAGATAGTGACACCTGCGAGAACCAGAGACACGGGAGAAGCCGAGCATCACAACAGGCATCGATCAGAACCCTCCCCACCAAGCAGTAGTTCTTAGACTCAGAGAGTAGAAGGAATCCAGACCAACAAGAGGTATCAAAACTGCAAATTCTCTGAATATCGGCTATGGAGGAGCAAGCATGGTTTCCAGAATGGCTCTAACTCTGCACCATTACAGCAGTCCCCACGATCAATACTGCTATGGTGAGGATATCCTATAGCACTTCTAATTACAGAGACAGGACCAAAGCTGAAACCATTTCCAGAGACCAAATGTTTCCCTGCTTTTGGTGATTACGGGATATTAAAAAAACACACAGAATTTACTATCTATAATGATGGGTTCAATTCTTATTTATCACAGAAATCTCACTATCAAAGCACTGCAGTGGGGTCACCTGTTACTTTGTGCTTGCCAAGACAGCTCTTTCTTGCACACATGCATTTTATTTTCTCATAATATTCCCTTGAAATAGAGAAAATGGCTGGAAATAGCTCCAGAGTGGATTGGGCAAAGACTCACCTCCTATGCAGACACCGTGCGAGTCCACGGGGCAGATCAGAGGTGTGCTCTGCTAGGAGGCCCAGGGGGAAGCCCTGCCCTCTTCACATGCTACCATCCTCAGCAGTGCTCAGGTTGGAGTCAGGAGGATTCTGAGAAGAAAATTCATGAATATTCACTCAAATTGGAATGACAAAACAAAAACTCACATGCTTCCCGCTGACTATCGAGAAATATCCTAGGTCTGTACTCGACCAGCTTCTCACCAAAGGGCTGTGTTAAAGAATACAACAGAACACCCATTGAACAGGAGTTTTGATGTTACAACCAAGCGTGCGCATCTCAAAATCTGACACCGAGACTTAAAATATTCCAGACAGAGAACAGAGACACATTCTGAACTTTCTACACATCTTCTGAAAACAGTTCCTATTCTGAATATCAAATCTTCCCAGGAAACCGTTCACAGGCAAGCCCAGGGCTGAACAATGTTTGCATAAAGCATCCATTGAATGAACTCAAACTAAGATATTTTGGGATGCAGTAAAGCAATTTGTAAGAGCAGGGTCTACCCCTGGCAGACATGGTCACTCCAGGGTTCTGTGAAAACAGACATACCTCTAGAACTCACATATTTTACACTGGTGTAATGTCTCTCTTGTTAACAAAATGGCAGCATGACAAACATTCTGCAGGAGTGCTGCTCGGCCCCCTTTCTTAGCACATTTTCTCTCCTTTTATTCTTCAGTACCTTTTCTCCCAACATGTTTTTTGTTTCCTGTGCTGCTACCTGCCTCTTCCCTTGCAGACAGCCTCTTCCTGACAGTGATCAGGGTTTAACATACTGTACTAGGAGGCTCGTGAATATTGCTCTTTGATTTTCAGCACTTTATGATGAATGGCTGCGAATCATTGCTGTAGAAAAGAAAAAAAAAGGGGAAAGAAAAATAGTTTCTGAAACCCTTTGTGCTATCGAATTCTGCCTGCAAACTCTCCAGCATCAAATCACTTTCCTACAGCACTGTCACTCTGCATGCTGGATTGATAAACCCTCCTCCCTCAGCCCCTCCAAAAAGAGCAAGGTTTAATGTGGGAAAAATACAAGAGTACAAACCTGAAGCTTGATTAGGATGTCCTTTATTCCTTCTTGATTTTTCATTCTTCCTTCCCAGACGTGTTTAAATTTGAGGTACTCTGTCTTGAACCCTTCGTCACTTCACAGCAGAACCCCGACTCTTTCTCCATTACCTAAATCAAAGCAGGTAAGCGAGAATTAAAATGCTGGACCCCAGACTACTGAAAAGTATTTAGCTCAGCACAGAAATACACTGTCTTCCACTGCATTTTGCAACCTGGACAACCTTGTCCCATCCCTGTCCTCCCTGATCCAGAGCCCCTCCTCAGCTTTCCCAGAGCCCCTTTCAATACTAGAAGCTGCTCTGAGGTCTCCCTGGAGCCTTCTCCTCTCCAGGATGCACAACCCCAACTCACTCAGCCTGTCCTCGTAGCAGAGCTGCTCCAGCCCTCGGATCATCTCCGTGGCCTCCTCTGGACTTGCTCCAACAGCTCCACGTCCTTCCTGTGCTGAGGACTCCAGCACTGGACACAGGGCTCCAGGTGGGGTCTCACCAGAGTGGAACAGAGGGCAGAATCCCCTCCCTCGTCCTGCTGCTCACAACTCTTTGGATGCAGCCCGGGACGTGGTTGACTATCTGGGCTGCGAGCACAGGTTGCTGACTCAAGTTGAGCTTCTCCTCCACCAGCACCCCAAGTCCTTCTCCTCAGGGCTGCTCTCAATCCATTCTCCACTCACCCTGTATTTGTGTTTGGGGTTGCCCTGACCCACACACAGGACCTTACACTGGGTGTCGCTGAACTCCATGAGGTTCGCACAGGCCCACCTCTCAAGATTGTCCAGGTCAACTCCTACCTCTGGGTTTCTTTCTTTCTCTCCACCAGTGAAATTCAAGGAACTTCTAACTTTGTCCAGGGTTTCAAAAGCACACAGGTGAAATACATCCTTCAGTCCATCACACGCAGAGCGTACGCAGCAGGCTCCCCACGTTCCTTAAGCCTTGGCAACAAACTTGTACCTGGGAGATTCCCAGCAAGAGCAGGACCACACTTCTGCTGCATGACGCCATCACATCCACACAGGTGGAAACCCAGCTCAAGTCCCTGCTGATGAGCTTCTCACCATACCCTGCTGAGCAGCAAGGATCCCAGCAGGCGAGGCAGCTCTTGACACCGCTCCTGCAGGGGCAGAAGGGCAGCGCGGCGCCCAGCAAGCTGCTCTCCTGCTCCCATGGGGCAATCCGCAGTCCTCAGCGGTGCCTGCAGGGAGGGAGCATGTTCTGAGGAGCAAAGTGTGTGCTGGTCCATGGGGTTTGAGTAAACAAGGTTTGTTTTTTTCCTGTTTTCCAGAAAAAAAAGCTCCCTGTCCGTATTACTTGGTGAGAACGCAGCCCAGAGTTGTGAACACAAATATCAGTGAGTGAAGCTTATGTTCTGCATTTTTTAAGGCAGTAACTCAAAGTCCATACCAGGCCAGGACATATCGCTAGTTCAAATGTGAAAGGGACTTCCTAAGAACTTACACACCCGAGGCCTTAAGTGGTGGAACCTCAGAGAAGCTTACTGAGCACTGCTGAGGTCGGGGAAAGAATTCAACCAGCTGTCAACCGAGGACCACATTCTTAAGAGTTAGATCTCAACCTATGAGTCCATAACTCCTCTGTGTTACTGTCCCACAGCAATGAAACGACACTTCCAGTTTGGTTTCCAACGCGTCAAACTTCCCAGTGAAGTGGTTTTTTGAATTTTCCCTGTACCCTTTAACATCACGCAGATTGTCAGGTTCTCTTCTCCAACCTGCTGGCTCCCAAGTGAAGACAACTGCCAAAATCAAAGAGAAAAACAGCGTTCTGTGTTGCAGCGGGCACCGATAGCAGACATCAGGACAGCACCAGTTATAGAATGATGGAATGGTCTGGGTTGGAAGGGTCCTCAAAGCCCATTCAGTCCCACCCCACCCCTGCCATGGGCAGGGACACCTCCCACTGCATCAAGTTGCTCCAAGCTCCATCCAACCTGGCCCTGAACCCCTCCAGGGATGGGGCAGCCAGGACTTCCCTGGGCAACCTGGGCCAGGGCCTCCCCGCCCTCACAGGAAAGCATTTCTTCCTAAGACTGCGGTCACCAAAGGTAACTGACAGAATGCTGGGAGAGACATGGACACGCTCAAACCCTTTCTGACTAGCGTATAAGAAGACTCCACACAAACGTGTCTGCTCCCTCTGAAGCCATTCTGCCCTGTGGAATTCAGAGTGCTGAGCTCTACAACGCCTGCACAGCTCTTGGCTGTAAGACCATGATTTCTTTCTGGCTAAGTCCAACTTCTTTCCTCTGCAGGACCAGATCAGTCTGATGGATTTAATGGGATTCGTGGGATTTTCATTTTTCCTGAGAGCCTACTGTATTTATAGGCAAGAAATACAGTTTTGCCCTTTTTTCTCTCCCCAACAGTTCGGTAAAACAGCTCCCCCTTTTAGGGGTCGGCAGTAAATTTTGTAACACTGCAGAGAATCCCTACGTGCAACGGAATGCTCGAGTGGAAGAGGCTTCCTCGGCAACAAGCCCCCACCCTCCAACTTCTGTAAAGTTCTCTTCCTAAAGTTCTAAAATTCTCTGGTTTACAGGCAAAGCACTCAAAAAGCTTACCATTAAATTAAGGTTTTTCCTTTGTTCCAGTGCGCGCATTTTGGGGCAGGGTTGTTAAGCAAGGAGAATAACAACAGAGCCTCTGCAGAAAAGGTCATTTTCTGGCAGGAGTTCCAGTTCTTCCCTATTAAATGCTCACATGGAGCTTGGTTTATTGTTTGCTTGTTTTAAAACCAGAAATGACACTCAAATCAAAATCCAGAATTTGCACGTCACGTTTCAGTTTGAGTTATAAACCCTTAAATTAAGAATTTATCATAAAACCCACGTAAGTCCCTCACAATAACATTGCAAACAGCATGCTAATAATGACTAAACGCTATCATTCCACTCAAGACATTGTGACAGGTTCGATGTTAACTGCTTGCAATTAGAAGCCTGTCCTAATCAAAGCACATCAATATGAATTCTGACAGTACTTTCGTAGCTTCCAAAATATTATTAAAATAAACAAGTTCAGGGGCAGGAAGAGTAACACAGAGATAAACAGACACTTTCACAATTAGAAAAGCCCTTGGCAATAGGCAGTTCAGTTTTAATTTCTTAATTATTTTAATTTTCATTTCAACTTCTTAATCAGAATTTCTGAATACAGGTTACCTAGACCAAGAGCCAAGTTCTGTACTAACCTGGTTTAACATGCCTGGCCAGGAGCATCCAGCATTCTGAACATGAGACTCTAACCTATAGGAGCATCCTAATGAAACAAGGGAGCAAGATTAAACTAAAATAAATACATACATCATTGTTTTTAAAAACATGACAGAGGGGCAGCCTGAAGATTTGTACTGGCAGTCAGTTCCATTTTTTTTCCCCAGTCGTCTTCTTACTCATTACAAATAAGTTAGCTAATTGCTAAATAACAAAAAAGACACTAATTAAAGTGGTGGTTTTGACATCTGTGTGTATTCAAAGTTAAAACTTAATTAGAAGTTAAAACTATGTTGTTTTATTGATGCGTACTGAGCATTTTTAGCCCTTTAAACATTAAATGGAGGTTCACTTAGGAAGGGACATTAAAATGAAACATTAAGTACACTGCTAATTTTTTTCCTCATTAGTGATACCCACCTTCCTCCTGACAGTCACCAGCAAAACGAGAAATCTGCCAAATACGAGCAAATCTTTCCACCTTCTTCCTAAATTATTGCCTTCGAATTGCTGCTCTTCTTCTGCCAGCTTTATTCCTTTCACTCATCAGCAAGGGAATTCATGTGCTCCAGCCCCCCTCCTGCCCTGGAACAGTGATACTCTGATAATAAACTCTTACTGCCTTTTTCTATCTATCAAACCCATGCAGAAATCGCTGCCGAGGCATCCTCCCCGCTCACGCTCACATCCCGCCGACCCGCCTTGGGAGCACTGAGCACAACCCAGCGCCAACCAGCAATTAGAAGATAATGGTACTAAAAAGCCTGAGCCCGGGAGTTCTTCAGCTGCTCTGCCAGCCCTTGCAGGACTCCTTTATGTGCCTGGGAATTAAGTAATTAAGAGCCCAATTTATTGTTCAGTATAAAGGATTTCCTTCTCTCCAGTCAGGTTTGACATCGCCGAAATTCACCACCTTATCAGAAGATGCCAATTGTTCATGCTGGTTCCCAAAAGACAAAGAAATCCATGGATACATCGCTTCATGGCTGAAGTTGGCTTTGAAAAACAATTGCTGTCACAGTTTGAGCATGGATCTTCATGCCAGATTGCAAGAGTACACTTAAATAAAGAGAGACCTAAATCCACAAGATCTGGAGAAGCCAAAGCTCTCATTAAAGTAGGCTGTGGATACGTTGATGCTCCTCACTCTGAAAAGGAAAGGATGAACATGGTTTTAACCCAGTCACTGATTTCATTCACCATCACACAAGACCACACGGTGTAACCTGGAATGTTTTGCCTACAGAAGCCAGACCACTGTAACCAAGAAAGAGTGAGCTTTAACTGTGGAGGGCAATGAATGCTGCTGTGTTAGCTCCAGCCCAAGCTGTAGCCAAGAGATCAGTGTGCAAACATCGTATCACAGCCTGTGTTTTCTAGCTGATACACAGAATTAGGGACTCACCTCCATGACAAATCCATGGTGTGTTTAAACACAAGCAGGAGAGGTTACATCAGAGCAAGTGATAAGTGCAATGTTATATCAGTCACCGTGGTCAAGGGGAAGTTGTGTTCAACTTCATGGATTAAACCCCAGTGGAGATCAACCTCCTACTTCTCTTTTCTTCCAGCGTAAGGAAGTCTGTCAGTGGGTCTTGGCAGAATTGGAAGGAAGGAGTCAGCCAGACCTGCAATGTAGGAAAGAAAAAATCCAACTAGTTTTAGGGAATAAAGAGGGTGACTAGAGATGTGAAACCTTCACAGAAGAATTTGTAAGAACAAATAGGATAAACGTGTGGGGAACAAGCCACGTATTCCCATTCCTGCCTCAGTTCAGGGTTACTGACCAGCTCTAACCACTCCAGCTCAGAGACTTTCAGGATTTTAATATTCACGGTGCTGTTCCTGCACCCCTCCTAGTGCTGTCACATGACTCAAATCAGCCTCTTTAGCCAAAGTAAAAAACACAGCAAAACGATCCAGTAAAATACTGTGAGGGTGGGGAGGCCCTGGCCCAGGTTGCCCAGAGCAGGGGTGGCTGCCCCATCCCTGGAGGGGTTCAAGGCCAGGCTGGATGGGGCTTGGAGCCCCTGATCCAGTGGGAGGTGTCCCTGACCAGGGCAGGGGTGGAACTGGATGGTCTTTGAGGTCCCTTCGAAAGGAGTCGAAAGGATCCTGTTGGGACTGAGTGGGCCAATCAGCCTGTGGGGTGGCAAGGATGGGATATTTACCGCACTGTAAGTGATTGTAGAACCACCCTGCGAGGCTCTGGAGACCAAGCCAAGCTGTCCTGGCTTAGACAGAGAAGAACTTCCTTTGCGCTTCTGTGCAGAGGAGAAAAAACGAGCTTCAAGAATGGCGACTTTGTTCAATCTGAAAAGACAAGATATTGAAAGAAAAGTGAAACCACATCATATCACTAATAAAATCCTGTCTGAAAAGCTGTATTGAAAGAGTGCACAAAGAACAATCACAAGATCAATTCCTAATACATCATGCAAGTATTTTTAATGAACTTTTTTTTAGTCCACAGCTCAAGTCCTGACATTTATTATTTCAACGAGTTCAGATGCTCTTTCCAGGATTTCTGTGAAAAAAAGGAAGCCATTTTCCAACCTTGAAACAAATTGGCTCCCGTATGCAAGTTTAAATTATCCATCACCCGGCAGGAGGATTCCAGCAAAATCGAAGGCCATCTTGGCAAATAATCAAGGTAAATTTGTCACATTTTTTACCGTGCTGCATACTTTCAGAGTTTCATAAAAAGATCCACATAATTAGTTTAGCTTACCAGGAAAAAAAAAAGTTGACTGACAAGGTCAGACTCTTGCCCTTTCAGTAAATTAGAGAAGATTGCCATAAATTGCATAATATAATGAAACACCAATTTGCATATTTGCTGCTATATTAAAAGGGATCAGTTTTAGCTCGCAAAGCAGAACAAATAAAAACATGCATTTTAATAACTCAAATTACTCCCAGGAAGTGACCCTCAGCAGAAAGCCTGATTATCACTACTTAATTAGAAGCCTTGGAAATCTAAATCCTCCTTTAAATCCTATTCTGTGTACAGTGAAAGATGAAGCCGTGAGTTTTGTCTTAGATTCAATATTTACTCTTTACTAATATGTTTGCAGGGGAGACTTCCCAAGCATTATGAAGACATGCAAAAAAAATTAATATTCAAAGAAAGAGTGCATAAAACCTGTGTTGGCTTGCAGGTGCAAAGCAATTAACAAGCTGGCATTTGCGGTACTTTTAATTAATTAATTAAAAATTCAAAGCTGACTTTCATTTCTTTAAATGTTTGAACATTTTATCCATCAATAATGAACGACTACTCGCTGCTGCGCTACAACAGCTGGCAAATGGAAAACTCGGGCCGACGCCGTAAGAAAGTGCAGAGGAATTTCACATTTTGCCTTCTCCTCACAATTTAAAAATGCAAGAGAGTTTGAAGCTCCGTAGGATGTGGAAGTGACTTTCATGCTGTAAAAATAACCTGCATTCTATATTGCGGTCCATCCGAGAACAGGAACAGAGAAAAGTTTCAGTACAAAATGTATTCGGGTTTAATTTTTAATTTAACTGAAAAAATCCAATTTTGTTTGCTTTGGGATGTCAAGGAATGTTTCGTAATAAAATGTTGTGCTCTGATCTTTAAAGCTTAAAATCATCCTAGAAAATGAGATTTTGAGTAATTTCTAAACAGTCACAAATAACCAATAGCCAGAGAAAGGTGCTGTGGTGTAAATTCAAAATCTGACATCACACGTATGATAAACATCCTGTTTTCTGCAGGAAAACGTTGGCCAGTGCATATTTGGAAGACGCTACCATTAATATACTCTAATTAAAACACAAATACTCCAGTGCTACCTCGCTAGGCACCCACTCAGCTGGAACTAACTGTGTTTGCTTAATCTACAATTTTCGATGTATTAGCAAAAATAAATGTTGGTGAATGTAAGAGCCTGATTACATATCTTGGGTAAATTGGTGATAATGAGTCAAGAGACTTTGTGTTCATTCACATATATTAGAATAAGAATCATTATGAAATTAAAGCTAAGATTAATCCTGCTAATGACACCGTGGAGCATCTGGGAATAAGATAACCCAGATGTCAAATTCGCTGTGATACTGTGCTGCTATTTGATAGAGTAACCCCTTGAAGTGTGCTTCTAAGGCAGCTCGCTGGTACCCCACAGTCCCAGCACTTGAAATGCAAATGAGTGACAAGACAGACTAATAATGAGAGCAGATTCTAGCAGTAAGGAAAATGAATAAATTAAAAAGACCCTGAACCGCTGATAAGAACGAGCAGCAGGCAACCCAGTGTCCTCAATTAGGGCGGATGACATCTGCAGTGCGTTTCTCTCTAATAAAGCCCTCACTCTGTATTCCAAAGCACACGATTCTAACACTGTTAACATTTTAATGTCTTGGGCGTGCATAGTAACACTAATTACAAGATGATTTGGATGACTTCTGAATCTCTTTTATGTCTTCCACTGAGTAAAAATCTGAGTCGCAGCTTTGATATCATAAATAAAATGTAGAGACCTGCCAAGCATTAAAGCTCTCCTGAAGTAACTCAGATCTGCTAAGTTGCATTAAACCTTTATAGCTGAGTAAAGAGCATTCTCTATGAATTTAAAGAGGGTCACTGTCTATACATTTTAATGGCAAAGCTTTACGTATCCCCAGCATTTTTCCTCAGACTGCAGCTGTTGTTGTTTTTAATTACTAATGAGTTTAATCTAATGTTTTGTTGAGCTCAATTTACCTTCTCCGTAGCATTTGTTCAGAAACTTACACCAGGATTAAGCAACTTGCTTCCTTGTTTCCCCAACCCTGACTCTTTTCCGGCGAACCGCTCCGCTCATCGGGAAGGGGCAACTGTTAGCAAAACCACTCCCAAAACAAGACCGAGATCAGCACCACCTGAGAAACACCCTCACTTTCACTGCAGCACAACACCTCCAGGTGCTCGAGGCCAGGCTGGATGGGGCTTTGAGCAATGTGATCCAGGGGGTGATCCAACCCAAACCAGCCCATGAGTCTATGACTCACTTCCACATGCATCACTTACAAGAAAAAAATCACAATAACTCATCAATCCACAGTTAAGATTTGTGGTCTTTAAGACTTGGGAGAAGGAGCTGCTCAAGCCATTTAATCTCACTAAAAACCTTCCTCAGAACCTCACATCTGTGCCCATTTCTGATGACGTTTCTGGGACACCACCCCCAGCCTGTCTTGCTTTTTTGGGTTCCACAGCACACACACCTGCCTCTGCCTCTACCATATATGTATCCACACACCCCTTTTTGTTGTTTTTTTTCCCACTCTAAATATATTGATAAGAGATATTTTCACTGGTCCAATTAAATTTTGCACAAGCCTAAGACAAGATAATTGAAGAGAAATTAAGAGAAAAGCCAACTGGCCTTGGGATCTGTGCCTTCAACTACATTTTTAGGTGCATTTTAGAGGGTAATTTATACAAACTCTCATCTAATGCAGACATTCTTTCCTTTTTCAGCCTTCACAGTCTCAAGAATTAATGAAGTGCTGAGAAATTTCAGAGAATACGTCGATGCTAATAATTTTAAACCCTATCTCTGAGGAACAAGGGCAATTATTTCTACTGGTATTTTGTTGTAGATCTTGTCTTCCAGGTGGAAGAAGCTGCTAGCTCGTCCTTATGCCAGAATTCAGCATTTGAAATGTTGCTAATGTCATCAAACTAGTGTCACCCTTTGGATGCTTCAGCCCATGATGTGCTCAGTCAGGAAATAATGCACACTGAGAACGTCGCACAAAAGGCTCACTCTTTTCCTTGAATAAAAACACCCCATCACTCATGTCTCCAGTCTTCTCTTGACCTCCACAGCCCTGTGGATTGTCATTGCATTTCAGCCCTGCGTTTTAGCCAATATGATTGTTCTCCTTCAGCTGGGTGGGAAAAGGACTTGTGAAGCTGGAATCATTCACTCATAGCCTCACTCACTTAGAGCACTGAGAATTTGCTCAAGTATCCCCAAAGCTAAGTTTAAGCAAAGAGCTCAGCATGTCTACACCCAAAAGCTAACATGCAACCAGCTCCAGTGATTGGAATGTACGTGCAGCTAGGAGCATGGGTGATTCAAAAAAACAGCTTCTCTTTTAGGTCCATGAGATGAAAGCTCAAGCTGTAAATCCTCTTCATCTGTTGTCCTTGACACCCATGTTTTGTCTTTCTTGGTGGTCTTTGCTAAGAGCCTGATCCTGTCCCAACCTACATCACTTATCCTAATCATCAGCATCTTAATGACCATTTCAAGTGACTTTTGAGCACAAGCGACCACTGTCCGAGTGCCTTCCCATCTTCTGGAGAAGCTGCCTTTCTCCAAGAACCACTTTGCACCACCCTATGCCTCGCTGCTTCGCTCTGCTCACCCCTGCAACCACCTGGCAGTGAGATGGAGGCCCAAAGCAAAGCATTCTACCTCCTCCATTTCCATCCCTTGGAGCTGGCTTGCTTGGATGCCTTCACAGAGCACTGCATGCCTGTCCTGATTCCCTCTTAATCTATACGAAATCCCAGGATCCAGCAGAATTTTATTACCCCATAGCCTGTATCTCTCTTCTGAAAATACCAAGAGTCATCTCTCCCCTTTTAACTTCAGGAGACAGCATGATGTACCTCCTGCAAGAACATGAAGTCAGTGTAGAACCACCGAAGCCACTGAAGGTTGGGGTCTTTATTTATAGTAGAAGCTTCGTTAGAGGAAAAAAACTGATTAAATATGCATCGAATGTGGCTTTTTAATAGCTGCAAAAGCTTGTAACGTAACCACACGAATAAACCACAGAGACACAGAGGGGAAAGAAAAAGAGTTAATCAAAATCCCCCCTTAGAAAGGTCACTATGTCATCTCCATGCTACCACCTTCACCAGGAAGGTTCAGTAAACAGCAAGCCAGCAGGTTCCAAAACCAACTACACAGGGAATTCCTGAGACAGAAGTTGAAGTCACAGTTACATGGGTCTTGTCTTCCCTTGTGCTTGGGCAAAGTTGCCATTAATATTAATGGCAGCCAGGCATGCATGTAAAGGCGAGAAACCCCTAATTAGTGTCGCAGCACATGCAACATTCCGAACAGGGAAACCATTTTGTATGCCCTAATTGCACAAAATTGGCAACAAGTTACCGTATGCATCTGTATCAAAGGCTACAGAAGCTCAAGAATTCTCCAGGGGTAGGAGAACGTGCCCATACTGCAGAGTCTGGGTGACAGAAGCATCCTGCGTGTGTAAGACCTACCACCTCTGCTCCCTGCAGGGGCTCCCTGGCCGCTGCCCGTGCTCCATCCCTCACGTCTCGGACGGGAAGCACAAGTGCCCGGGCAGAGATGTGCTTTTTCCACCAAGGCAGATGTATTTTTCAGCATTTCTTACTTAAACGGATCTCTGCTGGTAACACAGATCCTGAAAAACTGCAACAAAACCACCCTGCAGCCTTACAAAACCACCTGAACTGTACTGATCATGTTAGAGAAGGAGCTTCTCTCTCCCGCCTGCAGGAAGTTTCTTCATACAACACACTGCTACAAACCATGAGGAAGTCCATTTGGCTGCAGAAAGACGTCCAAGGCCCAAGACACATCTGCTACAATTTCTACTGAACACAAAGCACTGAAATGCCTGCAAAAATATCTCACAACTTTGCTTACTTTTAAGTTAGTATTTTTTTTTCCTAACTAACCCCATAAACCAATTCTATCTGCAAGTAAAGGTAAGTGGTTAACTGGGATTATATGAGCAGCACTTGTGATAGTGTGTTTTTTACAGAGAAACCCCTTCCTTAATAATAACTCCCTTTTTAGATTTTTAAATCTTTAAAAATACATTCCCCAAGCATCTATGTTTTCCCTTCTTAAAAACAGCCAAGCAAGTAATTCCTCAAATAACTCAGTTGCCTTCTCACTGATGCTGCAGACCTCGGCTTTGCTCCAGAGACTCAGAGACAGAAACACATCCTATTCAACATGATTTAATTTTTAAACCAGAGAAAGGAAATACTGTGTGAAACATTCTCCCGTAAATACTTAATTGGGAGTCAACATGAACAGCAGCCTGGCATCAACCCACTTAACAAGGAACACTACCGCCTCAGTCCAGATTTTCTTTGCTGAACACCAAAGTTTCTTTCCAAAAGCAAATGTTGGCAATGTGCACTCACAGCCCAGAAGGCCAAATGTGTCTTGGGCTGCACCAAAAGAAGCACAGCCAGCAGGGTGAGGGAGGGGATTCTGCCCCTCTGCGCCACCCTCATGAGACCACACTGGAGTCGTGTCCAGTTCTGGAATCCCCAACAGAAGAAGAACATGGAACTGTTGGAACGAGTCCAGAGGAGGCCACAGAGATGAGCTGAGAGCTGGAGCACCTCTGCTATGGGGTCAGGTTGAGAGGCTTTGAGAACCCCGATCCAGTGGGAGGTGTCCCTGCCCATGGCAGGGGTGGAACTGGATGGGGTTTTAAGATTCCTTCCAACCCAAACCATTCTATGATTCTAAATTCTTGCCTAGATGTCTTTTTTAGCACCAGTCTTCATCCTTCTAGAGCCAAAATCTGGAAGCAACATCTGAGAATGTGAAAGCTTAAAACATTAGGTAAGTGACCATGTGCCTGGCTCCCCAGTGACAATAAGACGAATCTGCCTGTGCTGTGTTTGTGGAGAGACTGTTTGGCCCCAAATACTCAGCTTGGACGAGTTCAGAGTTTCCCCCGCTGCTCTCCTGTCATGCCCATCTGTCGGAGTGGCAGAGTGCCCACCCGCAAGGTAGGATGCCAGTTCCAACCGGAGTACGGATACCAACCGGTTTGGGAGGAAAGCCTATTGGATGGAGCTAACAACACCTTATTGACAGCGATCCTCCCGGTGTCAAGCAGTGCCAAATTAAGAACACATGCTACATTACAAGGATCACATCTGTTAACAAATATTGGCACTTTGTCCCTGGCATCTGCGTTGCTTGTTAATCCGCTTCAGTGGTGAAAAGGCTGCTGCAGCAGAAGCGTTTGGGCCTCGTCCTACCAGTGTAATGACAGATTTACTCACCGGGACTCTCCCAGTACCAGGCCAAAGGCTGCCAGCGGTACCTCTGCGTCCATCTCTTCCCTGGGGCCGGTGATGCCCTGCAAAAAGCTGTGAAATTACACAATTCTAATACCTAATTGAATGAGCTTTTCCCTGTTTTGAGGGTTTATTAAGCCTATTGTCAAGCCTGCCAGCAACAAGTGAAACCTGACTGCAGAAAACAGTGACAAGTAATAAATCGGGGAGAAACAACTGTTATAAATTCTTGGTACATGGGGTTTGCAATCTAAGTTAATGACCAAATTAAATATCTCAGCCCAAAGGAAAAAAGTGGTGTTTCTTTCTACCGTTGGTTAAAGACCACACAACCATTGCGTTGATGATGCTCTTCAGTGGCACCCCAGTACTTCACTCGCCTGCCAGCAAGAGTTTAACCAGCCAGGATGTACAAAAAGGGACTGAAGATGTTACTGAATTATCCCTCAAGTTCTAGTTCCCAGGGCTGCTACCAATGGTTCCTTCCTCCCCCTCTGCAGGAGCATGCTTTGAGCAGGGAGGACTTCACCAGCCAAAAACTCTCGATCAGGACAGAAGCAGCAGGTATCTTGCACTGCATGCAAACCATGAGAGCTCCCCAACCAACTCCAAACCACATGTCAGCCCCCACACCCGCAAAGCTGCAAGACAAACAGGCACAGAATAAGAAAATTATTTAACAACAGTTAACAAAAAGATGCAGTGATTAATTTTTCTTGAAGGCCTGAGGAAAGCCTAGCTTGTGACAATCTATTCCAGCCAGAAATACATACATGATGCTACAAACACCGCTCTCTCGCTTGGCTGCTGGATTTAGCTTGCTTAAAACAGTCTGAAAGCAGCAAATGACATTTGCGATAATGTCATAGGGGGAAAATGCTTAACTGCCGCATGGATTTACCTGGCATGTGAAAGATGTAATTCTAAAGATAACGATAACGATGTTCCATTTATACATCTCCTGTCATCCACATTAATCCTTCTGTTTCACTAACTTCACAGGAACAGCCTTAACCACAAGGCTGCAGTCAGCACTGGAGACACACAGCTCAGAAGAGGAAAGAAGAATCCACCCACTTGGCAGGCAGCATCTGAACAACAAGAGGCACAACGCGATGAACCACGGCTCGGCTTCCAAGTGGGCTGTGCCCTTGGAGTGTAGGTGCAGGCTACGTACACGTATCCTCAGGATCCAGCTTGTCCCCGCAGCAATCCCAGCAAAGATGGCATTTACGACGAGTTCACCCAAGCCAATGCCGCTTAACCTGGTGAGTAAATGGAATCTGTTAAACCACCAGAGCATTTCCCAGCACAAGTAATGGTTCCAGTACAGACCCTGGTCACGTCTTGTTTCTTGTTCACCAGGGAAACGCACTGGAATCACTGTTCAAAGTGACATGTGCATCCGTGGAGGCCAGGTTACGCCACTTAATTTTAGACACATCTGAATTAGATGTCTCATCACTCAAATGCTTTCTCTAGAGAGGATGTGCACCTCCAGAAGGCATTTCAAGTCTCAGGTCAGTTCAACTGCCCTTTTTAACAGCCTCTCCCTCCCCCACAATTGGAGAGAAAGCCAAAGGTGACATAGTCTCCTCAGACAGATTCTTAATGCTCAGTGGCAGGAGTCACTTTTCATTTGACATACCTAGTTCGGAGAGGCAAAATGGTGTTTCTTGGCTAGTCATGAATCAGAAAATACCTGCTTGTCTGACCCTAATCGCCAAATCACACCTCTCAAAGGATACCTGTGCAGTCCAGGTGAGCTGTCTTATGGCCATTTGCATCCTTGGACCCGAGAAGGCAGCTTGGAGCTGTTAGCAGGCTCTTCAAAGGGGCTGGAAAAGCTGCCACCAAGGAACCACCACCAGCACAAGGGAAGATTCAGCCTCCGGCACCAAGACGGACTCCCCAGATGCCCAGCCACCCAGGCCTGTGGAGACTCTGCAGCGACCAAGGCTTCTGCTGAATAAGACAATGATACTGACAGGACCTGAAGAGCAGCAGTGATAGAAACAAAACTAAAAGAGAAGGGCTAGTAGACAAGCAAATGTATGAATATTTTATTCTTTTACAAAATTTAAAATATGAATTTACGTACATTGAAAAGGTTAAGGACAGAAGACAGAGGCTGCAGGGTGTCATTTCTACACACCTGAAATAATACATTCATCTGAACTCTCTCCACAGTTATCAGTGGAATAAACCCTTGATCGCTTTCACAGTCTCAAGCCAAACCGTGGTCCAGGCTCCAGCCCCACAAACAGAACTGGACACTTGTGGCAGAGACCACTGGTGAAAGTGTTAGTGAAGTGATCAGCATGGATTTTCTGCATTTCTGGGGAAAAAGCCAGCTTTTAAACACTTAATCAAATGCTGCCCTCTGGTGAGGAGACAGCTCAGGTGAACACGCACGGCTCGAAGCTGTTAGATGGTCTGAACGAAAACTTCGCTAACGTAACCAAGTACAGACCCATCGAGACAGAGGAGCCCAGTGAGACGTCTGGATTGTTAGTAGCAATCATTACTTCATTATATTATCACTGGGGATGGTTTTCCCCCTACATTTTATAATCATCATTACAAAGTATTCCGTACCCTTCACATCTCCAACACCATTCCATGCTGTAAACCTCCCTCAGACTTTCATATTTCATCTGTTCAAGTTTTAATGATGTGTTTCACCATTCTTGAGCCCTTCCATCCTTCCAGTAGCCTGTTAAGGACGAAATACTGAACATTAAATTAGCCTGCAGGATAGCAGAGCCCAGCAGCATCTTACAGACACCTGGAAGTGGATAAGGAAAGGAAAGCACAGTGAAAAATGCCTACTGCTATGCTTGATTCATTCTCCTTTTTCCACTAAAGGGATCTCTCCTGTGCTTCACATGCTTACACCAAATTTAATCATTTTCTTGTCCATTGATGGAAAGAACTGCTCTGAAAAACAGAAAAAAACATGGCAATTCTCATAAACCACAGGTATAATTAAAAAAACACCACAAACTCAGCTTCCCCAGCTCCCACAATAGCATGCACTTAATAGATTCCAACCTGTTACCATTTACACTGGCTCAGTATTTTAATAGTATTGGTTTTATTTCTCCATCAAGTAGCAATTTCACCCATTAAGGTAGAATTAGGTGCCTTCTAGTTTATGAGTAGCGTTTAAGCAGAGGAGTTTGTTTTTCATGGGATAATTTTCTTGTAAGTGCACAGAGGTAATGGGCTCCAACGCTCAGCTTCCCTCCTTTTGCATATTGCATATGCTAAACAAGTTCTTCCAGCAATGAAAGAATAACTCACCCCTTGGCACAGCGGTCCACAAGGCTGCGTGTAACACGGTCAGAAGGAAACATTTCTCCAAGGCTGGGCCCCCAGTATTTCCTTGAAAAACAGAGCACTTGTGTTAGTTTAAAGCTGTATGAACTAAAACATGTAACATGAAAAATTACTTCTACAGCCACTGCTACCAAGCAGAAGTTCTGCGCATCCCAGCGTGTAGGCAGTCATATAAACCAGTTAGAAGCCTCATCCTTCAGTCCTTCTTAGTAACATAACGACTCATAACATGGGAAGTATCAGCATTCCGTGCATGGGAAAGAGCCAGATCCTAACAGCTGTAGGAATTGTTTTTCCTTCCACACTACCAACACGCCTGAAGATCTTCCCTGTAAAGAAAACGATGCCAAAGGATGGCAGGACTTCAGCAGAGCAGGCAAACTGAAGTGCATCCAGATCTAGGTGGCCACCCTCACACAGCTTTGAGGAGCCTCTCTTCTGGAAGATGATTAGCACTTACCTCTAAAAAAGTAGTCTCCTTTCAAGGTGCTCAAATGAAAGACTACACAGAGATGCACAGTGCCAGGGCACACATTTTAATTTGCTGCTCTGTCTCCTTCGGTTTTCTCTTCATAGCTACAGCTAAAAAAGCCAGAAAGGGTGCAAAAAAAACCAACCCCAAAACCTCGAAGAGTAAGGGAGAAAATGATATTTAAGAAAAATGAAAAATTAACTTTTGGTTCAGATTATCTTGTGCAGAATTTAAATTACTACCACGTAAAATTACCTCCAATCAGCCTTCCAGGACTGAAAGGGGCTCCAGGAAAGCTGAGGAGGGGCTCTTTATCAAAGGAGTGCAGGGACAGGACGAGGCGGGACCATTTTGAGCTGTAAGAGGGGAGATGGAGATGAGATCTTAGGGAGAAATGTTTTCCTGTGAGGGTGGGGAGGCCTCAGGCTGCTCAGAGTCATTGTGGCTGCCCCATCCCTGGAGGGGTTCAAGGCCAGGCTGGATGGGGCTTGGAGCCCCTGATCCAGTGGGAGGTATCCCTGTCCTGGGCAGGGGTGGAACTGGATGGGCTTTGAGGTCCCTTTCCACCCAAACCATTCCATGAGTCCATGATTCTACATCAAAATCAGGACACTACAGCACGCAAACAGCTGTTGGAGGTGCTGTGTAGAAACTGTGACTGCTCCCAATCTGCACGCGCCACTCAGTCCTTATCTGACATGACTCCATTGAAGGGATTCTTTAGAGGAGCTGCACAACTGGAATTAGAGCCAGCAGGATATAGAAGAGAAACTCTAGATCCAAACACAGAACATTTCAATGATCTATTCTATGTTTCAGTAAGAGTGCAAAGCACACACAGGAACAATTCTACGTTCTCATAACAGATTGGGTTTGCCTTGCTCTCATCCTGTCTCCCATGCAACACGACAGCTTTCCATAACACTCCATCCCTGAAACGACCTTTTCATAACTCTCCAGCAAGCATGTCAACCACCAGGATGCCAGGGACAGGGCCTGCTGGATCATTAGCTCTGCTGGGTAAAGACCTAGGACTGGGAAAGGAGGGAAAACACAGATCCACTGCTCCCCAAGGCCCTGCTAACAGAAACCCATAGACTGTACTGCAGATCTAAACAGTCTTAATTATGGTAGATGGAGATTAATGAGCTCCATCATTTGTGTAATGTGGGAAGTACTGACATGCTGCACAATCAAGTAAACCTGAATAAACAGGCCTTTGCTCCTGCAGAAAGACTCCCAGTGCTATGGGACAGGATGGGATGGGGTGGGATGCAACCAGCCTTGGCTGCCTCTTATCCATCTTGGCGGCTGGGGATAACGAGCAACACAATACACAAAGCGACTTATCTCTGCCATCAGTTCTTGTGATTTTATCCCAAATTACATCAGTTTTAGATAAATTCAAGCCTGTGGTTCACTGTCAACAGGTAGGGGGTGTTACAGAGACTGAAGCAGTGTTGAAACAACAGCTGTGCTGGAAAGGATTCTGTGCGGTTTGTGAAGCGGCTTGTTCAAACCTGCCTCCAGCAAGCTCTGGCTCCCACCACTGCTGTTACCCAAGCTGAGCAGCTCACTCTCCCACTATTCCTTCTGCCCATCCAGGCACAGACCTGCCACCACCTACAAGACTTCTCGTCACGAGTTTGACAGCAGGACCCTGGATAGAACCATGACCCAGCTCCAACATCCACCCTCCTCCTCCTAGAGCATGGGGAGCAGCAGAAAGAGCAGGAGAGCAAGGGCTCTGCATCCCTCTGCATACTCCCTGTCCCTTATGACTGGCACAAGAGTTACAAACACAGTTTCTGGGCTTCTGCACTGACTCCATAATCTCCCTGTCCATAGAGACCGCATTGGAGTCAGGGAGATTTTCCCTTCCTGAATGACACCAACTGCAAGCGATGCCACCACTCACAGGAACACAACAAGAGTTCACAGAAGACGTTCCCATCCCGTGAGGTTCCTGTCCCACAATCGAGCATTCAGGCACTCTGCAGATCCCAAAGGGGCACATCTCAGCAGCACTGGATGCAGCTGGACTAACCTGGGTTAAATTCTCACCAGCAGCCATAGAGTAGATTAATTTTGCTGAATATTTCCTCAAGAAAAAGCATCAAATGGAACGTTTCCACAACTGCACAAAGACAACTTCCATCCTGGCAGCTCTGCAGCACAACCCAGGTGAGGTGGAGAGAACAGACCTCTTCCAAGACCCACTGTGCACCCGAAGTGCACATCCCAGACCTTTCCAGTTTCCCATCTGTTCAAGATTCCGTAACTAATCTGTTTGTCCTTGTAAACACTGGAGACAGAACTTCCTAATCCCTGCAAATCTGAGTAAAAAGAGGTCAGCCACGGCTTCTTTGGGCAACCTGGACCAGGGCCTCCCCACCCTCACAGCAAAACATTTCCTTCCAAAAGCTCATCTCAATCTCCCCTCCTGCAGCTCAAAATCGTTCCTCTTATCCTCTCCCTGCCCTCCCTGATCAAGAGCCCCTCCCCAGCCTTACTAGAGCCCCTTTCAGTGCTGGAAGCTGCTCTAAGGTCTCCCTGAAGTCTTCTCTTCTCCAGGTTGAACAACCCCGACTCTCTCAGCCTGTCCCCAGAGCAGAGCTGCTCCAGCCCTCGGATCATCTCCGTGGCCTCCTCTGGACCCGTTCCAACAGCTCCATACCCTCCTCATCTTGAGGATTCCAGAACTGGACACAAGACTCCAGGTAGGGTCTCACGAGAGAGGAGTAGAGGGGGAAAATCCTCACCCTGCTGTCATATAAAAACTCTGCATAAAGGCCTCATCTCCTGCAGAAGGATATCTAAACAACAGCCATACAAATATCTATGGAGGTAAATACTGAGACAGCAAAATCACTACTACAGAACAGCTACAAAGCCAAGTACCAAGTCCTACTTCCCCCTCCAAACAGGATCAAAATTTCCCTCGACTGCAGTGGAAGAAGCTCTGACATCTACCAAGCTACCGCCTACCAAATGTGTTGTCCTGGTAATATTTAGCAATTAAAAAAAGGGAAAAATAACACAAGAAGAGCAATTAAAACCTATTACAGGCTCGAATTGGCTTTACTTATTACTCTCCATTGTTGCCTGATGTGAAAACACAAGTTTTTAAAGCCAGCAGCTGTGCACTGACTGTTGTCCCGCTGTTACCAAACGCAAATCCACATTTGTTTGAAAATTTACTTGAAGAATTGCTCCCAGGTTAAGACCTTGGATGCCAGGATTCAGCCCAGAGCGAATTTTTACGGCCGAGTTATAAACCCTTGAAAATAGGAAACTAATACTGTGAGGATTTAAAATAATAGAAAATGTTTCACATAATATAAATCTATAAGCAGAGCATTATATTTAAGTCTTATTATCTACATCGTTGGATTATCTTCTATCTTGACAATCACACTAAGTAATCTTGCCTCCTCTCCCCTTCCTTTGATTCAGTGTTTCATTCGTATGCATTAACAATGCTCCGGGCCATAAAATACTGTATTAATATTAGTTTGTCACAGCAGACTAAATTTAGAACAACTCATTAATATGGGAGAGGAGAAAGCGTTCTGCCAGGAGTGTGAGTGACTCCGTAAGCTCTTCAGGCTATAAGTTATGCAGATATGCCTCTTGAACTAGAGAGCCAGCGATTCTTCTTGTTACTAATAAGAGATTCTATTAGTTGAAGCCGATTCCATTTCTAATTAAGAAATGTGGGAAAAGGCAATTTTACCATTGGCCGGATCTCTGGTGTGGAGCCGCAATCAGCCACACATCGTCTTTCTGGTCGGATAGGATTAGCAGCACATGCACAGAATGAATTTTTCCCTGCAGTATACAGAAAAAAAAAAAACAACTCCCCGACAGTATTTCCTTTGGTACAATCATAAATCTGCGTATCCGTAAGAAAGTCCAGCAATCGGAGCTCTTTCAACACAGATCTCATCGTGTTTAGAATTGCCCCAGTGAAGAAAGTTCTCATTTTGCACAAATCCAGCCTTTCATTCGTGCAGTTTCATGGCAGAAAAGCCTTCTCAAAGGTTGTCAAATATTAATTTTTTTAAATTTAGTCCCTTGCTAAGCTACAAATATTCATGTTTAACACCAAGTAGCAGTTCAGGGGCTGACAACAGTATGTACCTTTTGAATGATGCATAGAAAGCAGCAGTTAGCACAAAGACAAAGCCACCAGATTGGTCTCAGGGAAACCCGGTGCCTGAATTTTTCATGACTCCTCCAGCACTTAAAGAATAAGAAACTGGCTACTACTGTTGGGAGAGCAGCACGGTGAAGGTCAGAGCCCAGAAACATGCAAGTGAATCAGGTTTTGCCTGGGGAAAGCGAAAAGGGATTTAAGCTGCTTAAGAGAATTATAAAGATTTTTTAATGTATTTTACAAACACTGTGGAAGCTAAACAATAGCTATAAAAATGAGATCACATCCACCTACTATTCATTGCTTGCAAGTCTCAGAAGACAGAGAAAAGACCTTTCCTTTATGTCTGAAGGCTTAAAACTCGCAGAGATCATTCTTTTTCTTACAAACTTCCCATTACCCTTCTTCTGCCTTTTAAGAACCGCAACCGCTTCCAAAGAAAATTGATAAATGGGAAGGGCAAAGCAAATTCCATCATTTTTCTATGCTTACCAAAATGCAACTGCAGTAAAGTGATGTCTTAATTACTCCCCAGCCCGGCGGTTTGTATTTATTTTCCACCGCAGACAAACTTTACTTGATCTCATAATTATTTCCAGAAAGTATAAATTGATTCTGGGGGGAAAAGAAAAATAACAGAAACTGCTTAGAAAAACATTACCCTGTTTAAGCGCCTGATGGCTTCACCTGTCATCGTCTGGTTAAGCTCTTAATGAGTTATTTTCTATTCTTGGTCACATCTGATTTTTGTTTAATACCAGTCCCTTTGAACAGCTGGGTGTTACAGCATCCTTTGATCACGGTATTCTGAATTCCCACTCAAAACGAGGACATCTTTGTCCTCAGCCAGGCTATTTTTACAAGAGTGTTTCTCCCAAGTATGTTTTTGGGCATTCCTTTGCAGGCGCACACGGAAGGCGAACAATTAATGTATACATTTTTACATAAATGTTTATAAATTTAGCAAAGCGAGAAAGCATTGCCACAAGAAAAGCCCGGCTCTTTTGAAGGCGGTTTTCTAATGATGACCCTTGGCGTGCTGGCCCACTTGGGATTCCTGCGAGAAGAGCCTGATGAAAATTAGTCTATTCTCATTTCAAACAGAATTTTGCTGAAGTCCTGATCAGAGCATCAGCATGGAGTCCGGGGAGACAACACACACTACTTGATTCACTCCGCAGCTCCCCTCTCCTGGTAATTGTTGCAGGAACACATAGTGACAAGACTATAGGATGTGAGGGGTCTGGATGTACTCAGGCTGTTACTCTCTGTTTAAAGATTTAAACCATCAGGGTATGATAAGGCTTTTTGATGTTCATTGAACATGGAGCTTGGGTACAGAAGAAGGGGAAAGGGCTTCACCGGAAGGCAATCATCTTTCAGAGCCACAGTAAGACGGAGAGAGGTGGGAAAATCTCAGTCTCAGCATAGACAGGGAACAAAGGGAGATGAAAGGGCCAGGGTGAAGAAGGGGCCAGCTCTGGCTGTGAGGCAGAACTTGCACTAAAAGATAGTTCGATGCCTTAAAAAGCAGAAAAAACATTTAGTGCTCTTGCTCCATTAACATATTTTGGCTAAAATCTCACTATTTGGCACATTTTTTTGCCGTTTGTGTTGACACTGAGTTTAAACAATGCCTCTGGCTCGGTTTGAAATTGTTTAATGAATGTACTTTGTCAGATGAACATCATTTCCTAATTATACAGAGTAGTATTAAGTGATGAGCTATTTTAAAGAGTCGATACAAGCCTTTCTTTCCTAAGGGACAAACGGAAAGCAGGCTGATGCCGCACATTGCTGTATGACATGCATGATGTTGCGATGATGTGCATGATGTTGCAGGGGGGACAGCCAGTTTCCTTGCTTTGACAAAGTAAAATCTCTAGCCAGGCATCCTAGACAAACAGGAGGTGTTACCATCACCAGGTAAGGCTGAGACACCACCATCCACAACACCCCGAACGGAATGACTATTCCTAAAGATAATTACGGGCCTAATCCTGCACCACGAATGGTGCTGAGCACTTTTGACTCTTGTTAACTTTAAAGGGAGGTGAGAAGAATCTGAGTCCCAGGATCAGGCTCTGAAACAAGAGAGAGAGATTTGAAGAAGTTGGCTGCACAATTTCATACACTGGGAGGAAAAGAAAGGCAGTTTGATCTGAGCATCGCTTCTCTGCTCTGGGAGTTTCACAGCACCTCCACCATACCGCACTGTAATTCTGTAGGTGCAATCGGTATTTGCCAGCATTAGCTGCTCTGAAATAGGAGAGAAGGTAAAGGATTCGCACAGAAAGCTGAGCGTTAAGCTGATCAAAGTCAGAGTTACAGGGATTTATATGCACCTTTCTAGCTAAGATACACCGTCTGCGTTTTCATACTAATCTCAGTGGGCCAAATTTATCCCGATGTAACTCAGAGCGCATCAGAAGAATTACTGCCGAGATAAAGTGGACCCAGTCTCCCTGTGATGTTATTTATAATCAGTCTGGTTTGCTCTGTAAGAGCACATACAGTTAGAGGGCTGCCTGCCTGCAGTCGCTTATGAGGGTGCAAAAGTCTATTAGCTTCAGCAAAGTTAATTCTGAGCTTGATGAAGGAGATTCACATCAAAGCAGTAACAAGGGCTACTCCTAAAAACCATTCCTATATATTCAGAGCTGTTCTCAACTTGGCATTAAGAGCTGTATTAATACTCACATTAGGCTGTGCATTCTCCTTCAAACCTGAAGTCTGACACCCTTTATCTAACGGCCAAGCACCTTGAATGCCTCCATTGTGAAACAGCTCGGTCCTGCCATGTGCACTGCGACCAGTCTGCGGCCGTGGAAGTGCTGAACACCTGCATTTGGAATCCAAGGTTGTTTTTCAAAGCATTTAACAGATTTAAACATATAAGACCTACTGAAATTCAGTGAGATTTGTCTTCCTTGTCACGTAGGTTTTAGTTCCTACTAGGTCCTATTGCGATTTGGTGAGAGCTGGCTGCCTCCCAGCAAGGGCTTTAAAAAAATCATAGAACAGTTCAGGTTGGAAGGGACCTCAAAGCTCATCCAGTTCCACCCCTGCCATGGGCAGGGACACCTCCCACTGGATCAGGGGCTCCAAGCCCCATCCAACCTGGCCTTGAACCCCTCCAGGGATGGGGCAGCCGCCCCTGCTCTGGGCAACCATGGCCAGGGCCTCCCCACCCTCACAGGAGAACATTTCTTCCATCTAGACATCAAATTAACACAAACAATAGACATAAGTTGTGCAAACGGAGTCTTTCCATAATTAGCCTGCTCAGAAAACAGTAAGATCTCAAAAAAACCCCTCAATTTTACTCTATCCCAGCCCCTCTCCAGATTTCATACAAGGAAAGGAACACTCTAGTTCACGCGCAGATGCCTCAGGTGGCAGCCCAGCCAGGCCCACTTCAGTAGCCACTTCCGCTAGGAAAGGAAAAGGGTTTTCTTTGTGCTGTTCTCCAGAGGCACGTATGTCCAAACTTGTCTGTTATACTCTATGATGACTTGGTATGAAAACCTTCCTGCATTCCGAGCAAGAAAGGCAGCACGTTCATCATCTGCCATTATTCTGAATAGCGCAGACTGAACAGCAAACCTCAATACCTTGCAGGAAGCTAAAGATAGACCAGGAGATGCTGCTACACCACCCAGGTCTCTGTAGGCATATTTGATGTGGTGTTTACGTAACAGCAGTTGCAGGAAACAGAAGTTAAAGAACAGTTGTGGGGTTTTTTTTAAATGGAAAATGTATTCCCTTTCTTTTATTTCCTTTAGTTGCTGCCACACAACATTCTCATCTGCAGCCATCAAAGAAATTATGCATGGAGTGGTAGCTCACCCAACCCCCTGTGGCTTCAGCCGACACTTTAGAAGCTGGGATCCAAAATGCAGTCCCAGACCATGGATGTCCTACTTTTCCCATACAGCGCTCCTTCCCCAGACAAGTTAAAACGGCAGCTGCGTATGAGCTGACAGCCAACAGCAGGGAAAAGGGCCAAAGTCTGCATCACTCACAGAATTCATAGAATGTCCTGAGTTGGAAGGAACCCACAAGGATCATCAAGTCCAACTCCTGTCCCTGCACAGCACAACCCCAACATTCACTCTGTGTGGCTGAGGGCACTGGAACATTGTCCGGCTTGGCGCCACTACTGCTTTGCTGGCAGCTGTTCCAGCCCTCCAGCACCCTGTGAAGAACCTTTCCATAATATCCAACCTAACTTTCCCCTGGCATCTTCCTGCCATTTCCTCAGGTCCCATCCCTGGTTGTCAGACAGAGATCAGTGCCTGCTCCTCCTCTTGTGAGGAAGCAATGAGGTCTCCTCTCACCTTCCTCTTCTCCAGGTTCAACAGACCAAGTGACTTCATCCACTCCTCATCCCCCTTCCCATCTAAATGCCTCACCGACTTTGTGGCCCGCCCTCAAAGTCATTCATTGCAATCATCACAGATACAAAATAGACAGGAACCAAAAAAAGCCACAGCAGGATTGACAACTCCAGCCCGTGGCTGGAGGAAGCAAGCTCTGGAAACACAAATGTAACCTGATTTCTTGTGACACAGTCAATAGTGGAGTAAGTGCTCTAACAGACACATCCTGCAACACCAAAACTCGCACCAGTTGCTTTGATGTCATTATACTTCTGGGTGCTCTCACAAAAAAACTTCCCCCAGAAGAATCAATAAAGCAGCTTGCACCCAGCAGTCTCCCATTATGGAATTAAATCCGTCTGCCAATACAAAACAAGGAAGAGAAAACTAACCCCGGATCCATTTGGCTTTGTTTGACTTTGCCTGCCGGAGAATGAGGATGCAAGGCCGGGTGTAATTTAATGCAAACCTTGGCCTGTCCTGGTCATGAATATGACTGACCCTCAGGGCGAGACCATCCATTTTCTATTAAAGATCAGAGAGTTGACATATCAAAGTCAACATCTCGCTGAATAACCGCGGTAACTTGATAATAATTCTTTTGTGGATTTCCGAGTGGCTTTGCGGTAAAGTAGCAGAAAGGTAGCGGTTTCCAATCCTGACCCAACAAGATCTGAATATGAAATAAAGGATTTGAGCTTGATCTCCCCATGATGTGAGGATGAATGTTCTGGTAAATGTTAACTTAGTGCTCTGAATAGCTCAGTAATAGATGGGTTTAGGCGGTAATAGGTTTAAAATGTCAACTTATTGAATAATAATTTCATGTTGTACAAATACGATGCGTAAGAAGGGATTTGTTTTGCAAATTTTGAAATAAATGAATGGATTTGTGATGTCCTTCACTGTTCTGATCAGAACGTTACACAGGAACAGAAATTAGTTTTGCTTCACTAATACCCCTCATTGTTTCCCTGCATTATTCAGCGGGAGTGTCGGAACTCACAAGCCTTGTTTACTCCTTGCCCTCAAGTACCTTGGTGGATGTTCCAGCCCCCACGACCAGAATGATAAATAATCAGTGTGCAAATAAATAAGAAAAAAGAAACCTTAACAGATTTTTCTGAAAATTCCACCACCCAAACTAAGAAGGACGGTGTTAAAACATCCTTCCACTACTTGCATCCAAACAATTCCTACCAAACTCTTCCAGATGCAAGATCCCCCACACCCATCAGGTTCTGAAGTGAAAACCATCCAGCGCCGCCCGACTGCTCACGTGGATGGAAGCGTTCAAAGCTGCTCCCTTTCTCACACCTCTATTTCGGCCACTGCCTCCCGTCCCGGCACTGCTGTTGAACAACCTGTGGGGTACTGCTTGCTCGGGAAGACGATGCCAAGCCACAGACCATATGGCATTCTGGAATACAAAAGCAGTTGGGAGGGCCTTTTTATTCTTTATGTTTTTTTTCTTTACTTATTCTCAGCTTGCTCCCATCCAAATCTTGCTCTGAGCTGTCATCTATGTGCTCTCACACTTAGGTAAGGGAATCTCATTTTAGCTGACACAAATTGTTCTCCACTACACTGGAATTCACACAAAATTACCTGTGGGTGAATCCCTGCAGTTCTGTTTTTGCAACTGACCCTGAAACCATGAGCTGGTCTTTAGGTCACTAATCAAGAACCAAAGATACAAGCCTGAGACAAAACTGTTCCAAAACTCATTCTTTATGCCTCAGGAAGAGATGGGACAATGAGGAAGGTTACCTAAGCTGTTATTCCTTCTCCTTCCTCTCAATGAGTTCCAATAACTGCATGGCTTCCTCCCGAGCAATAACCCACGGAGCTTGAAGCCCCATCTTCCAAACCTGATGGAGGACTGGCGGTCGCACCTGCTGTCCTCCAGTATTACATGGTATATTTTGCAGAAAGACCTTCATGCTTTGTGATTTATTTCCATTTCCCTAAGAAGCACAGGCCTTCACATCACTGGGCAAATAATCCGGTCCCAATTACAGACAGTGAACTGGGCTTCAGACACCCAGAGGATGAGAATCATAGAGCCATGGAATGGTTTGGGTCAGAAGGAACCTCAAAGCCCATCCAGTCCCACCCCTGCCATGGGCAGGGACACCTCCCACTGGATCAGGGGCTCCCAGCCCCATCCAACCTGGCCTTGAACCCCTCCAGGGATGGGGCAGCCACCCCTGCTCTGGGCAGCCTGGGCCAGGGCCTCCCCACCCTCACAGCAAAACATTTCTCACTAAGATCTCATCTCAATCTCTCCTCTTTCAGCTCAAAGACCTACCCCCTCGTCCTGTCCCTGCTCTCCCTGATCAAGAGCTTCTCCCCAGCTTTCCTGGAGTCCTTTTCAGGACTAGAAGCTGCTCTAAGGTCTCCCTGGAGCCTTCTCTTCTCCAGGCTGCACAACCCCAACTCTCTCAGCCTGGCCTCACAGCAGAGGTTCTCCAGCCCTTGGATCATCTCCATGGCCTCCTCTGGGCTTGCTCTAACAAGGACTCCAGAACTGAACACAAGGCTTCAGGTGAGCTCTCACGAGAGCATAAGAGTGCACTTCAGTTACACGTGATGCTGTCCTATGCTTCTTGACCTCAAATTATTGAGTAGCATGGCCACAAGATAAGCTGTAGCCACAGGCAGAGTGATTCTATCTGAATTGTGGGATGCCAAGAAAAAGAACCAAGAGCCTAAATTCCTGAGGAGATGAGCCCCAACCAACTCCTCTGTGGAAGCAGTAGCTTGAAAGGCAGACCCTGCTCGGTGACAGAAAGGTTGGGAGCATGCAGCCATTTCTATGGGAACAGACTGCAATACCACAAAACAAGGTGCTGATTCCTGTGCAACATCAGGCACAAAAGAGGAGGGGAGAGGCTGGGCTGTGCACAGCAGCTCTTCTCTTACACATATATCTGAGAGAACAATACAGGGATTACAGGAAATCATAAGCCAAATAAACTGCTTTTTGGATAAGTATTTTCCGCTTACAAGGCTGCCCCAAGGCAAAAGTTGCTCTTTAAACAGAATTTGATTTTAAGGGCACATTTACAATTATAATGAGCTGCAATGAGCAGTCAAACCCAGAGGGAGGCTGCGTTTGGGTCCTAAGTAGAGTTCCTCGTGGTCTGGCAGCAGGTTCAAGAGCACCCACGTGCCACCCTCCAGACAGCACGTGGGTCATGCTGACTGTGGGACTCCCACGCTCCCAGAAGGAAAAGAGAGTGGAGCTGAGGACACTGGGAGGAAACAAGTACATGAAAAAATAAAGCATTCTAAATCAGATCACAGAGGGGACTGAGCTCTCAAAGAAACCAGCACCACAGAGCAACTTGAAAAGTGACCACAATGAACTCCCAACTCTTGCTTTGGCTTTGCCTGAAGTCTTCTAAAGTCAACTCATACTGGAATAAAGAATGTGGGGGGAAAAAACCACCCCACAACCAACCAACAAAACACACAACAGTAGCCCTGACAGACTCATGGAAGGATCAGTTCTGAGAAGATGGCACAATTGTAGCCTAAGTTGTGCCAAGCTCTACCTTTATGACCTTGCCAAGAGCAATTCAGCTAGTGCACAAAATATATATACTTGTATATCCAAGGAGGGAAATCAAATTCACATCATCAAATCACAGAGCTGCCTCCTCTGTTGAACAGGTTTGAGTTTTCCCTAGGTTTGGGGTTTTTTTTTTTCACATTAGAATGTGATTTTTATTGGAACAGTGTTTGCTAACCAAGACTAAAAGGATTCCCACCATGTTTGAAAAGACTCAAACTAAAACCTTTGAAAACAGCAGATAAAAAGCTACACGAGACAGCCAGCCCCAGACAAAATTCATTAAGAATGTAGAATTCAGCATGAAATTTCCCCTGGCCAAATCCTCCAACTCCCACAAACACATCTATTTGGTAACAGAGCAGCCTGCCACTGGTCCGTTAGTTCTCAGCACCCCAAAGCCTCCCCGCGTTGCTCATATTCCATATGCAATGCTCATCCTTCGGCAGAATCTAACCTTTACTTTTTCTGCTATTGAAAATAAAGCTTATATCAAGAGGGCAAAGCCTGTGGTGTAGTCTTCCTCCTCTTGCCTACCCCGTGCACAGCCCAGGGCAGCACCGGGCCCGGGTTTGCTGTACGTTGACGAGCGCCCAACAGCCCCAAGGGCAGCCCCAGGGATGCGCGTGCGTGTCACGAAGGCACCTTTGGGCACATCTGCTCGGGCTCTGGGGCAGGGAAGCTACAAGGCTGCCAGTTAGGACGTTTCTTTGAACAAGCCATAAACAGTAAAGAGCAGCCTTGATGGTATATGAAAAGCAGGTGTTTTTCATACCACGCAATGCAGAATTCATAGAGGAAGGCTGCACAGCTACTGAAAGAGCACTCTAGACACCGAGAGACATAAACTGCACAGCTGAAATCATCAAGCCATATTTTTAGCTGCAAACTTGTTAAACCCACATTCATTTGCCTCCACCAAAATATTCCATTCTCTTTGATTAACAAATCTTTCTTAAATGAGGTTCAGTCCCACACAAATGTAAAGTGGATGTGTGTTTTTTTAAAGCGCTGAAGCCCATTTGCATTCCAGCGCCTTGATATATCTACAGGACGACTTTAATAAAGAAGCTCAGCTTTTCCAGATTATTTGGTCTCTGTGTTGGTTTTGCTGGTGCATATAAAGCGATCTTAAAAAAACGAAGGCAAAGCAGGGATCCATCGGAAATCTAAGCAGCACAACACTCGGGCTTGTTTATACCAGTATTTTCAGCTAGTACATATCCATGATTTATTTGCAAACAAATTAATTAATGTTTCAGCAGCTGTTTGCAGCCAGGCTGTGATCTAGTTTAAACAGAGATGACACTTTTTTTCATTCCACGGGGGCAATTTCAAGTACTCATAGATTATATTCTTACTATCAGTCCAAATGATAAAAGGGGAGCGAATCCTGAAACAGCATCGCTGACTTTAGAAGATCAGTGTGCTTCCACATACGCAGTTATTCCCCAATGCCATCTTCCCTGTGTTATCTTTTAATTAAGGCTGCATAATGCCAGTTTATAAACAAATCTCTAAGTAAGATCAAAAACTGACATGTTTTAAATGTTTTCCATTCCCCGGTTCGCGGGCTCCTGGGGGTGTTGCTCTAAAATGTACATCTCGGTAGGAAATGACTTTTTCATCGCATTGTGTATAATGAAAAGATGTGTTTGAATATTGTTCTGTAAGCTGACAAGGAGCAAATAAATGAAAGAACAAATGCCGGGGAGTGTAACGGAGGAGCACAGAGTACAGTAGGTAGATCAGTGCAGAAAACATTGCCACACTTCGTGATTGTATTGCTCTTGTTTAAAAAAAAGAAAGACTCCAAGACAAAATCCCCAAAGCCTCACCAGGCTGAATTTCCTCCTTCTTCTTTGAACAGACTACACAGATTTTGTTGACTAATTGAGATCAATCCCAGTTGTAAATCGCCTCGCTATCCTACAGCTTTAATTAAGCTACCAGAGGGAGTTGTTTATCAATTAACACTTGTTACAAATTATTAGTAATTATATGGACTTTGCGTCTATTCTTCAGCCGGTGAAGACAGAGCCGTACCTCCCTGGGACAGAAATTAATTCAGATATAGCGTATAATTATTTTTCTTACAAAAAAAATAACCAACAATCAGCACAAAACAATATGCAAATTAGATTGGCACAGGAAGACCTGAAGTAATCCATGGTATTACTTTTAACTAAACGTGACAAATTTTAACGTACCTTGTGCAGAAACGCAGGCAATTACACCAAGTGACTGAAGTTGGCCAAATTCTCTTTAAACAATGGTAGCGCTCTTTAATGGGCTGTGTGCGATGCCTTTTCGAGTAACAAACACCTTAAATAAGGAACATTAGGTAAAAGTTGATAATGTATTCAAACATTAAAGCTACCTATTGCTCTGTGCACTACATTCTGTGATAATTTTAATTGGCTTAATTGAGATGCACAAGTCTGATTAATGTTTAATTCCTTTATATTAAAAAAAGAGAGTCAAGTAGTTCGACATTTCTTCAATTATGTTAGATCTTTCCAGACTTCAAAGGAGCGTTACAGTAGACAGCCAGCCACGGGATGAGCTGATTAAAGAATAAAGACTGCTCATTATAATCTAAGAGTACAAAATTGGTTTGTGTAGCCTTTGAAAGTTGAAATTAAGAGCTGTTGAGCTAAAACTCAAGCTGCAGTAATTAACCCAATTTATAGCCATCTTCGCTTACCTGGTTGACTCAGATTAGTCATTTGAAATGATCCACTGGATTCAACGGCTCATTTATAATTCATCCTATGACCGACGAGATGTAATTTCACTCTACTGAAACCTTCATGAAGGAGACAGAGATTTGGTGCCTCTCCTTAATTTAATTAGAAGAAAACCTTCTTCATCCACATTAACGAGGAGAGGCTTGCTCAAAATCTGCTTTTTTAAAATGTTTTGACTTTGTAACTAGTGAGATATAAAAGATGCCAAAATCATTGAGAATAAGCACTATTGCACTACAAAAACAAGAACTCTCCAGTACATTTTCTATCAGTACCAGAGCTGGTCCTTGCCAATCCAGTTCACCGTCCAGCAGAAAGGGACAGGCTGATCCTGTGGGCTGCGTGGATAAAGCTAAACAACCAGGAGTGAAAGGGAGAACTGAACTTCTATTGTAGTATCAGGGAAGGAGGCAGTGGAATTTCTTCCTTTAAAGCCAGCTTGCATTGGCAGGAGTTTTAAAGTTTTCCCTACTGGCAAGAAATACCAAATGGATTGATTTGAACAGATCTTTGTCTTTTCACCACAAGCAAAGGCACTGCACTTGACTGCGGACAAATTCACCCAGGTCTCAATTATTCACTATCTGCAATGCTTAGTAAAGAGAAGGAAATGGTCTATCAGATCTTATAATAATCAACGGGCTTACGAACAGAACTACGCTGCTACATGATTCACCAAAAGCAGAATATGAGCACTAAAAAAAAAAGTCAGAAAAGCAAATCAGTAGCCTGTTTTGCCAAATGAAATCAACTCTGTCACAGTGTCAGCGTCCTTTGCTGGCCTGGTCTCTCCTTCTCTTTATATAAGGACCACGATGGTGGAGTCTCCATCCTTGGAGCGGTTCAAAAACCCTGTCGACGTGGCACTTCGGGACATGGTTTAGCTGGCATGGGTGGGTTGAACTGGATGAGCTTAGAGGTCTTTTCCAACCTTAATGATTCTGTAATTCTACGATCAGGCCTTCACCCTGACACTCTGCATCAGATCTTACAAACTAGGCAAACCAAGGGAAGAAATGTTCACACAAGAGACCTCTGTGTCCCAGGGGACAGTAAAAGCAGCATTGGTTAACCCCGAGAAGGTCATCACCTTCCTGCAACAAACACTGCCTTTGTAGATATTTCTCATGATGTCTTGTGGACATAAAGCAGAACACAAAGTCACAGAGGATATTTACCAATTGTGATTAAATAAATTGCTATTATACTCCTATCCCCAAACCCTGACTGTCAGTGCATTCTCTTAGCCAGATACCATCTTCCATCCTAGAGGCAGCAGCATTTTCTGCGTGGGTGATACCCAATACAATATGTTTTAAAGCACCGGGCATCCCTTGGAAGGTAAGATCCTAGTTAATAAGCTCAGCAGCATCTGCTCTTGTTCTGTCACTGCCTGCTCTGCCAAATTACACATTGCAAGAATGAAAGGAGCAAATGAACTTAAAACACCTTCCCCCCTATCCTGTAGGTTCAGTAGATAATGGCAAGCACTTGCAGCCATAGGAGCGCTCACCTGGATACACAGCAGAGAACAATCAGCTTAGGTTACGAGTCCTGCCCTCATCCACCCACAGCAGATTTCATATCTAATTGTGATATTTCCTTATCTGCTCAAAAACACTCCTAAACCACACGGCATCTTTGAATTTTCATAGTTGGCTGAAGCCGACAAAACTCTTGGTATCATATCTCACTCTCTCACTTATCTTGAGCGGATCTTGTTAGTTCATATTAGAACTTGTTAAAGATTAATTCTTAAAGCATCCTCAAGCTTTCTTTTCCAACAAAGGAAACATCAATTATAGGCTCACACATAAACTTTGCCCCTGTCTTGAATACTCACTGCCCTTTATAAATCTTAGATTTCTTCCCCTTGTGTGTGTTCAAAGGAGAGATTTTATTGCCTCCAGGGGTTGTTAAACTGATTGCAATACCACGTATTTAGAGCAGTTCAGTGGGAATTAAGCTGGTTCAATGCTGTCAGACCTAGAATATAGCTGTCAAATAGCATTACAAGTAAAACACCCTTGATAAGAAATAATGACCAAGTGTCAATCTGGTTTTCACCAGCAGCACTACAGACTGAGCTTGCCAATGAAAAATGCAATATTTTGCACATTATAGTCGCTATGCTTTGTGATGCCGCACAGCAAAGGCTGTTGCAACCTTTCAATTTAGCTCATTTTTAGATGATACAATTTGATCATGAAAATGTGTCTCAGACCTACCTTGGATTGAAAGCAGCAAAGCTTAAAGTCTTGCTTTAACCTCCTCACTCTTTTCTGTAAAAGCAAGGAAAAAAAAAAAAAAACAACAACAAAAACCCTACCACATGCATTAAAAATTCATTAATCATACTTCCTAAATGTTAGCCAGGCAGAAATTAAACCAGCCAATTTGGCTTCAAGCTGCTTTGTGCCATTACAACATAAGGGTTCAAGTTTCGGGTATCCACAGCATCACACTGCAATGCAGCCATCAAGTACTGTTATTTTTCTGATTTATGGATTGTTGTTTTTTTTAATTACTGCACTATGTACCAAATTACTACACTGCTTATGATTTCTTTTGAAGATCCAAATATTTGCCACTTAGATGAAGAATTAACATGCAACAAGCATTTTAATACTTAAATACTCACTATTCCTATTATAGTACATACTTACATATATTTTTATTTATATATAGTATATATCTACTGCTCTTAACACTCATATCAACAAATAACAATATAGTGTTTAAAATGTGTGTTCATTTTTGGTGATGCTAAACACTCATATGGAGTCATTTCCATAAACAACCAATAAGACTTTAAAACCTAGAATGAAAATGTTACCTAGACACAACTTAAGACTCCATTATCCAGATGTGGTGCGATTCAGTGCCTGAAAACTTGTCTTGGATAAAGCAGGAAATCTTTCAAACCATCCACAATAATTTAGGGTCGTAATTTCAGCCCAAATAAGCATTTCAAGGTTTTGTCTGGGAGGGCTGCAAGAGGAAAGACACAAAGGAATTACAGGAAGTCAGATGCAATGAACAAACAAATAACACAGGGAAGCAAAACACAATCCAAATGCTCAAGCACCCTATGACTAGGAATGTGGAAGCCAAATTGTGTTTCCCATTGCATTCAAAAAGAGTACTTCTTGACAGCAGTGAATGCCCCAGTAGATAAATGAAATTAATGCAATATGAATAAAAACATTTGTGCTTCAACAAAGACCTATACAAATAACAAAAAAAAATAAAATTAAAAAGAGGAATCTTGCCTCCCACAATTTAACCCTGCAAAATCTTTTCCATCTCCAAAATAAGCAAAGGACAGACATATCTTTGTGTTTGTTACCTTCAGCCTTACACACTTTTCCTCTGCATTTTATTAACCCTCTCTGATCAAAGCAGCCAGCCACAGTAACAGCAACTTGAGGGGCGTACTGAGAAACTGGCACCTGGCTGAAAGCGTGGGCTTCGAGCATGCATAGAAGAGGCAAAGAGGACAACACCAAGGAACTACGCCTAGTGTGACAGCTTCCATTAGGGGGGAAGGAAATCCAAACTTTGAGCTGGTGAGCCCTACAAATCTTTCCACACCTACACAATTCCCATGACATGAAAGGTAACTCTGAAAATGGGCTGGAACATTTGAACAGTGGAGTTCGGGGTTGTTCTGGTTCCTTTTTGTGGCAAGTACGTTTTGGAACAGAACATCGCAGTAAAGCACAACTGCTGCTGGCTTCAGCCCAGGACCTACAGTATCAGTCCAGGGACTGGAGCCCAAATTCACTGGATGGTAATGGGCAAAACCAGTGCCAGGCACCAGCACCAGCTCATCAGCACAGAGGAGCTGCTCTGACAGATAAAATATACGTTCCAATGTATTTAACCAAGTAAATGCTAGTTTCTGTATTAGCGCTTAATTTTCATTTCTAATGGCTAAAGTACTGCGTGGGGTATTCCCTTTTGGATGGGTTCGCAAGACTTCAACTTAGGCTTACATTTCCATTTTTGCTCTAATGCTTCAGGCTCCTCTTGTGAAATGTTTACAGCTCTCGCATTGATGCTGAAGAAGCAACTGATTTCAAACTCAACGCCATCATTTCGTAGCCAGACTGAAGGAATCATGGGGGAACAGGGCATCACCACCAAGCAATATAAATAAATAATTCCACATCGTGAGATAAATGAGGCAAAGATGGGGCATTTATCAAAAAATCAATCCAGAGCCACAGGCAAGACTCCCTTTCACTTTCCCTTAAGTGAAGTGGGAGTGATCTGTGTGTGATTTCATTTTATTTCCATTTATGCAATCCAGCATGCAGTCTGCAGTTGGAGATTTTGGCACAAACCAACACAAGTTACTCACTGTTGCTGTTGAAAAGCTGTCCTTTGCAAATGATGTCTTCATTGCAGCTATTTCTCAACCAGTTCAACTGTCCTGCAGGCAGGGTTCTTGTAAATTGACTTTGTATTCTTTTCTTAATTGAAATTTATATATCATTTTAATAATATACAATTTATATAATCATTACCTAGCTTGACAAAAGCACCTTAATCTAAAATGGGTTGAACTTGACTTAAAAAATGGAACTTTGCTGCCCTCTGCCTGTCGAGCTCCAGACTGTGCGAGAAGACAGGAAAATCCAAACTCATGTCCAACATCTCAGACTTCTCACAGAACACTGAGAAAAGTGCAGAATTCAGCTACTATTACGTTATCTGTCTTGGTCAAGCAGAAAATCACAGTCACATTATCGTCCCCATTTATTTGGTTTAAATGAGGGAATGTTACAGAACTCCCTTGTATTTTCCAAATTCCAGTCACGCTGCTCTTTAGCTTATGATCAAGCACAGTGCACAACCGCCACGGGAAGAACGGCTTCTAAAGGCTTTTAACTATACTCAGCTAAAAGTCACTGCCCCTAAATCACTCACTCACTCAACCATCCATTCTTGGCACTACCAGCACAGCTTTTCCATTCAGTGTGGCGTTCAGCACACGCAGGACCAGACCACAGCTGGATTTCTGCCTCTGTCCTCTCACTGGAATACTCAGCCTCTTAACAATATATACAAGAAACTAGTGTGAAATGACAGATGAAAAGTAAACTACTTGGATTCCACCTTTTCTTATGGATTAGCTTTCACAAAGCACGCATGAAATTGTATTTCTATATATATCAAATGAACTCCTAATTTTGTAAGTGATTGAATGCCCAACACTTAAAGTCACTGCAATAGGCCGGCTGTGTCACTGTTGACAGAATCTCCCCTCCATGCACCAGGACCTTCGCACAAAGCACACAACTTCTATCAAAAGTGCTAAAACTGTTCTCCATACGCTGAACATCCCTTTTGACCAAGAGAAAAATCACTAAACTGAAGCAGTTTCATCTCCTTTAAAACTGTTGCAGAAAATAATATCAGTCTGACAATTGTGTCAGCATTTAAAGTGCTCGGATAAGCCACGTGTAATCAACGGCTGATAGCGCACACGTAACATTTTGCATTTAAAAACAGCCCGCTCCACCTCATTAATCTCAGGGTTTAGCACACACGATGCAGGTTTATGAGAAAACGAGCACTGTCTTTCAAGCAGATCCTTTCTAAATAATTTATAGTTAAAACCCACATCAATGCCGCCATACAGACATGAAAGTTGCCAAAATAATGCAGCTGAAGTAAATACAGCCAGAGATTACAGGAGATTGCAGAGCGTGTAGGGCAGGGATCATCTTCTGTCTGTGCTCTGAAACGCCTGCCAGGCTTTTGGGCAGCCTGAAAATACTGAGAGTAAAACCATATTTTCATAAGGCGTGTGCAGCATAAAGGTCAGTCAATCAATCCCATCTTTGAAACCAAAGGAGGCTATGAAGATGATCTGGAGGCCGGAGCACCTCTGCTATGAGGCCAGGCTGAGAGTTGGGGATGTACAGCCTGGAGAAGGCTCCAGGGACATCTGAGGGCAGCTCCCAGCACTGAAAGGGACTCCAGGAAAGCTGGGGAGGGACTTCTTAGAAGGGCATGGAGTAATAGGACGAGGGGAATGGCTTTAAATTGGAAGGGGGGAGATTTAGATTAGACATTAGAAAGAAATTCTTCACAATGAGAGGGGGGAGGCCCTGGCCCAGGTTGCCCAGAGAAGTCCTGGCTGCCCCATCCCTGGAGCTGTTGAAGGCCTGACTGGATGGGAATTGGAGCCCCTGATCCAGTGGGAGACGTACCTGCCCAGGGCAGAATGGTAGATCTGGATGGGCTTTGAGGTCCCTTCCAACCCAAATAATTCCAGGATTCTATGTCTCTGTCTCAACGTGAAAGTTGTTATTTCACGAGAGAATTTCAAAACCAGCTGTTACATTAAAAAGTTAGTGCTGTATTCTCATCCCATTCATTAAAAAGCCAGGAAATCCCTGGAATTAGGGCATCTCCACATCTGTCCTCCTTACCCCTTATCCATGTGACATGGAAATGCAGATTGCGATCGCACTGTGCAGATCTGTGCTGGGAATGTGGCTTTAGAAGGTGCTTAGACTGAGTCTATTTCTCCTCACTTACATTATGCCAGACTTAAGGCATGCTCTATTTACATGTATTCCCTCTCCAGTGGGAGTTTATCCACTGTGCACCAGGTAATTCTCTAAGTGAACAACAGTCCAGCATCAAGAAGAGTTTCACGCAGAATACAAATAGGAAGCATTAGAGGCCTCCCTCCCAGGGACAGCGAGTTCCCCAGGCTTACACTGAGGATGAGGATTGGTCTATGTCTTTGCCCGCGGGGGCTGTTTGGAATTAGAGAGCAGGGACCCTATTGTCATAGCCCAGCTGGTGCACAAAGCCGCTGGAAGAAAGGAGATTTACGAGCATTTCCGTGGCACCGAGCAGGAGATACAGGAGCTGTACAGCTGGGAGTACAGCGGCTCTGGATCTCAAGGCATTATACAAAGAGAAAACGCAGAGCTGCGCGCCCAGGGAGCTCTCCCAGAGCAATAGGACACCTTGGTAAACTCTCTAAAGAATAAATTTAACAGTTATTAAAGAACAACACCCTGTTATGGCAGTCGCTGAACTTTACATCACAAGGGAAGATGCAAGGGGTTTTCGGAAAGACATCTGTCATTTAACAGTGACAGCAACCTCAGTGAGGAAAAGAAATTAACCCCTTGGTACCTGATGGGCTGCAAACTCCAGCACTAGGACTGCTGCGCACTGTGACAACGCACAATGTTACTGGCTGGTAATGAGGATGTCTCTCACAACCTCTCTGAAGCTAAAGCACTGAAAAGGATTGTCCACTGACCAAAAGGCTTTTTTCCAAATGGAGCACATCAACACTTGCAGCTCTTTTCCTAAGTCCATACGGGTATTCTGCTCTTAATCTTTGACAAATACTCAATTAAAGATGCCATCAGTTGTGCTTATTCACAACAAATATGTTCCTCTTGATATTATAGTATCCATTCTTAGAGTTTTTGATATCCCACAAAAGCTCCCAACATTCCTGACTTACCTTCATAGTTCTGGGTGTAGAGAACCCTACGAACACAGGAACAGTTTGGAATACACATGGTTCCAGAGTCCACAAGGAAGACAAATGGGGTGATGAGGAGTGAAGATGGCAAGTCTCCACATAAGAACAGGCACATCTGGCATAGAGACTCAAGCATTTGACCTGCAGGGGCCCACAGAGCAGGTTATTTATTCCTCATTCTCCCATAACACTTGCTATTCCTCAACCCACCACAGTTCCGCGTACAGGCAGAACTTTGTTTTCAATCAGAATCACAGGACAGTAGGGGGTCTTGCGGTCTTGTTAAAAAGCTGTCTCTTTTATGTTTTTGCCTCAGCAGATTTTGATGCTCCAGTTCACCCTCCAGGTATTTATTCCTTCTCCTGTGGGCATCAGCTTTGAAGTACAAAAGGACGAGATGAGGAAGGCTTAGATTTGTAGAGCAAGATCAGAAGCTTGTTTGGTTCAGATGTTGGACTTGAGTTTGCACACATTTTTATTTACACAGAAAGGCTTGTTCATTGGCAAGCTGTATTTAAAGCCAGGGAAAACTACTTAAAGACAGCAGAATTGTGCTGCATGACTTAGTGCAGTTATTTTGAAAGCAAATACAATGTTGTACTCCCACAAATTTAGGACTGTTTTAGCAATTAACGGAAAAATAAATTAAACAGATGATATGTGATGCATTTCTACACTTAACTCAGAATAAACCTTAATTGTGAAAAACCCCAATGCAAAATTGCACTCCCCTCACATAATTTGAGGGACTTCATTGCAGGCTTTAGACCCAAAAGCATGTGGGACTTTCCAAGCCCTTCCCTCCTTTAATATGGAAGGAAGCAACTAGGATAGACCCAACTCTGAGAATTACAGGCACTCCTTAAAAAGTTTCTCGCTACAACCCTAAAAGCTGAGTGGGCAAAAACTTCATTTAATGGAAGGATAACCAGCTGAAGAAAGGCCTCGATGATCCTCTACTTTACTGCTGCTTAAAAAGAGGAGGCATTCCAGTATCTGAAGAATACTGGCAGATCAGATCAACACTTAAAGAAAACATTGGTAGCTTTGTGTAGAAGTCTTGTGTGCGGAAGGCAGTAAAAAAAAAAAAGTGTAGTTAATATTTCAGCAAGCTGAAAACAGATTTTTTCTTAACTGTAAACAACACAGGAAAAGCCAAAGTGAGAGAACCTACAGGCTCATTTCAAGACTTCAATCCTTTGTGTAGCATGAAAACAAACCAAATACGACACAGATGTGATGCTAATTGCTCTACAGCTATAATGTGTAGTAAAAAATAATTGGATACTAGAAGCCCAGAGCTTTTGAGCTGCAACACCAACAAGAACACACATGGTAGCTTTTCAGTATGTGCAAGTCGCAAGGATTAGCACCCATGATTCTTTCTGCTGTGCTGTACTCCCTATCTTGCAAGTTCAGCTCTAAACAAACAAAAGCACAAACAAAAAAACAGCATACTTTTCAGAGCAAAAAGATTGAAGTTCCAGCTCCAAAAAGAGGCAGCCAAAATATGTGATGAGTTTCACACATTTCTTCAGTACTATTATGAATGAACGCAACACTAAACAGCTGTGAAGGACTGAAAACACAGCAAGGTGTTTCCAACAGAAATAAATCAGCATTGGTATCACTGCGCAGAGTAAATCCTTACCTGGAACATCCCTGCAGCTCTGGTGACTCAGATGGGAGTTACCACACCTTCTCTGTTGATCCCAACTCAATACGCTAAGGGTTCTACAGCTCACAGACTGGAACAGGATTAGAGATACCTTGCCTGCAATCTCAGCCAGCCTTTTTGATTCCCCAGAAGGTATTTTTTAAACAGGCTGAAATACTCATCACCACTTGATGCCACTTTTTAGCAACCACAAAGTTCCTTATCAAACCTCCCAGTACTGGTTCCAGGATAGGACTTGTACCCACCAGCTACCTCAGCTCCTACCAAATGTTTCTCCTTAATCCACTGGCCCCCCAAGAACCACCATTAGTAACCAGCCACCATCCAGAGCACAAACAACTATATCTCAAGCCCACTGATCTTCCATCTGCTTAATATGGTCTTTGGGGATGAAGGATAACTTACTGCAGGAACAGTCGGGAAAGTAACAGCACACAGCCGGTCTTTGCCAAACACAAAGGGAATGGGAAAGGTCTCAGCACAAATGTGGAAATAAATATACCTGTATATTCCGGCAGACACCTTCATCCAGAACTGCCTAAACCTGTGGACTTTATCTCTGAGGTTCTGAAACAAACAAATGCAATCTCCACTCAGTTTGGAATTGCTTGGGTGAGCAGGGGAAGGAGGGACATGGCTTACCAGGAATTGGTCTCATCTGGAATGGCCCCTTCCTCTGAAATAATTTCCATACCTGGTTACTGAGGAAGGAAACTGATGGAATTTGATGAAATACTGGGTACAAAAGGGACCAGGGACTCCAGTTAAAGTTCTATCTAAGCCTACAGAAAAGGGTAATTATAAAAGAAAAGGGTCCATTATTAGAAAAGGGTCCATAATAATCAGCCCCTCGATCTGTCAGATATCCAAGTTTAAGCTGTTGCTTAACACACTTTAGGTGACAACTGTCAGCATACAGAAGAAATTAATTATGTGTTTTAGACAGCAGTCAAATCAAGAATGTTCAGAGTTCAAAGATCCTGAGGTCACAGTGAATAAAATGACTACAGCAACAGAAAAAACAAGTACTGAGATCTCTGGTCAAAGTGCTTATCTTGACTGCTCAGAAGCAACTGAAAGATCTCCTTCCGCTAAAGGAGCCACAAAGACAAAACACTCTACCTGCAGAAATCTGGGGAGCATCTTGGTTCTCTCAACTACCACAACCACGTTCTCACGCTAAAGCTCTTGCCAGCTTCTAGAACACCAATACAGTTCCTGTTAGGCTGTCCAGGAAGGGATCAGCATCTTCCCCTTGCAGGGCAAGAAATCTACAAACAGAACACAAATAGAGGAGTGACCAGCTTGTAAAGCAGAAGGGGAGATTACACCTTAAAAGTAATGCAAATATGAACCTTAACCCTAGCCTTAAGATGAAGAACAGGAGAGTAGATGTTCAGGGAGTACAGTTAAGGTTAGTTATGAAAGAATGCTCTCTTATTTTAAGCCTGCATACCCCAAAGAGACACCGTTCAGCCAGCTGCAAGCTTAACACCTTCCAACCAACTCATGCCAGTCCAAGCTAACTGCTAAAGTAACCACCAAACCTACAGGTGCAACAAGCCTACATCATGTGGATTTATTTTGAAGAGAAAAATATAAGCCAGCTAGAAAACAGGAGTTCAAGTCACGCTGCACTAAAAGGCAACAGCGGAATGGCTACAACACTCTTCACAGCTCACGGCTACTGGACTTTCCACTGGCCTAACATCTGTATCAAGTGTTCCCCCATAACACTCACATGCTTTCCCCAGTTTGACAACAGATCATCAGAAAAGCTAATTACTTCGTGTTTGAGATCAGAAGTGTTTTAATCCCATCTAACCTCTGTCTGCCCTCTGCATACACCACCCGCAGACAGCCATGACTACAAATCAACACAAAGGCTCTCCAACAGCAAGGTGCACGAATCACACAGAAGAGGAGGTTTAGAAACAAAAGTCCCCATAACAACCAGAGACTGCACAGTTCCTTATGTTACGTTACCACATTTAGGGAAAAGTGATGCAAATTCCTTAGCTTTCCTTCTTTAAATCTGACGTTTCCAGTTCTCATTAGTCAAAAGCTAGATTGGAAGAACTGCTGAAAAAAAATAAGTGTATTTACATATCACTTCTAAAATAGACACCAGTGCACAGCATGGAAATATACTGAAAGCATATAATCGTACAATCATAGAACGGGTTGGGATGGAAGCGACCTTAAAGCCCATCCCGTTCCAACTCCCTGCCATGGGTATGGACACCTCCCACTGGATCAGGGGGTTTAAAGTCCCATCCATCCTGGTCGTGCTTCCCCCAGGCACACAATGAATGCTGAAGTGCTTATCTGCTCTGGTGGAGTCTGAATACATCAAAAATCAGCAATAAATAACACCAGCCACTAAGACGTAACTACAGATTTTAAAGACTTCCAATCAAATGATCAATCAAGATTCAATTTTAAACCACTTCAGCAATCAGCACGGGGAAATGGCTGGAACACTGAACTACTGACAGTTCAAACAACAACGTTTCTGAAGTGTTTTATTGCTACAAACAGGTACATCTTATCACAAAGAGCTACAAGGCATATTATAACACATACTCTATGATAGAGTGCAACGCAGTTCCCCACACAGCCACGCTCAACAGCACAATTTTTGCAGTTACTCATCCCGCACTAAGAGGTAAATCTGATAAGCGTGTGCCACACAGCATTTCATACATTTACCCCGGCAGACCCACCCTTCTTTACCACTGATTAGCCCCAAAATTATTATTATATCCAACTTTCAATACACACATCAAAAAAATAGGATGCTTAAAAAAATATACAACACAATGTCTTAATCAGCTTTAACAGTCAGTTTGCTATAAAAAGCTCAACTAAAATAGTCATAATTTCATTTTAAACAAAACCAGAAACACAGAGGAATTATATAAACAAGTTTCTCCACGGAATGGAATGCATGCATACGGTGGGGAAATCTCCAGCAACATCATCTCAGACTATTAAAAAGTCTTAACCACTTTAGAGCAGAAATAAAAAGCTGTTTTCCACCCTTTCCCCCCAGTATATTTTCGTTCTCTTGCACTTAGTTATCTTCAGTGTGGTCTAAAGTGAAGTCAGTTTGTTCTTCAGCTTCCTCTTCCTCCTCTTCCTCCTCCTCCTCAGCCTCAGCCGGCTCTTCAGCTTTCTCCTCCTCCTCCGCCTGCTGCTCCTGAGCCTGATCATTAATCTCAAAAGGATTTTCACCCTGAAACAGATAATTGAATACAAACACTTTAATATTTATTGCAAACATGAAAATAAAATAATATTCATCATTTCACTGAATGAAAAGGAAGGCCACTCAGAAACATAAAGGGACTTTATACAGCTTTTCAATAGTCTGCAGGTTTTTTCACAAGATAATAGAACAGATTCAATTTAAAATTAGCAACACGTCATTTTTACATGCACTGGAAACTGAAAACAAATAGCTTTGAGAAAAAAGGCAAAGTACACACAAACTGCAACTGAACTGCAACATTCAATAAATCAAAATTATATGGTTAACTCTCAACATGGTTCTAGGAATTACAGCTGCTCCCTTTTCTTCCCTGAATAAAACTGAATCTGAGCAGAAGTTTCCTTCTGCTTTTCTTTATTTACAGTCCTCATTCACCCTGACTCATTCTACCAAAAAGGCAAACTCATCAGTAAATATGACAAAATCTAGAGTTAATTACACTGACTAGCCTGGAACGCACTCCACTGCTGACCTGGAAATGTTATCTAGCAGATTTCTCACAGTATTTTATGTTTGCATTCTAGGCTCACAATTTCTCTATTTCATCCAATAATTCAGTACAAGACATACCTCGGCTTCCGCTTGTTACAGATGTTAAAGAACTTGGAATAATCAATAAACAACAAAGAGCAACATGAAGTATTAGGAGTTTCTTTGCTAAAGCTCCTTTCATGTTCAAACATCCGACAGAACAAGTCTGATCAGAACAGATGACAGCAATCACCACCTACACTAGGACTGAGATTTCAAGAATGTTATTTACAAGATGATCCAAAAGAAGAATCGAGTACCAGGCTCCTTGTCCTTTTTTTGCTTATTTATCCAAAAAAAAAAAAAAAAAAAAAAATCAGTATTTTTACTGCAGTTACATTTTCCAGGCGGCCTATAAATCACTGAGCAATCACAAAGCTGCGAGACCACCTAGCTAATGCCACTGAACAAAAGTGTGGCTTCAGAGTTATTTTAAACTCAAGGAAAATCATACATTCAGACTGAAAGAGTAGCCCAAAGAAAGCAGAATGCGTTGAGGCCAAGTTATTTCCAGTCCCAGGATAACTTTAAGCACATAGTATATAAGGGCCAGCCCCAGCCCAAAGCACTCTGCTGGCAGTGTCTCAGCCCAGCCAACTCGCAGCCACCACACACAAATCCCACTAACAGGGCAGGATTGAAACTTCTTTAAATTACTAAGTTTGGCTTTTTTAAAAGCAGATCCTCACAAGGAAGGGTCAGATGCACAGAAGGCTGGTGTTACATGCTGCGTTTCCAAAGACAGACAGAAATAAGCTGATTACGGAGCTAAGAGCACTCCACCTGGCTTCAAACCACATTCCAGACAGGACAGAGGGAGGACGGGTACATTGAGAATTTCATACAGCCTAACAGAGATCATAATTTCCTACAAAAGAAAATCAAAGCTGACCTTTCTCTGTAAATGACTCGCAAGGATGTCAGAAGCTCTGTTATAGACCTGATACAAAAGGCAACATTAAAACTCTCTCATGTCTAGGCCAGGCATAATGATGAATTGTAGCTAAAGAGCACAATTACAGAAGGACAACTCCCACACTCCAAAAAGGACAACTCCTGACTGCCCTTCACTCTGCCGGACAAGCTGCAGAAACCTGTTACACTCCACTCCTGTGGAGACAGCACATTGCTCCAAGCTAACCTGGCAGGGCAGGACTCAGCACACTGCTCTGGGCTGAACAGATCTTAAACAATAACAAGCATGGCCAGATCAATGAAGGTGATTCTCCCCTTCTACTCCACTCTCATGAGATCCAGCCTAGAGTCTCATGTCCAGTTCTGGAATTCCCAACGTCAGGATACGGAACTGCTGGAGCGAGTCCAGAGGAGGCCACGAAGATGATCCAAGGGCTGGAGCACCCCTGCTGTGAGGACAGGCTGAGGGAGTTGGGGTTGTTCAGCCTGGAGAAGAGAAGGCTGTGGGGAGACTTCAAAAGCAGGTTCCAGTACTGAAAGGGGCTCCAGGAAAGCTGGGGAGGGACTTTAGAAGGACACTGAGTGATGGGACGAGAGGGAACAGCTTTTTATTGGAAGGAGGAAGATTCAGATTAGACATTAGGAAGAAATTCTTCACAATGAGGGTGAGGAGGCCCTAGACCAGAGGGCATCCAGAAGCCAGACACATATCCCTGAGCAGGAGCTACCGAAACGTATCAAGTTCACTGCACCCCAGGAAATATCAGTGCTAGGCATTCTGAAAGTGGTGCCAGTCTCCTTGTGAAGACAATCCTGTAAATTTTATCTTCCTCAGTTTTCCAACTTGTGAACAGCCAATTCCAACTCCCCCTTTTCACCCACCAGGGGGCTGTAAGGAGATGCTGGAAATGCATGCAGATATTCTAGGCTGTGACGTCTGGCCATGCAGAACAGTTGCCTGAAAACAGTTCATGCACCCAACAGACATTATTTTGCAGGCCATGATTAACTTCACATTTTAAATCATGACTAACTGCTGCACTTGTCACATTTCTGCAACAGAATATTGCTTTGTCTGAAAGTTGAGGGAGCTGGAGTTCAGTCTGGAGAAAAGGAGGCTGAGGGGAGACCTCATCTTTCTCTACAACCACTTGAAAGGAGGTTGTAGCGAGGTGGGGGTTGGTCTCTTCTCCCTGGTAGCCAGTGACAGGACAAGGGGAAATGGCCTCAAGGTGTGCCAGGGGAGGTTTAGGTTGGATATTAGGAAGAATTTCTATACTGAAAGGGTTGTCAAGCATTGGAAGAGGCTGCCCAGGGAGGTTGTGGAGTCACCATCCCCGGAAGTGTTTAAAAGACGAGTAGACGTCATACTTGGAGACATGGTCTAGGGGCAGGGCTGGATCAATGGTTGGAGTCAATGATCTTAGAGGTCTTTTCCAACCAAAATCATTCTGTGATTCTGTGAAAGTGTCTGTTGTTTGGGCACAGGCAAAACTGTAAAGCAATTAAAAGCACCTATGAGAGCTAAAAATGGAACTACAGAGGAAGACACTGTGTTGGCCACAGGAGAGGAAAAGCAACATGTTTTGTTAAAATAAATTCATGCGTTTCTTAGGTCACATATCTACAACATCAGCTGTCATGCCTTCTAAATTCTCAGCTCACCACAACTGCTGTTGGAGGCTTTCATTTTTGTATGCTGCCATGAATCCTGAAAATTCTATGGAACAAAAAGTAGCCGAGTAGTGTGTCGACTGAACCTTAGTACAAAGCCAAACACCAGAGCCTTTACAAATGACTCAATTGTTCAGAAGTGTTTTGGCCTCTACAGTCAGTATTACACACAAAGACACTGCTGAGGCTTCCCTAAAGCTTGATCTTTTTAATAAAAGCATCTAATTAAAAACTGACCAGGTATACACAGAAACAATAAACAAAAACCAAAAGCTGTTAAGTTTGATGGTGATCACTTTTTCAGCAAACAAAGTTATCTAACAGAAGAATTTAAGACAGACAAAACACATTAAAAGTACATTCAATCTGTGAGCTACCAAGAAGGCAGAAACAGAAGACAGAGCACTGAGGTTAAACCTCGTCAGGATGGAGAAAATACTGGTGTAGCAAACATGACAGGTTCCTTTTTTCCACTTGCACCTTACCTTCACATACAGCTCATACCGTGCCTTGACTATGGGATTATTTAAGATACTGGTGGCAGTAAGAACACTCTCCCTTTTTATTTGTTCTCTGTAGGCCTAGGGAACAAATATTACAGTGAATCATTATCATACGTCAATTACAATTGTCACACGTGGTCATGGTCAGCCTCTATAAGGAAAATAACAAACATATTTCAGCATGAAATGCTCACTCTTGGCGCTAAGTCCAAACCACATCATAAGTTAAATTAAGTTTGGTAGCCCTTATAGTTTATCGCTTTAGCTTGACCAAAATATATATTCATGTCTTGCTACTATAAGTAACTACAACCACGTGCCTGTCTACAGGCACAGTTACCTGTTCCCATCTACAGATAACACAGATGCTTTTCCAGCACAGGAACACGGAGTTGGAGATCTCCCTGTGCCTGTAGTGGGTTCGGAACTGGATGACCTTTAAATTCCGTTCCAACCCAAACCATTCTGTGATTCCATGATACTCCATCATCACAGAAGCTTACTGGTGGGTCTCTTCCAACCTGGTTATTCTATGATTCTATGATTCTATATAAACCAAACAGTAAGCAAGATTGCTAAAGTAATATGACAGCTGTGACTTCCCCCCGCAATACACACACATACTCTTCCAACCCTTCTACCAACCTTAGAAGTGTATCATGATAAGTTGTGGCAAGGAGCAGTTCCATACTACTGCTAATTCTAATTTGAAGTGAGAGCAGTTTAAGAAGATAACATCCAAGCCAATAAAAGACAGCAGGTTTTCTATCTTGCTAGAAATGCATGCATTACATTTTGCCATTTGAATAACAGACTCTTCCCAACTCTTAATGGCAGTAAAACATTCCCATGCAATAACAGACTAATTCCTAGTAACCTTCTTGGGACTCACTACCATCAGCCTTTAACCACACCAATACTTTATTAACCAAGGGTGCTTAAATGCTGGCTACTTCATGGGATGTTACTTTTACAAAGTGGAACAAGGACATTCCAGCTGGCTAGAGAACAAGTAATACCAACAAGGACTTAGAAACCAGTTCTCCCAAGCCCTGAGCCCCCTAAGACTTCTCACCTACTATCAGGTTATGTTTGCTTTGTTTTTTCTTTACTAATATGTCATATCTTACTTGTTTTCCTTTTGCATGATCAGGAGATTTTAAGTGCTGCTGAACAGAACTGTGCAAGGCAGGAACATACACGCTGCAAGCGCTGCAGTGAACAGTCTCCACTTTCATCATGTGGTCATCAGCAGTAACCCCTGCCGAAGAAAACGCAACGCATCGTCAACACAAAGCCTGTTACTCCAGGAACGTTGAAGAAGAGATTGGGTTTTTATTGTACCAGAAAATTAGAGCTTTCAGTTGTTAAACAAGTCAAACTGAACCCCAGGCAAAGATGGATCCAAAATTCAGGTACCAAAATTAGACTCTGAGGGTAATGTTGAAATAGGAAGTTTTTCACTTGGATACTGCTCTCTCTAGACTGTGTATGAGACCCAGGGAATTAAATTTGCTGTGTGAAGTCGAGACATGAACACCCACCTGCCTAAATAGAGGGCAATAAAAATGCTCCAACAATCAAACCGAACTATTTAACATATAAAAATGCCATCTACTTAAAATCAACAATAACTAATATCCTTAATAATACACATTTTTATATTAAAACCAAATAAAGCTTCATCAAAGCAGCTGGATTTATTTTACCCCTCACAAGAATAACTACTCTACCTCCTTGCCTCTCCTCACCATCATGAAGAAGCACATGAATCCAATTCCTCTTGCAATTTTAGATATTAGCTTGGCAACGGAACACTCTAAATGCAAACAGGCTCTCCAGTACTTAAGGAAAGAACATAAAAAGAATCTGTCAGATTAAGATGTTGGCTTTTAAGCAGCTTTTAGCATTGAAGTTTTAATTAAGACAGTAGCCAAACACAGTTATTGCCAAAAGGAAAGGCGCTCAAACTACCTCCTCTGGCTCTAGCAGATCTTTTGAAAGCCCACCAGCAAAGTATAAAGTCAAAGGATATGGCACAGCAAGGCACAGAACACACAAAACTCTCTAGAAAACTGCCTGCAGGGCAGTTGGGGGGAAAAAAAAATTCAGGCCAAGATGCACCTTGGGTAACCAAGAAAGCGCTCAAGCTCCGCCTTCTGTCACTGCCCCTGAAAACCACAGCAACTATCACACTTTTACTCAGATCCTCACCATCATATTTGACCATTACTACCTTACAGCTTTATTACACACTGTCTTTCAACCGATTTGCATCCACCTCTTGCCATTCCTCTGGACATAAGACTGTGGCAAAGCCCACACAATTCTGTTTGCCAAGCACAATGTTATCTCATTTTCTGACAGGGCTACTCGGACAGCAATTGCTTAACATTCCACATCGTATCAGAAACAATGCGAGGAATCCCAACCAGATACAGCAAAGGAGTGAAAACAAATCATTTCAATCCAGACATTTTATCGAATTCAAAGAAGACTGGAAGCAGAACAGGCCAAGCAGAACCCCACAACACACACTTGCACATAAACAGCATTACTCACCTTCCATTATATCTTTTTCAGCAGCTTGAGCATTTTCTGTTTGATTACTCGTCTGTTGCTTACGCATAGCTGTCTTCTTGAATTTATTCACCATGCATTCCTACAGAGGATCAGAAACAAACAAGTTACAACACATTCAACGGACGATTCTTCATATTCTAATAGTAATCTATACTGAAAATATTATTTCCGAATAGCTCTGTAGTAGGAATTAATTACCATTACTTCTTAAGACGCTACTTTTAACTGTAAAGTCAATGCTATTCTACAGATTCTGAATTTGCTTCGACCTGTGCCAAGTCGTCTGCAAAGGGACTAACGATGATAAATTAAGCACGTTCTGAAGCTAAATAGTGAATTGTAACTACATTCTAATGTAAAAGCATTGTATGCATCAAAAACCACTTGTCTTACATGAAGAAACTCCATCACTACTTTGTCAAATTTGGTTTGCTTCTGAATATGATCCAGTGTTTCCTGGTGAGCTGCACTCTCCAGATGTGCCTCAATTTCTTTTTCTTCAAATGTTCGGAATTTGCAAAATGAGCAAGTAAATGCCATTCTGTCAAGAGAAATACATTAACTATTATCATTACAGAAACATTCTTCTCTCTCTTCTCAAAACTATGAGGACTTGACAAACCTCACCGGAAAAGGAATGCCCTTTTAATCTTCTTTTAAAAGAATGCCCAAGTGAAAAAGAAAATCAATAAAACCCAGTTAGCATTATGAAGGGTAAGCGCTACAGGAACCAAATATGAATGAGGCCAGTCCCAGAGTAACTAATTACCTATGCAAAAGATAAGAACTGCTGAAATCAGAAGCTATCAATTTAAAAGTCACATTATTCTGTATCTATCACAGATCTCAGTGTCACCTCCTGCAGTACTTTCTCACTGCCATACCAGCTGACCTGGTTTCAGCTCCCTGTGCTGATTTCAACCGGGATAGACTCCACTTGCTTTGTGGTAGCTGGTGTGGGGCTGCGGTTTGGGTTTGTGCTGGAAACAGTGCTGATAACACAGGGATGTTTTCATTATTGCTCACACAGAGCCAAAGCCATTTCTGCCCCTCACACCATCAGCCAGCGAGCGCTGAGGGTGCACATGAAGCTGGAAGGGGACCCAGCCGGGATAGCCAACCCCAACCAACTCAAAGGGGATTTTCCACACCACGGGACATCAGGTTCAGCAATAAGCCAAGGGGAAGAAGGGGAGAATGTTCAGAATTAAGGTGTTTGTCTTCCCAAGTAACTATAATGCATGACAGAGCTCTGCTTTCCTGGAGATGGCTGAACATCTGCGTACTGCAGGGAAGCAGTGAATGAATTCCTCTGCTTTGCTTGCGCATGCAGCTTTTGCTTTACCTGTTACACTGCCTTTATCTCAGCCCATCAGCTTTCTTGCCTTTACTCTTCCAATTCTCTCTCCCACCCCAACCAGCAAGGAGTAAGCAAGCAGCTCTGTGCTGCCTAGTTGTTAGCTGGGCTTAAGTCACACCACCAGTCCACGATTTCCTAACTATAAATAGTCAAAAGAATTAATTTAAAGCTTATTTTCCATATAAAAACTACATAACCTTTATTGCACTGAGGCGGCCATATTTCCTTATGTTGCACTGACAGAACAGATTTTTACAGCACTGCCCATCAGTCTGCAGCGAGACTAAGAAAAGTAACAGTTCCGTCTATGTATTTTTGCTACAAAATAGCTCATCACACATATAAAATCATAATAAAGCAAATTTCTAACAACTTAAGTCATCATGAGTACAAATGTAACAGAAGCTCAAGTATGCACTGGCACACTCCTGAGAGAAAAGGAAGTAAGAGGTCCAGTTAAACATCCAGCCTTCTAGGCCACAGGATTTGGGTGCTGGGACTTGGGCTGATTTTTTTTGACATATTCTTACAGAAGGATAAAGGGGAAGAAAAACACTGCACACAAGCCAGACATTATAGCACAAACCTGTATCCATCACCGTATTTTTCACTGTTTTTCTCCCTTCTTCGCCTCTGCTTCTCTCTTCTGGCCTCAATTCGCCGCTTCTCCTCATCCTCACTTTTAACTTCTCCTTTGCCATCTTAACATGCAGTAGAAGGATTTTGAAGTGTTATGCTCAAAAAACCACACCAATGAGAGTATCCACCACCCCTGTATCCTCCACAAACACCCCAAAACACAGAGAAACCAGAAGTGGCCCAATGGCTTATTTAAATGCCATGTAAGTTCCGCCCTCAGGGCAAACAAACAAATGACTAGAAATCAGCTTAGCAACATTAAAGACTAAGGACATGGACTTTCTGCATATGTGTGCTTATGTTTGACTTTCCTACATCTGCTCAGAAAGCCTAGGGACAAAATGAAACAGAATATTATTCTATGATTCTATGATTATTCAGTAAGTAGCTCTAGAGCAGGAAAAGAGGGATTCATGCAGTTTTCATCTGCAGTTCACCCTAGAAGAGACGGGACTCTCCAGGTAATCTGGCTCCATCCAAGAAGCAACAGAAAGGAATGTATGACAGCATAAAGCAAGAAAAATAAGACTAGCAACAAGCTCTGTGGCTCTAGAAGTGTCGCTGAGTACTGAAGAGACTTCTACTGAGCAACATCTTAAAGTTCTTTCTGTTTTGCAGCGCAGAGTTTCAAAAATCACTTTGAGCCAGAAAGGAGAAAAACTATCCAAACGATTGTTCTTTTTTTAATACACGAAAGCAAAAAAACAACAATCCACCTATGAAGGCAACATCCATTACTGATCTCAGGATTTAAATTTCACTTAGTGCTTTACCACTGACCCTGGAAACTTGTTTAACTTCTGTACAAATCACCTGATACAACATTCTGTGGAGTGGGATGGCCTGTATCTTACTGCTCAAGCTAACAAACTCAAGTGCCTGTCCTGTTACAGGTGGGGAAGGGAAGTCTGAACCTACACATGGTCTGGGACTCCCCACTGGGGCTCCAGTTTTCCTCCAATGCACCCACACAAGGTTTAAAAAGATGAAGGAAACTGACTTACCTCCAAAGGTCTGATATCCAACATCATAGGCATCTCTTGTAAAGTCTTCATATATGACAACTGCACCACTTGTATCCACTTCAATTTCCTAAAAAAAGTCAAATCCATAGATGATTTTTTCTAAGAAAAAACCCAACAATGTCATTCTACATCCAGAAAAGACAGTGCAAATCATTTCCAGTAACCTGTCATCAAAGCAGGTCACAGCTGCATGAATTCAGGCTGACTACCTACGACAACAAGAGATGTTCACACGACAACTCTCAGTGCACTGCAAGAATAGGCAGGACCTACAAATGCAGTTTAAAACTCATATTCCAGGCTCTCTGCACAAGCTATACCTTTAATTTGAAATCAGCAAAGATTTCAGACTGCCACCAAAATAAGACAGATTCAGATAAAGGGAAAAAAATCAAGTTTATGAAATCTTACATAGTTAAGTGCTTAATTTTTATAATTCTAGCTTAATTATTAAGGTATACTGCACGAACTTGTGAAAAAAGCAATCATTTCCCAATTCTGAGATTCTTTACCTCTATAGTAGAGTCCTGGAACGATGACTTCATGTCTGTAAACATAAGATGAGGAAGAAATAAATAATGCAGCAGTGCTGTGACTGTCAGTTCATTTTAAGGCAATAAGATGGTTACGAAAAAATTCAGCTTGTTAAGCAGCCAGGACAGACTACAGCTACAATTTATAGTTTTAGTATTAATACTAACTGTAAAGTAAGTTTTCTCTAGGAATATAAACTAAAGTCTTCTAGATGCAATTGCCTAGATCTAATGCCACAAAACAAGAAAGAGGAGACTGAAAGGACAATCTGATTTTGAGATATACTTCCATACCCACACTGAACACTGATTGCATCCCATTTTCTATTAGCTGTTACCCACTTTTTAGTTTCCAACTACACGATCCTGCTTAGAGCACCTTTCCATTCGAGCCTCAGAAAACTGCATTAAACCATCTGGTAGTTTCTCCCCTCCCTAGTCTCAGAGCCACAGGGCAGGTTGCTTAAAAGGGCATTCTGGTAGGCACTACCCACTCCAGTTCTTACAGTACCCTCAGCATTACAGAGTACATCAGCCCACCTAGCGCCTCAAACTGTTACCATGCTCTTGCTTTCAGGTGCATTGCTTTTTTCAATATTCTCAGTGCTTTCTCATAGAATCATGGAATGGTTTGGGGTGGAAGGGACCTCAAAGCCCATCCAGATCCAACTCCCCTGCCCTGGGCAGGGCCACCTCCCACTGGATCAGGGGCTCCAAGCCCCATCCAGCCTGGCCTTGAACACCTCCAGGGATGGCAAAAAGTTTCTGTTTGCCTCACCTCCCCTCTCCTCTTCACCCTCACCTTATGCCTTTATTTTAATTGTGTTGCAGTCGATGCACTACGTATTATATTTGGACAGCAGCACCTGGGCTCATGCGAGGGCACATTTTAGTATTTGCCAAGCATTGTCACTTATGGCAGCCCGAGATCTAAAATTACATTCAGTGGTGAAAACCTGCCTCCAGGAAGTATTGTTACAAAGTCTGAACGAAAACAGTCCTCAACTGTACATATTTAAATACACCAAAACATTCCATGTTATTTAGCAAATCATCTTAGCAGTAGGACAGCTGGAAGAGAGAATACAAAAAACCTGTAGAGCACTTCAAAAGCAGAAAATCAAGAGTCAGAAACCCACATGTACAGCCTTCCTTCTGAACAGTAAAACACCCCTGGTGAATAAAAGACACTAGTAATTTTACCTTAATTATTTTGGCACTCGTTACTTACTGGGCGATTTTTTCTGGCTGAGCTTCAAAATAGGTTTTGTCATTTTGGGTTTCTTGATAAAGGTCCCACCAGGTTTATTATATGGCTGCGGTATCATTTTCCTTTTTATTCCTCTCGCAGCAACGGCTGCAGGACTGGGTTTGTTGTGATAGTCAACAACAATTCCAGGTCTGTGCATTCCTCCAAAGTCTCCCATATGCTGAAAAATTGGGACATCGAGAGAAAGGTATTAGAATATGAAACTGATGGAAATAAAGCAATTACTTGGTACAATAAAACTGCAAACTAAGTAAAATCTGCTTCCTAGAGCCAAATACAGGGGAAATTTAAGCTCCCAGTTTGCTGTTGTGTTGTGAGATGGCCGTGGGGGCGTTTGCCCAGTAGAATGAGTACATTTGTATAAAAATTGTGTTTCTGCTTATTCAGAACCATGGTCCAGACAATGAACATATCTATCAGGGCTCATATCTCAGCCTAACACCTGGGCATCTCCCCTCAGATTCTTAAGATGATGAACTTCTCCCTCTGGGAAGAAGCAGAGCTAACCCACCCAGTTTTCAACACTTTATTCAGGAGCCATTTAATGAATAAACAAACAAGCTTCTTTATGCCAAATTATTGGCAAAGATTTGAAAACTGAGTAAAGAAGGGTGTCCAGGGTAGAAAAGCGATTAACTGGAGGAATTCAATACATTGAGAATTTAAAAGTTGGGCCTGGAGAAAGAAATACAAAGTATGGCAGCAACAGGAATGAAAGCTCTGTTAAAAGACTAAACCTTTCTATTATTTCTGAAATGCTGCACAGTCACTTGTGGACCCTTGTTTATGGAAGTTTCCTCTCTGAGGGTACGGAATAAAGGAGTAATCTGAAGAGGGAGAAGTCAGGGAGCTGCAGTATTTTCAAAAGCACTAACATACTTAGTATTGACTCGATTATTTGATTAATAAAGGGCAGAAGAGAGCGCACTGACTGGATGGATGACTTGGATAAGCAGAAATATTTGTATTGCCATGGGAAAAGATTTAGTATTACACTAACACAGTTGAAAGAACACAAAAAAGCCATACTTTGGGAACAGTACAACTAGTCTTTTTAATCAAATTTTAAGTGACAGAATGTACCAGAACAAGCACTTTTTAACCAGAAGTCCATGCACAAGGCCTCCATGTTAATTTATTTAGTTGAGATAGTTACAGAACTACCTAGCGTGTACATTTACACTGTACACGTAAAGTTGGCATGAAGTATGCACTTGGATTATCTCAAGTACTTTGTTTTTAAGCAGACAATCTATCTATTAAAGGTGCAATGCATTTTACATATAGTAAGGAGTTAAGCCTTTACATCATCCCTCAGTACAGAAAAGAGTAAAATTTCAAAAGCAAACCAAAAAAGAAATAAGGCTACTTGGTTGTAACTCTGCACAACACTTTCAGACCTAAATGAGTTCTGAAAGGATGGCGTCCAAGCTTAAGAACCCAGTGCTTTCAGCTTCACAAGCAGAGAAATGTAACAGATTAGAACCTATTTCTCATACCACACTATGTGCTACCCAGCAGCCATGTGCATCCCTCGGCTAGAATTTGCATGTAGCAACTATAGTATGTAAGAATGCTGCAAAGTCGACTATTCAAAACAAAATCACCACACAATTCAGCATTTAAAAGACCCAGTAAAAAACAATCTTCCTCTACATTTGCTACAAACAAGTTGCATGGTTTGGTATTAAAGATTTGCTTCCCAAAGAAACATGGCACACTCTGGAATTTTAAGACAAATTACACCTAGAGGCACAGGCAGAAAATGTTCACTGAACTCTTCGGCTTAAAAACATAATTAGACTTGGGTATTTAAAACCAAGATAAAGGGACACCATGAACTCAAAGTTAGTACTTCTGTCAGAGCTTTTTTTTTAGCTCTCTTCTGTTATTCATCTTTTCCCCTAGCTCATTCACCATCCAGCCTTAGTCCTCCAAACTCTGAGCCGCTATTCTTTGCGCAATTCATCTTCCAGTTTCTTGGACATACAACTTTTTAGGTCCTACATCAGAAAGGACTCCGCTGAAAAGGAGTTATAATAGGAGTCTTCAAAACAAGATGAATACAGGTGACAGGACTAGGCAGGCTATAAACTTCCGTTCTGTGCAAGGACTTGACTTCAAGTTGATGATGTCCCTTTAACCATGCTTTAATTTTGAAAAGAAAAAGTCACTGTGACTGCTAATGCCACACCTTTGCCATCTCCTCCCCACCTCCCCTCCAGCACACAAGTCAGACTAAGGGTTACATTTAAAACAAGACTTGTTTGATAAACCATGTGTTCCGTGTATTAAAGAATTAGCTAAACTTTTACCTTTAAAGGAAACAAAAACCACTACAGCATCCACCACCTGGGTTTTTTGCTTATACATTGCACCTTTAACCTACTCAAAACTTCAAGACTTTGAATTAAACTTTTACAATATACAAGAGTTTCCCCACTAGCAAAGATGCTAGTGTTTACAAGGAAAAATGCAAGTCCTTTTAATCCCTTTTAGACCAAACCTAGTACTTTTTATCTTCACCTTTCAAGCAAAAGGAGAGATTTAATAAACCTTATCAACTAGTCTTCTATTACTCATTACTTTCAACAGAAAGAGGGACTTGGGTCCTACTTGAAGACAGCTTCAAGGGAGTAAACAACATTGTCAACCATGATCGTTTGCTTGGACAAACACCCCACACTGTACCGAACAGTGCATTTGTTTTAAAGCAGTGGTCTTGAAAGGGTTTAAAAGAGTGTCTAGTGAAAAGAATCCGAAAAGATTCTGTACTTACTCCTCGGCCTCGGCCTCTGCCTGTTGATGGTCCTCCATAAGCATCATAGTTTCTGCTTCCAAATCCACTTTCAGGATAAGCAGGCGTTCCTCTCCCCCGAGAGCCTACAGGTGCAGGCTTCATATGGGGTGAAGAAAAACTGCTGTAGGAAGAGTAACTCTCTCTTCCTCTGTCCTCCATAAACCCAGGCCTCAATTTTGAACGGGAGTAAGGTGCTTCCCAGCTAGACCCGCCCTGGTTTCTACCTCCGAAAGAGTCAAGGCTATTCCGGTAGGAGTTGTCAAATCGACCACCATAACTACCTCCGAAGCGGCTTTGTTCGGGTTCATTATAACCATAGCCAGATCTGTACAGATCTCGCCCACCCAGAGAAGACCCGGAGTCGTAAGACTCATAAGGTCCAAACCTGGAAAAGTTGCACAGTGAGGAGAAAAAAAAGTAAGCTTACTAATGTTATACATTTCAAAAGACAAGTTATCAGTTGACATTTATCAACTAAAATCAATTTATTACTATACTGGTCCGTACAGTTGTGTTATAGCTTAATCTTGATTAGGGCTGGGCAAGTCGCACTGTGGCCAGATAGAAAGCTATCTGAGCCAGTTTTGGCACAAACAATTCTCAAGTTCAGAATGCCTGAACTTTGTTCACTTACAATTTTGCAGCAACAAGTATTTGCTAAGCATTATTAGAGCCCAGCCCTAGTCTCTCACACAAATAATCACCTGCAGACATACATAGGCTAGTCAAACTCTCCTTTCTTCAAAAACCATGCCCTCATATTCTAGCAGTTACACAGCATTAAACGGTAGCTTAGTTCTGAACTGAGGAGGAGGGGGGTGGAAAATAGCTGCTTTTTTTGTTTTTAAGTGGTACAGTTGTTCAGTCTCGAATACCCTACAATTCTGATTTTAAAAGAAAAATACGTATTTGTACTTTTTGGAAACAGTCTTCCCTGTGAAATTCAGTCTCACAATTGGAGCTCATGATCTCCATCCTTCACTTGCAGGCCGTTACAGCTATCAACTCAGGATTTTTGAAGTCTATCATAGTGCATGCACAACAGACACAGGAACAGGCCTTGGAATTTCAGAGCAGAGTGACAAGGAACTCAAATCTTTAGTTATTTACCAAGAGATTGATCACTATTGAGATCACCAATACCTGGAATCACTTGGAAGGGCAACACATTAGTGTCCCTGCAGGGTTACAATCAGGTGATTCAGCAGGAGTTGGGAAAGACAACCCCTTGGCTGATAAAATATGAATTAGAAGAGTCTGTAACTACTAACTGGATCCATAGTAAACTGAATGCCTTCATTTTAAAAATGTTAGTCTCGGAAGACCCAACGCTACATGAAGTAACACTATCTACAGCAAGAGCCCATGCACAACATTAATGTTACATGGCGAGAGACATTCTGGGGTTCAAGTGGTCATTCAGCCTTCATCATATGCACATTACTAGATGGTAGATACAGCTCATTCCTCAATCTCTGCTCAGACTTTCAAGTCGATCTTAATGTTCATCATTAGACAAATTAGACTTAACTAAAACGTTTAACAGAACCGTGCAGCAAAACCCAATGCTTCTCCAGCCTCCCTACTTCATCCTGTCTTTGCCCAGTGGCACCACAGTGCCTATAGACAAGAATCATACAGGAGCCTGGCTACGGCCAGACAGGGATCAGGCGTGCACACAGGAAAACCATCAGGTTATCCAAGTTTTCTTCACATTTTGTTTCCTCCCAGATAATCACTACTCTGAAAAGCATGCTTCTTTGAATACAATATTAAAGCCTGTATCAAAGCAGCTGCTCCCTACCAGTTTTATCTGGAAAAGCAACAGAAATAATATTCTAGCATGGAATAAACAACTTTAAGACCACTGCTTCAGAATTTTGCAATTTTAGACCAATCCATCTTACAAAGCAGCACAGAACATGCACACAGTTTTGACTGTAATCAGGACCTGCCAATTAAATAATCTGGACATGACTTTCAGATTCAATAGCAAGGTCGTTTGAGCACTGCACATTCAAACTAAAGAGCACATACCCTAAATGTTCCTTGAATATGGAATGTTGATAGATTCAGGTTAAGGTACTAAACCAGACAGGTCTAGTCTGCTATGTCAGAAATGGTATTGCAAGCCAATCAGCTACAAATTGCTAGCCATTACCAAAAAATAACACTTTTTCCATGTCATTCAAAGACGCATTGTTTCACTATCAACCTTCTCCACAAAAATGGCGATAATTACAAGAAACTCTTACAGTTTAGTATTTGCCAGTATTTATCAAACATGAAAATTCAGAACCAAAGTGTTCATACAAAATCATAACAACATGCCTCAGGAACACTTAAGTTATAAAACAGAATGATTGAAACATAAATTGGACTTGATCAATTCTTGGGACAACTGAAGGATTATTTTACCTGTTACCACCACCACCACCTCCTCCGCCTCCACCTCCATGACTCTCCATCCCATAGGATTGGTTAAGGTAAGAGTCCATGGATCGTGGGCCACCATAGCCTCCATGCCCATAATCACGGTCCATGTCTAAAAAAAGAGCAGAAAAATGTTTATAAAGAAAGCAAGCAAGAAGTCTTATTAAGTAATCTAGCTTAAATGCTTACGTAAAAGGTTTAGTCTTTGCCACAGTGCTTACAAACAAAACAGGACACTTCCAGCTGCAAAACAATTTAAACCCTGTGCTTCAGGAAGCTGCGTGTCTGTCACCACCTGAGCACCTCTTAACTGGAATACAGTTCACATCTTTTCCTCAATAGTGAGTAACTCAGATTACTGTTCCATCAGCTGCAACTTGGACGCAAGTTTAATTAAGAGAATTAAATGAAAAAGCCTGATGCAGAATAGGTCAGAAGTTAGTGGAGAATTAAAAGACCACTTCCCACACACACAGCTCACAGGCATCTGCTTTCTCTATCCAACCACAAAAAAATCTTCACCCACATTGACAGACAGCTGGGTCAAGGTTCCGAGACATCACACTCCAGCGCAAGCTCTATACACAGAGCTACAGACCAACAGGGAGTTTTCTCCCATCTAGCCCAAAAATCCACTCAAATCAGCCCAGCATCACAGTTCACCAACTCCACCAAGAGGCTGGCAATTCAGAGCTGAACCGATGCCACTTCATCACATCTTTGTATCTTTTAAGGACATATGGCAAAAAAACCAAAACCAACTTCTTCCTTACCACCAAAAGTTCTGGTTAAAGAACAACCCAGAAATTCAAAGCACACTTAGTGTCACAGAGCTGCCTAATGAGTACGAACCACTGTCTCCCTGTAGCACACACTATCTGCACTGCGCTGGCATTCCAGTGATTAAACCCATTTCCTGGTACCAACCAGTATTAAATAAGGGATAGTAACAAAGAAGTCTGGCAAGTCCAGTCCCGCAGAGAAGGAAAACGCAGAAAACAGAGGAAGGATAAGAACATGACCACACAAAGACCTGACTGCTCTAACAAGAGACAGTATTTTATACATTTCTCCAAGTTTAAACCATTGCATTTCCCAGGAAATAACAAAACAAGCTCACCTGAAGTCATGAGAAGTTTTCCTGTTTAAAGAAACAATGAATATCATCCCACAACAATAACTGCAGTAATGAAAATCCACTGACAAGAAACTGAAAGGATGTCAAATAAAGACCACTCTCTAATTCAGAGTTCCCAAGCTGCAAACCAGTAAGGGCACATCAACACACTGAAGGAGCTGTTTGCACTGTCCCTTCCACATCTCCGAACAGACAGTGACATACAGGGCACTGGGGCAGTGGGACAGACGTCTTTGGCCTGGCCTAACAAAGATGATCTTATAATCTCTTTCTGACTATTTCATTAACTGTTTCAGCCTGCTGAGCAGTTACCCATCATCCCAACCACTGCTCTCCTGGCTCAGCCATTTTACCAGCTGCAAATCCTACCAAAGATTGATAGATTTTATGCTTTGTGCCCAGAGCTTGACAAAGACATTGTATTCAAATTAAGAAGCATAATATTTCTTCAGGTATTAAGTTTTGCTTTACCCTGAAAGTCTGTTCTCGAGACAGGCTTTCTCCTAAAAAGGGGGAAAACGTACAACATGACAGTAAATATTCACTTAGATGTACCAAAGTTAAAGGATTTCAATTTTTTAATGTAGCAGCTGAATAATAACCATTACACAGCTTTAATAATTTACAGTCTCAGGGTAAATAGCTTAGGAGTTGACAACCTCCCAACCACACACAAAGATCCATTCGCAATGTCCTCTTTCACATTTTTGATTCTTCTGCTAACCAAAGCAAGACAGACACAAGCAATCACAGAGCATTAGAAAAGCTGTATCTGCAGCATCCAATTCCCTCCACCTGCAGCCTGCTCTCTGCTCCATCAGCTCTGGCTGTCACCACCAGTTGAGATGTGCAGAAGCTGCCTGTCTGTGCAAACTATTCAGCCTAAATGTGAAATTGTTGCCCAGGCTAAGAGAACATCTGCTTAAACACTAGAGAAAGATCACCAGCAGCTACACTGCAGTGTCTCAAACTGAGAATTCAGAAGTGGAGGACTACATTTCAGTTCTAATAGTAGCCACTGATCCAAGAAACCTTTGAAAATATATTGTGTGTGTACCCACAAATCCGGGGGGCGAAGTAGAGTGGTTCAAGTGAAGTTTAAAAATGGAAGAATAAATTTTCTTTGCTGATGAAGGCAAAGTATCCAAAACAAAGCATTTAAGGCTCAGGCTTTGGTATCTGCAGCTCCTTGCATAAACACAGTGTGGGTGGATGAGCTGTTTAAAATTAAAGAACAGAAACAGAATTGCAAAGAATGGCCTCGCTTTTCATTTCTAGATCATACTCAAAGCCTAATGGAGCACAGGAGAGTGAAGAAGACTTATGTCAAGGGAGGGGGAATATATTACCTCTAAAATAAAATACAATGAGACGCTAGAAAACAAGTTCAGTTTATAAATTAAAATGTTAAAGCATATTTAGTCGTTCAGATTTAAAAAAAAACAACCCAGGTCTGGTGGAAAGATCATTTTAAATAGCTGCAAAATTAACCTCGCTAGTCAGCAAAGGTAAATCAAGCTTTCCTTGGGGAAAGAACTGGGAAGTTAAATACGTAATAGATAAGAGTCAGAATCTCCTGGTACAAAGGACTCAATTTAAAAGAAAATGCTTAAGATCAGAGAACACTAAAATAACACAGCACAAAGAAATGAAATCATTTTCATGTGGAGCGTATAAAAAGGCCAGGAAGATAACAAAGGAGAAAGATGTTGCAGTAACAATAAAGGAAAAAAGGAAAAAAAACTTCAGTAAAATAAAAGTAACCTTTAAACAATAAAAAACAGAGGCACTGGTTTGAAACAAGCTAAATCTCCCTACATTTTAAATTCATAATCCACAATGACTCTAACAAGCTTAAAGACCCATTGTGCAGTAGCAAGCAGGTTCAGGTTTTTTTGCAGGCACATTACATTTTTCAGAACATCACGCCTGCTTTAAAAATACCAACGTTGTCATTAGATACAGAAGCTTCAGCACATCCCTGAGTCCCACGCAAAAGAAGGAATCAACCCAACAGCGCTGATAAATTTTAGCAATAGCACCATTCCCCCTTTCAGATTAAAAAGATGATAGTCACAGTAATCAAAACCTTAACATGAATAGTTAATAATATTAACAGAATTTATTCTACAGCCCATATCATCTCTGTCTCAAACCAAGTCCTCCGCAAGGGACAACAGCAGAATTACAGCAGCCAGCAGCCAGACATGCAATGAAAAGTGCTTCACCCCAGCCAAAAGCTTCCAACAGGAAGAACTGTGCCAAGAACTCAAAGGAAAACTGAGCAAAGATGAGAACTCCCAACATCCATCCTCTATTGCCATCTGCTGGACCCCTAAAAAAACAGCCTTTCATCCACTGTGCGGAATCAGGGTAAGAAAAAGCTTTACACACACCTTGCTAATGCACATCCAATGCATAAATATTAGTGTTACACATTTCAAGCTGCATACATCATGATTAAACTTGCTTAATAATAATGAATAACAGAAAGCTTAATTAGCACAATGAAAGCTATTATTACAGAGGTATACAAAAGGAACAATCTAATTGTACAACATAAATCTGATCACTTACTTGCATACAACAAGCCTGGACTCATTTTAACACAACTCTCAGAAAAGCAGGCTCTGGTTAATGGCTACAGTAAACATTCCAACAAGGTACTTAAAACTACCAGTTCAGAAGAACCTTTTCTACTACAAATCTAAAGGACATTAAATTACGAATCAATACAGCAGATTAAAAACCAGGGCCATGGTAAAATAAATAAATTAAAGCTATCAAGAAATACAAACACAAAATAATACCATTGACAAAAAAGCTAAGACTCAAGGAATGTATTATAAAAATGATCGTACCGCAATCAAGGGTGCACCTGTAATTCAATGTGCTATTTCTGTGTAACAGCCAACTAGAGCATCAAGAGATCCAACAGCAAACAATTTAATGGCATTTGTAAATTAATCTTGAGTTCTGTTTAGGTAGTTTTTATAACAACATCTTTTTACTACATGCTCGCATGATGGCAACACATTAAAACATTACTTGAGTCTTACTAAACTCACAACCTCAATCATCTCACAAAAATAAGTGCATTCCTTTTTGTTGTATCTATGTGGTATTTTTGATAGCGTAAACACAAGAACTAGCTTTTGCTCTATCACATTTATGCTTTCTATATTCCTTCCCAAAATATTAAAGCAAACTTTAAAAAAAAACACAAAGCAGTTACAAGTTCTGCTTTTTCCATGTCTGTATAAAAGGGGGAAACATCCTCTTTCAACAGAAATCATGAGACTCAAATACAGTCGTCCGCAGATGACTGAAGACAAAAGAGTGATTTATGCAAAAAGCATGATCACCATAAAAACTCTATTCCCACCCATCCCCACTCTTCAATCTCACAGTTTTGGTCTGGAACGTGCATGATTTCATGTTGCCATGCCCGAGCCGAAAACCGAGTCTTGCTCCCAGCCAGCTGTAACTCCTCCAGAAAACAACATGTGCAGTCAAACCATGTTAAATACTTCTAACAACCCGTTTCTCTTCTGGGTTTTCTGTCACAGAACTACAGAATGGTTTGGATTGGAAGGGATCATGCAGGTCACTCAGTCCAACCTCGCCTGCAGTGAGCAGGGACATCCTGGGCTGGATTAAAATAAGCACGCCCAGCGGGGGGCAAGGGAGGGGATTCTGCCCCTCTGCTCTGGTGAGACCCCACCTGGACTCCTGTGTCCAGTTCTGAAGTCCCCAGCATAAGAAGGACATGGAGCTGTTGGAACGGGTGCAGAAGAGGCCACGAAGATGATCTGAGCACTGGAACACCTCTGCTATGAGGACAGGCTGAAAGAGTTGCAGTTGTGTAGCCTAGAGAAGACAAGGCTGCAGGGAGATCTTAGAGCAGCTTCCAGTACCTGAAGGGAGGTACGGGAAAGCTGGGGACGGGGTTTTTTAAAAAGGCACAGAGTGCTAGGATGACAAGAAACAGCTTAAAATCAGAAGGGGGAAGGTTCAGATTAGACATTAAAAATAAATTCTTCACTGTGAGGGTGGGGAGGCCCTGGCCCAGGTTGCCCAGAGCACTGGGGGCTGCCCCATCCCTGGAGATGTTCAAGGCCAGGTTGGATGGGGCTTGGAGCCTCTGATCCAGTGGGAGGTGTCCCTGCCCATGGCAGAGGAGTGAGACTGTCCCTTCGACTGCCCTTCCAACCCAAACCATCCTGCGATTCTATGATCTTTAACAAGATCAGGCTGTCAGCACCGATTGCTCAGCCCCAACGCTTTTTTTTTGTTTTTTTGTACAGGTTAGACGTATTTATAGCTCATACCTGAGACTGACCCACTGGGCATGTTCACACCACAATGCATGGGGGTATCTGGGAATCTCCAATCTCTGTCTTCAGCTGGAGAGGATGGGTCAGTGAGAATGACTTAGTGCTTTACCCAAGCGCTGGAGGGGAGAGACCGGCGCCCGCGGGCCCTTCTCTCCTGCCGGGTCTCCTGCCACGGCCCCTGGCCGAGCTCGCCCCGCACCCCCTCCCCTCGCCCCCCGCTCCCCCCGCTCGCCACCCCCTCTCCCGCCGCCCCCCGCACGCCCCGCTGTCCCCCCGCCCCCTCCCGCGCTGCCCTCCCGCCGCCGCAGCTCCCCCGGCCCCGCAGAGGAGGAGAAGGACTGTGAGGAGGGGCCCGCACAAAGCGCCCGCTGCCATCTTGACTCGCGGCCGAGCCCCGCGGCGGCAGCGGAGGCGGCGGCCGGACCCTGCCCTCGCTCCAGGGGGTGCGCCCTCACCTTCGCCGTAGTCCATGGCGGCAGCGGTGGCGGCGAGACCGGCTCCTCGGCTCGGCTGGGCCCTGAGCGGCGGCGGCTCCGCGCTCCGCGGCAATGGCGCCTTCCCCTCCCACAGCGCGCTGCGAGGCGGCCCGGGGCGCGCGCCCATTGGCCCGCGCGGGGCGGGGCGCGCGCTGATTGGCGGGTTCGGGGCGGGGCGCGCGCTGATTGGCCGGCGCGGGGCGGGGCGCGCGCCGATTGGGCCGGCGCGGGGCGCCACGTGACACGCGGGCGGCCGATCAGGAGCGGGGGCCGCGACGCCGCGTGGAGGCGCCGGGGCGCGCGGGCGGGACGGGGCGCGCGGCGGCCATGTTGGGCCCTGGCAGCCGCCATCTTGCGTCCTGGCGCGGGGGCCTCTGGTGTGGGTTGAGGAGGAGGGTGTCCCTCAGGGTGGGCACGGGGCCCGGCTGGTCAGTGTAGAGTCACAGACTCATAGACTCACAGAACAGTTTGGGGTGGAAGGGACCTCAAAGCCCATCCAGTCACACCCCTGCCATGGGCAGGGACACCTCCCACTGGATCAGGGGCTCCAAGCCCCATCCAGCGTGGCCTTGAACCCCTCCAGGGATGGGGCAGCCACCCCTGCTCTGGGCAACCTGGGCCAGGGCCTCACCACCCTCACAGCAAAACGTTTCTCCCTAACATCTCATCTCTATCTCCCCTCTTGCAGCTGAAAACCATCCCCTCATCCCATCCCTGCCCTCCCTGATTCAGAGCCCCTCTCCAGCTCTCCTGGAGCCCCTTTCAGCACTGGAAGCTGCTCTAAGGTCTCTCTGCAGCCTTCTCTTCTCCAGACTGAACACCCCCAACTCTCACTGCCTGTCCTCATATGGGAGGTGCTGCAGCTCTTGGCTCATCTTCCTGTCACAGACACACAGAATGCCAGGTCAGCAGGGACCTGAAGAATCACCTGGTCCAGCTTCTTACAGAGTAACTGAGATGGCCCAGAACACTTCAGCATCTGGCAGAGGGATTCAGTCTGCTGGAGCAATCCCTGAAAAAAAAGCTTTAAGCCGTTCCCTAAAATAAGCCCGTTCCAAGGTTTCTGTTCTTTTGGGAGCGGGTGGTCAGGGTGCCTCCGTTCAGTGTGTTCAGGCGGAATAGCAGCCAGCGTCTTGCTTTAATAACTGTCAGCAAAGTCATCCCAGCCACAGAATGCCAGGTTGGAAAGGAACTCGGGGATCATCTGGTCCTACCTTTTAGCTGATGGATAGTTTGACTGAGATGGCCCAGCACCCTGTTGAGCTGAGCCTTAAAAGTGTCCAGCGCAGAGGAACCCACCCCTTCCCTAGGGAGGTTATTCCAGTGTTTAACTCTTCTCATGGGGAGCAGTTTTCTTCTGGAAGCCAATCAGAATCCAATCAGAATCTCCCCAGGAGCAACTGGTACACGTTGCCCCTTGTCTTTTCCATGTGACTCCTCGTAAAAAGGGAGTCTCCATCCTCGCCCTTTATGTAGTGGTGCATGGTGAAAGGTCTCCCCTAAGCCTTCTCTTCTCTAGGCTGAACAAATCCAATTCTCTCAGCCTTACTTTGTATGGAAGGTTTCCCAGTCCTCTGATCACCTTAGTGGTCCTTCTCTGGTCCTTCTCCAGCCTGTCCTGCATCTTTTTTCTGTGCACAGATCTATGCCTTTCCTGTGTTTTCCTCTGTGCCGCCAGAGGTTTGAGGAAAAACAGACTTAGCCCCAAACACCTCACTGCGCAAAAATTCCCAAAGTTCTGTGTGAAGTTCACGTGCAGAGAAGTATTTAATTGCTTATAGCTTTTTCATGTTTTATACAACTCTGAAAGAAAAGGGGAAGAGTGGGGAGGCGAAAGCATGTGAGGGAAACAGCGATGAGGAGATCTAGTACAGAAATCTAGGAATATCTGTGTGAGGACAAGCCGTAGGTGAACTTCCAGGTTGTAAGGACAGGCAAAGTCACTCTCTCCTGGGTTTGATTTTGCCAAGGAATTGGGGCTTCTTTCAGTGATGAACAGATGGCCTCAAAAACTTGTAATTTCTCCCCATCCGAAAAGTGATAAGAGCTGCATTGCAGGAGAGAAAAATTTGACTCACCCAAGCCTAGAGTCAAAGTTCTGTGTTAAAGTAAAACTGTAAGAGCAGACAGTTTCCCTCCCCAAGCTCTGGATGGCAGCAGATGAGAATATACTCCCACTACAAGCTCTGGCGCTCCCTTCTCTCCCCAGCATTGCAGGAGAAATCCATGCAGAAAAGCAGCTTATTCCCTGCCAAAGAGAATCTTTCATGCGGCTTCACCACCAACTCCTCAGCCAAAGAGAACGTTATGCTTCGGCAGAGCAGGGATTTCAAGGTCCAAGTAGCCTTCATACAGCCTTATTTGTGCACCCATCCTTTATCATCCTTATGCAGACAAGACAGGTTTCTTACATTGAAAATTACATTTACACACTAAATATCTTCCTATATGTTCAGGGCTTTATGCCTCGTGTTTGCAACACAGCAGCCTCTTTCCTGCAGCCTTTTTTTTACTGCTGGGTGCAGCGCTGCTCAACCTGCGCTGCAGTTTTGTGCTTCTGCACAGAACCAAGGGGCAGTGTCATGCTGCCCTGCAGATGGGCTGAACAGTCAGAGGGGCTGCCTGCCACTTCACCATAACCTGGCACAGATGTCATCTCATCTCAGGAGGAAAACATATTTGAAGATTTTTCCTGTGCAAGAAAATGCATGGGCACAGCTCTGTGCATTTTACTGTATGCAAAATAAAAAAAAATGTGAGGAATTAAAAAACAGCGTATGTGTACACAGAATCCAAAGGCTGTCCTAGGGAACAGTGCAATACAAATGCAGGGAGAACAAACTGATTTTCCCAGGTGGCCTGAAACACGCAGCAGTCAAAGCTGTAAAGTATTACTCAATGCATGCTGCAGGATGAGTTGCTGAGGAATGCACTAAGTGGATTCTCACCCCTTTCCGATGCATCTGGCTGGGCCAAGTGAGATGGCTCATGAAAATGCTCCTGAATAAGCAGCTCTAAAGGGGGGAAATCATGCAGAATAGATATATTTGTGAACACTGTAACAATATCTGGCTAATGCTTACTCAGAATAAACACAAAGACCCAAAAAACCTGATCTATCTGAGTCAGCTGGCCTTAAGACTGTCAAAGGTGAGTGATTTAGCTGTTGCCCAAAACCTACAGAGGGATTCAACAAATGAAACTCTGACAGGCTGTGCAGCCTAGGGGACTGTTGTGTAAAGGAGAAGAGGATTTGTGATGAGGTGTCTGCAAGGAGAACGCTGGGATTGAACAGGAGACTGTTAGAATGACACAGGACTATTGTGATATGTTTAGGGCAAAGTAAAGGAGAGGAAAAACAAAGGCAGATCAGGAAAGAACAAAAAAGATGAAGGTGGATTGAAAAGGGGGAATGAAAAGGACCGTTTGCATGTAAGCAGCTACTGGTCAGCATGTTTCTGTGGCTGATGGCCACTGTCTGTCCTATCTTCTATTTAAAATCTGTGAGGCTCTCCACTATTCTAAAGCACGTTTGTTCTGTGATTAATTCATCAGCATTAGAGCACACTGGACGACCACTTCCACTTGCAGCCCTACAAACACACAGGTATATTTGTGCATTTCAAGTTATAGTCCCAGAACCAGAAGCTCAGGGAGAAGAAACTGGATCTGGGGACTGACCAAGGCTACAGCAGGTATAACACACGATTTTTTGAATTCAATACAAACAGGTCAGCAAAAGCGTATTATTTTAGACTTAATTATGATCAATGGGCCACTGTTGGTTTCAGGCTTTTTAAAACAAAGGCTCCTTCTTTCCTCGCTGCAGGATTCTGAAAAGGAAAAAGTCTAAGCTAAGGAAAGCAAAACAAAATGGAGACATGAGACAAGAAAGGGAACAGCCAGTATTGTACCTTGTTCTCCTTGATGATCCAAAACATGAATGTTTTGGTTGGGTGTAGAATCTCCCTGTGCAACCCCATTCTGCTCTTGAATTCGTGTTCTACTGCTTCCTTGGGGTTTTTGGTTTTTTTTTTGTTGTTTCGTTGTTTTTTTTTTTGTGGATAAGCTTACATTCACAGCAGTGGAATATATTTATATATTTAACTTTTAACACACATCTTCACTGACACTTGACACTTTCAGGAGGTGGCTTTGTTTGCATTTTAGGACAATGGGGAGTGAGGCACTAACATGAAAATTGCACCAATTCTTTTTAGAACATGAAATATAATTCCCTTAATTTCTTCTACGATATTAACATACAGGCAGATCCTTCCATCTGAGCCTTAAGTAAGAGCCATGGTAACCATCCAGAGCCACACTGATTTCAGTGGGCTCTTATATCTGTCATCACAGCATAAATCAGAGCCATAATGTGGTATTTCCAAAGCTGAAATATTGTGGTCTCTTTATGTATGTATTCTACAACACGGGCATACAAAATGCCCTAAAATTCAGCAGGGGAGTGGCAACATCCTAATGCAGAAACATCCTATTCATATTATTCTTTTCTACAGGGGGAAAAAACCCCCCACACTTTAGAATATAGATTAAAAGTCAGTCAAACTTTATCAGCTTATCATATAGCTCTTTTATAGGAAAGATGAGAAGCTTTCAAGCAGGACCTGCTAGAGCCCCACCAGCACCCCACCAGCAGCAGTAGGCACCTGCCACAAAGAGTAAGTGCTGTGACTTTTGGGTCACAGTGGAACCCAGAAATGAGGGTAGCAGAACCCATATCAGGCTTTGGTTTGGGTTTTGGCATGATTTCCAGCTGGCTGTTGGGAACACAGAGAGGAGATCAGCTTCGTTATTGCAGAGCCTTAGAGGAAAAAGGGCACGGGCGTAAGGCTGAGAAGGCAGGGCGCTCACTGTATCCACGCTGGGTGTTCTGCTGCAGCCTCAGGAGCAGAGCCAGGCACTGCAATTCATCCTCGCGGCGTTGAGAAGCAGACACTTGCCTGCTGGGAAAAGATCCAGGCCATCAATTCCTGTTCCTTTCCCATGCAGCAGTGGGATGGTGAGAGCATCGATTTCATCTGAGAGCTGGAGCTGGCAGAGCAGTGCCCACGGCTGCCGGTGCAGAGCTGTGCTTCCCCTGTGCCAGATCATCTGGGAAGTGGCTTTCTGTGGGCAGCCAGACCAGCCGGGGATGGCAAAGGTCCATGGAGACAATGGCTTTGGCGCAGCCCTCTAGGCTCTATGGGTCCTGGGTCAGTGACAATACCTTGCTGGTTTTGGTCACTTTACAAGTTCCTTGACGTTGCTGAAGGCATCAGGCCTGACGGGGCCCCAGGAGTTCATAAACAACTCCAGTTTTCTTTTTCCCTGTCCTAACTCATATCCTCACAATGTGAGGAGATGCAAAGCTCTGATTCAAAACCCCACATCCTACCACTGATGTCCTAGGCAATAAGACTTGTTCTCCAGCCCCTTCCCCAGCTCCGTTCCCTTCTCTGGACACGCTCCAGCCCCTCCATGTCCTCAGTGCACGGGAAGCAGCATGCATGGTGAGAAAGAAGCTGTAGCTATTTTCTTCTCTTGTACATTTTAAAGGATTGTGCACATATTCCTTGTTTTCATGAAACCATGCAGTGATTCCTTTTTTAAATGCTAGTAACCTGGAAATAAACCCTTAGGTGCACGTTTATCTGTGCCACAGGGTATGTCAGAAATCCAGCAAAATCAGATGGCACTTCTCCCCACGACACAGCTTATGCAGACCGATACTCACCAGCATAAGGAAAAGAACGCCGAGTGCTCTCGTGGCAGGATGTGTTGGGCCATGTGGAAACTGCTCCTGGAATGAATGACTCTGGAAAGGCAGGAAAGATCTGAAGTGTTATGTCAGCCCATATGCTGATATCCCAGCGATTGTATCACAAACCTGGTAGCAGTCAGTGTTCGCTGTGCACCCCGGCAGGCTGACTCAAGAACGCGTGGAAACCTGAGCTTCAAATAACAAGAAAAGCGGTAAATTAAAAATGAGAAAAAAAGTCGCACAGAGTCACACTGCGAAGTTCAAGAATGAAGAGCGAGAGCTCAGAGAGTGGCATGCCAGTGCCCTCCTCCCGGGCTGCATCCAGAGCAGAGGGACCAGCAGGGAGGGAGGGGATTCTGCCCCTCTGCTCTGCTTGGTGAGACCTCACCTGGAGCTCTGGGTCCAGTGCTGGAGCCCTCAGCACAGGGAGGACACGGAGCTGTTGGAGCAAGTCCAGAGGAGGCCACGGAGATGATCCGAGGGCTGGAGAACCTCCCACATGAGGACAGGCTGAGGGAGTTGGGGTTGGAGCAGAGAAGGCTCCAAGGAGACCTTATTGCAGCCTTTCCATACTTAAAAGGGGCTGAAAAGAAAGATGGGGACAAAGTTTTTCAGCCGTGCCGGCAGCAATCAGACAGGGGGTAATGCTTTTAAGCTAATAGAGGAGAAGTTTAGACTAAATCTTAGGAAGAAAGTTTTTTCACTGAGGGTGGGGAAGTCCTGGCCCAGGCTGCCCAGAGCAGTGGTGGCTGCCCCATCCCTGGAGGGGTTCAAGGCCAGGCTGGATGGGGCTTGGAGCCCCTGACTGAATGCAAAATATCCTCCTGAGTGTGCCTGGAGCAGGTCCTTGCTTGTCTGGGGCTCTCCTCTTCAGGCTTTTCTCTTTCTGTGTGTAGTAAGCCCACGGATCTCAGGCCTTTGAAGTCCTCAGCTGTTTGAGCTTTATGAAAAACATAACCCCTTTATTTATATTTTCCCTAAAAGATGACATGCTTTTTCACATCTTCCTTGTTCGGCGCTCGCCTTCAGTCCCAGGAACAGTATCCTAGTTACTGGTGGCTTTTATTTTAAAGGACTATGTACATAAACACGCCTTTATATTCCGAGATAAGCTGTCTGGCTGCTGCTGTGTGCTCCAAGAGTTATTTATCTCCACATTTTTTGTCTTGGAACCTCACAGTTTCTCATGCATGCTGCTTCCTTCTAAAAAGTGTTTCAAATGTGGGAAGCAAACGGTTCCCCCTGCTAGCAGGGTGCTGGGGAAGAATGGTTCCGCCAAAGCAGTGGAAGTTTTGCATCAGGTTTTATGAGGGAGGAAGGACTCAGCCAGACTTTTTACTGCTTCAAATTGGCAGTAAAAAAAAAGGAGAAAAAGTCTTCACCCGAGTGATTCATTTCAGCAGCTCCAGGACAGCCTGTAGTTTCTTACAGGGCTATAATTGGGATTCAGAACCGTACAAAAGACCTCTCCAAATGCCATATGTCCTCTAACCCAGCAGCGATGCTGTCGCCCGCTGCCAGCCTGACTGTGACAAAGGCACTTCTGCCAGAAAGAAAACCCTCAAAAACCAAACAAAACCCAAGCCATGGGGAAGAGAAAATAAAGACCGCAGAGATTGTTGTCAAACTTTTAGCAGGTTGAAATCGGAGCTGCCGCACACAATGGCTCGAGTGTGCAATTCTCAAAAGAGGCATCTGGAAAAAAACAAGCTGAGAATAGTTTTGGATCTGGAGCCAAAGGAATTGAGAATAAATGTTGGGAGAACAGAAAGAAGTCCATTCAGAGGGGGCAGGGCAAAAAGGCTTCACTCTATTCCAGCGAGGGACCGAGCTCTGAGAAGCACCCCAGGTTTCTCGGAGCTCGTTTAACCCTGCCCTTCGTGTGACAGAGCGCGGGTGCCGAGCAGTGGAGGGGCAGCCCTGAGAACTGCAAGGCTGCTTCACTTTCTGTGATGTGTTAGGACCAGCTCCAAGCTCCTCAGAATCATCACATCAATCTCATGAGCTGTGCCTGACTTCTGCAACATAAGAAACAGGTTTCCACCAGGAAAGCATTTCTTCCTAATATCTCATCTCAATCTCCCCTCCTTCAGTTTAAACCTGTTCCTTCCATCCTCTCCCTGCCCTCCCCTATCCAGAGCCCCTCCCCAGCTTTTCTGGAGCCCCTTTCGGTCCTGGAAGCTGCTCTAAGGTCTCCGTGGAGCCTTCTCTTCTGCAGGCTGAACAACCCTGACTCCCTCAGCCTGTCCTCGTTTGGGAGGTGCTCCAGCCCATCCTTCAGAGCTCCAGCCCTCAGATCATCTCCCTGGCCTCCTCCTGACTCGCTCCAACAGCTCCATGATCCAAGTCCAGTCTCATCCCTTAAGCGTCTTCGAACTTCAGTCCTGCAGAGAACTGATCACACTGCCAGCATTTTGCTGACAGCAGGTGCAGCCTCCAGGTTTTCAGGAGCACCAACGCAGCCTGACAGGACTGCAGGGATGATGGATCTCTGAGGTCTTATCCAAGCAGCCCTTTCTCAGCATGGTGAGGAAGGAACAGCAGATTATAAAGCCAAAATGTTCATTTTTGAGACCCTGGGTCCCACCCAGGCTGTTCACTGATGTTCCTCACGCCAGGCTGTTCGGTGCTGAGCTCCTCTGGGAGAGTCAGCAATCAGTCGCCCTGTAATGACTGCTAAAAGCATTTAAATAAATTAATATATTCAGAGCTAAATGTGTTGCTACGGCTGATCGGTGTGAGCACAAAGACAAATGAAGCCCCACAGGCACAAGGACCTCATCCTACATGGGACGGTGACCTGGAACGCCGTCCCACATGTGCGCGTCCCTTCCACCGCGGGCGTGATGCCTCCATGGGGCTGGGAGCGCGTCTGCTCTGCTGGGGAGCGGGGGCCAAGCTCCGCTCCTCTGCCCGGTGGCGGAGAAACGCGAGTTTCAAGCCCTGGTGCAACATCGCTGTCTGCGTGATCACTTTGCAGTCTTTTAATTACTTCAAAAAAATGGTTTAATTAAGGCCTTTCCTGCACGGTTTGAGCTCAAAACTGCAGCCCCTCAGCTGTACTGGTCCTAAACTGCGGTCCCAGAGAGGGGGTGCCCTCAGGTGGGCTCCTGCAGCCGGGCTCTGCATCCCTGCGGCTCCAGACACCCCGGGAAAACACGCGTGCTCGGCGACAGGGACGTGCGCTCGGCCATGGTGAGGGGACAAGAAGGAACGGCCTCAAGATGCCTCAGGGGAAGCTCGGATCAGACATTAGGAAAAATTTCTTCACTGAAAGGGTTGTCAAGCAGTGGAACAGCTGCCCAGGGAGGTAGTGGAGTCCCTGTCCCGGGGTGGGGGGGTTAAATGCAGGTAGATGAGGTGCTTGGGGACATGATTTGGCAGCAGGCAGGTACGGTTGGAGCTTATGATCTCTAAGGTCTTTTCTAGCCTAATGATGCTATGATAAAGCTGTGAAGGGCTGAGGGGACTTTCCCCAGTCCTACGCGTGTGAATCGCTCCCCAGAGCGGCGCTGGCTGCCCGGGGCAGCCCCACCGCACGCCCGCTCAACGCGCCCCGTTGCAATCCAAGTTCCTCGACTAGATTTTAGTACAAAGAGGGTAGACACATAGCTCGTTCTCCTGGGCCGCAGCACGTTGTAGCTAACCTGAGAGACAGAGGGACGAACCACACACGGGCACACAACGCGGGAAGAAAGGCTGAGGGACGGGGTTTAACCTAGGGCAGAGGAAAACCTGCCCGGGGCGCCCAGCCATTCACTGGGGGCTCTCGGCATCCTCCACAAAGCGGGTGAGAAACATCCAACCCCATTTCCAACAAAGACCGGGAGGCGGCTAGGGCACAACAGCAGGAGCCGTGGGGTTGCCTACGGGAACCAGAGAAGGGGGTTATGGAACCCCTTTTGTGGGAGGAGAGCTGGAAAAGCGCAGCTCCCCCAGGCTGGGGGAGAGCTGACCCCATGAGCCCCGACGCCTCCACTCGGCCGCGGTTCCAGGGCTTCAGCTCCACTCCGCTATCGCCTGCCCGCAGGAGGGAGAATCCCTTCCCGAGGGGAAGCTGCAGCCCCGAGATTAGCCCCGGGCCCCGGGTTTCCCTGCCGGGTGGCCCTGCTGTGGCCGCGCTGGGATAAGCGTTAACGGCTCCGCGGGGCCCAACTTATCGCGGGCACCCGCACAGAGGCACCCCAAGGCCCTGACGGAGACACGGGGGGACAGCGGGAGAGAAACAACCACAAAAAGAGGCAAAGAGTCACAGGGCGCCCAGAGGGCTCAAGCCTGGTCCAGGCAGGACCAGCTCCAACTTGCGCTGAAGATTTTACACCGTCTCTCTAAAACTTCTGAAATTTCAAGCTCTGGGTGGGGGCTGCACCTCCTCTCAGGGTTATTTATTCCCTTTGCCCCCCTTTCTTCTGCATTTCGTCCTTTTATCACAATCCCCACCTTTCAGAGACATCCCATGGTAACCGTGCATGTCGCACAAGGTACCCTTTCTTTTGCAGCGAAGGACACGGCCTCGGTGCCGTCTCCCACCGATGCCGCCTCGGGAGGAGCGAGGCCGACCCAGCAGCCCCCGCAGAGGACAGCGAGCCTCCCCGAGGGCCGCCGGCAGCCACGCACCCAGCCCTTCTCCCAGCCCAGCAGCGCTGCAGGATGGCGATAGGGAAAAGGTCTTCAACCCCGATTTTCCAAACCACCTGAAGCACCGAAACTACGCTGAGCTGGTCAGCAGCGCCGCGGCGTGTTCGTGCATTTATTCCTAATGGTCTGTGCAACCCAGTCCCAACTCACGACTGCGCCGTTTATGAGCACAACATGCTCGGTTTATGGGAACAGACCTGCTCTGCGCTGGAAGACTTCCTGCAAACAACCGTGGTGTTCGTTTAGAGGATGGCATTCTTCCCAAACTGTCATTATTAAACCAATAAACCCTCCATTACCTCCAGCACCAAGGGGCCGCGGGCTGTCGGAGGCAAGACGGAACAAAGGTCCAGGCTGCAGTCATCGCCAAAGGCCTTGGGGGCTCTTCTCGCCGGGGAGGGAGGGCGACGCAGCCTGGCCGGGCTCCAGCGCGTGTGGTTTCCGAGCTCCCCCCTTGAGTTGGATCGTGTCCACGTGAAGCTCTCGAGAGCTGCCCCCCGCACCCAAGAATGATTTTCAGCTTCTCCCAGCCAGACACACCATCGCCCATGACTTTTATGGTGGAATGGGAGCGTGCTTGTAATCAGCTTGGAAAAATCTGTTTCTGAGCTTAATTCTAAAGCCTCATCTTTGCTACAGAAACAACCCAACTCAGTAAACGCAGCTTCCCCTCCCTTTGGCAGCGCGGGGAATGATTTGCTGTCCTGGGAAAGTGGTCACAGCACAAGCCCAGAGGGTTTTGTGGCATCAGTGCTCGATGCCTTCGGTTTAAGCGGTGACCACGCTATACAAGCACAAGTGGACGATCTCCTCTGCAGTGCTACCAGCACCGGTCGTGCAGGGAACCCTGCGAGCTCATCCGTCATGCGTGCAGCGATCGAGTTCCCACGAGGCAAGGGGTTAATGCCAAGGTCAAACTCTCTACAGAATTTGCCTCACTCCTTTCAGTTCCAGTAACCCTAAGGATCACCTTGTGTGTTCCACAGCAAACCTGCACAAGGAACATTTCATTTAAGTGCCTTCTCAAACCTCTCTGAGCAGAGCACCCACGCAGTCGGGCTGTGCAAGGATCACAGGATCATGGAATCACTTGGTTGCAAAATCCCCTCTGAGATTACCAAGTCCAGCTGTATCTGTCCACTACTGAACCAGATCCCTGAGCACCTCACCTCCAGGTCTTTTAAACCCCTCCAGGGATGGGGACTCCACCACCTCCCAGGGCAACCTCTGCCAGTGCCCGAGAACTCTTTTGGTGAGGAAATTTTTCCTGATGTCCAATCCGAACCTCTCCTGGCGCAACCTGAGGCCATTTCCTCTTGTCTTACCACACTTAGGAAAAGAGACTCACACCCACGTTCCCCACAACCTCCTTTCAGGCAATCGTAGACAGCGCTGTCCCCTCAGCCTCCTCTTCTCCACGCAGAAGCCTGTGAACCTGCACTTGTGCAAGCAAAGACATTAATGCCTCCCTAACTCTGCCTCAACAGAGCCTCAGCGGCTGCTGGCTGGTTACGGTTGTAGCTGCATTTCTTCAGCGGGGAAGAAAGCAGCGTGCTAGAGAGGCTGGAATCTCCATCACCATCAAACCTGGTCCTGCAGCTCGCCCGTCCGGCAGGAAGAGTCCAGGAACAGGGTTTGTGCACGAGGCAGGGTCCGACACCCTGAGCTAACTCCCAGCCCTGGCTGTGCTCGCTCGCTGTTTCCTAAATCAAACTGTTCTGAGATCACGTTAGAAACACATCGATAGGAATCTGCCACGCAGCTAACGACAAACCTGCCTGCGCCTCTGGAATCTTTCTACATCCCCTAGTTTCCACAGGATTTGTCTTTTTCACAATCATTCGTGCATTTTAATCCCTTAAAGAATCCCCAGCCCATAGACAGGAAGTTTAAATCCCTTCTAGCACCCTTTTCCCCAGCTGAGAATGTTGTGCCAAACCCAAACGCGGGTCTCGAGTCTCATGCCAGCATCGTCCTGTACAGCGAGAGGCCCGATGCCCGCTCAGGACAGACACAGCTCTGTCCGCAGCACAAGAAGCATCTTCCAGAAGGACAATTCACTGGAAAACTGAAGGATCTGCACCAAAACGTGGCACAGCAGCAGGGGCAACAGAACGGGTGGTTTTCCTCTGAATGAACACAGCAATTTGAATTCTGGAGCCGTACAGGTATTCTGTAAAATCCCATCAGCCAAATAAATGCAGCGGGAAGTCATTTTGATTATGCATATTAAAAAAATACCTATCCCGAAGTACCGTGTTCTAGTTAGAAACCATTTACTGGGTGCAGCGACTTGTACCTCTTCTTGTTCGTTTACAGGCATGAATTCAGCACAAGATATTCGAAATCAGAGATTTTTGCCACACAAACACAGTTTTCTGCCATTAAAACAACAGATTAAAGGAAGATATAAACATCTCATTTATTAAATCAAATAGAAATGCAAAATATATTTCACATGCCTTACAGGAAAGGAGATGAACTTCCAAGACATTAAAGCAAGACCATGTCGGTGGACACGCAGGAGATGGGAACGTTATGAACAGTCACAAGGAGGAGGAAAGACCTGGGGAAGGCGACGTGGGGAGGGATGAGGGGCTGATCCTGCCCGCTCCGAGACAGCTCTCCTAAAAACAAGAATGGGGTTTATGCCGAGCAAGTATCACGAGCCTGAAATTAACTTTAACGTATGCTTATTTAGGAGAGAGTTGTCTAAAGAAGCACAATTGGCTAATAACTACTCAAACCAGTGGTCTAAGTGATGTTTGCCACACTCACAGGAAGGGGTCATAGGTCTCTCGAACATCAGTAGGAACAGTAGGAAAATCAGAAACACCAAGAAAATCTTTTAAAAGCTGGATCAATCCATGGCCGCATTCTCTGCGACTCCGCTAGTAAAATAAAAAAAAAAAGAAAGATGAAAAATAGAACTATTTTTCTAAATATTTAATTACTTTGCCATCCTCCAGCTCTTCATCCCTCCTACACACAGCATCTCGGAAGCCGCAATGATGCTCAACAGCAAGTACAAAACATCCACCGAGTATATATTCCACAGTTTTTCTAGAGTCCAGCAATTTTAAAGTGATCTATGTGCAAAAAATAAACACATGAAAGAATTTCTTAGGAAAAAATAATCCACTGCAGCCTTAACTTCTACTTAAAAACAATCCCAAGGATCAGCACTGTATTTCCCAGTGGAGGACAGAGCGGTGACTGCAAGTACTCTGCCAAACCTAGGGCTTGGGGATGCCGAGCGGCTGGCATCCCAAGTTTACTCCCTGCTGGCAAGTTGAAAATGGACTGTATCCCCAAAGAAGTGGGAAACCCACTCTTCACGAACTTGTCTGCTGACGTACACGCGCATTCGGTGTGGGTGCGTATTCAGAGGCCGCTGCCTTCAGCTGAGAACGGTGCTCCCAGCACGACCGACAGTAAATGATTAACAGCAAAATGTGCGAGGTGTGTAAGAGCAGCGTGTGAAATGTTCCCAGCTGCTCGATGCCCCCGGGTCTAAACGATCCCCTGGTGAGTCAGGGCAGCTCCGGTGAGGAGGAACCGCGGCGCGGGGCTGCGGGGCGAGAACAGCCCCTTGCGCTGCAGACGAGTTCAGTCCTGACCGCGCCACTGCAGGGAATCGTGTTTAAACCAGAAGCAACCGTGGAATCGGCTCCCAGCACACGGTGCTTTCCTGCACGCAGGGAATGTAAACGGCCAAGCGTTACAACTGATGATTTTGCACACTTACAGCATTCTGTTTCTCTAATGGTTCTGGTAATGCAAATTCCATTAAAAAAACTCACCACCTAAAAAACAACCAACAAAACTGCCCACGCTCAAGGCCGTCTGCTTTTTCGTTTACCCAATGACTCGGCTGGCACGCAGTTTGGGTTTCCCAGCAGTTCCTAAGTGTTCAAAAGCATCCGCTCGCTCGGGGGGCGCAGGGGCAGGACACGTCACGATGGGCGCTAAGGCTAAATGGGGTTTGGGTAAACCCCAACCTTTCCATCTCTGCCATCAGCCCAGCCAGTGGAGCAGGACCCCCAAAACCGTTGCTGACTCATAAATTGCCTCGTGTTTCCCAGATGGAAACATGGAAAAGGAGCAAAACACGAGTGGCAAAGTCAGGTGGGGTTTAGCGGCTTTCAAAGTCGCCTTCCAAACCAGATCAAACACCAAAACTGTCCCCGACTGGGAAGCCCAGTGGCAGGATTCTCACTTTATCAGCTGCTTGCGGGGGACAGAGAAGCGTCGTGGAAGCTGAGTGGGGGATCAGCTGTGGGAACGGGGCCGGTCTCTGCCTGTGCGATGGAGCAGCACACCGGAGCACAAAAGAAGCCTCACCCAGCACACCACGAGGCCCTGAGGATGAAGAATGAAGGCAAACCCAGCGGGCCTGATGCAAACACGTACCTTACTGCGGGGAAACGGAGGTTCTGGGGCAGCCCAGGGCACAGCCAAACTGGGTCCGGTTGATGAGGAGGGCTACACGCTAAAAAAACACTCCACGTGCTTCAATTGCTGTTAGAACCACACTGTATACAACATTTATCCTTGTATTTTTTCCCCCATAATGCTCTGAAGTAAATCCAGACCTTAAGGAATAACTTGCATAGTAAGAAAAGGTCATCAATTTAATCATTTACTTTAAGCAGGCAAGCGAATGTGTAAACATTCAAAAGCAGCAGCATCCAAGTTACAAACAATTTAAGGGAAAAAGAATTGAGATTATTAAGGTTGCTTTATCCTCTCAAAAATTTGGGGAATAATCTTTTAAAACACTGCAAACATTGAACACTCGCTTTCACCTCTTCCGATGCCGCTAGCAGCCCTGCCTTCCAAGGAATTCTGCTCTCTAAGAGGCATGGGGTCACCATACCATCCTTTTTAATCTTTGCTGTTCGGAAGTCAGCTACCGGAGCCTTTCACCTCTGTCTAAATCCCGTTAGCATAAGAAATGCTCGTGTCTTGATTCAAGGCCTCTTTAACTTCTGAGGGCAAGGCGTCAAAGAGGTGATCTTCCACCACCAGCCCGGCTCTCCTAAGGGGCAGACACTTCCTCAGCGTGGCCGGCAGGCGGTCCAAGCAGTTTCCCTTCAGTTCCAGGTAGGTCAGCTGCAAGAGCTCACCAACTTTATCTGGGAGCGAGGTAATAGCGTTCTGTCCCAGACTCAAAGTCCTCAATTTAACACACTGAAACAACTGTTCTGGCAAAACGTCAACTTTGTTTCCTGTGATGTGAAAATGCTGCAGATTTTGAAGCAAAGCTATTTCCACCGGAATCGACGTGATCGAGTTGTAGCTGACATCTAAACACCTAAGTTTCTGTAAACTGAACACTGCGGCTGGTAAGGATTCCAGTTTGTTGTTGGAGAGGTAAAGAGACTCCAGATTTTTTATGTAGCTAATGGCAGGAGGAATGCTGACTATTTTATTGTGCCACAGCTTTAAACAAACAAATCTTTTTAAGTGCTGGAAACTCACAATTTCTTCAATTGTGCGTATGCTGTTTGACTTTAAATCCAGTTCCTGTAAGTTAGTGAGGCTGAAGATGGCGTGGGGGATTCTCTCCAGCTCACAGTTCTGCAGTTCTAACTCTGCGACGTTTGTCATTTTCTTAAGGCTATTGAGTACCACGAGCTTAGTGCCGTCGTTATGAATGACCAGTTTGTTCAGATGTGGGGCCACATCCGTGATATTGGGGGGAATTTTGGTCAAATTGCTCTTCACGTGGAGGATTTTAAGGTTTTTCAACTCTCTGAGAGATTCGAGCCCTATCATTTTGTTGTTTTCAGAGTTCAAGTTGCCTACCAAGTACAACTCACAGAGGTTTTTGAGCAAATACGCCCACGCGGGGATCTCTGCAACATCTGTGAACTTCACATGAAGGCAGGTCAAGTGGTCCCGGAGGAAGCTGAAGGCCGTCTGCTCGACCTTCGCAGGGCAGTGGCACAGATGCAGTTCCTGAAGGTTGATCATCTGGGATATTTTCGCTGGGATTTTCGCTTCGGGAATCACCTCTAGTTTCAACACTTCCAGATCCGTCAGATCAAACACCGCGTCGGGGATGCCTGACAGCATGACGAGATGCAACTCCTGCTTATCCTGCGCGTTGCGAGAAACGTGCTGCCGCAGCTTCTCGAAAGTCCACTCGTGGTTTAAACTAATTTCCCGTAGTTTGTTCTCACTTACCTCTGACAAAAAGACACCAAATCTCTTGGAATACAGCTGGTCGTACTGGTCTACCATGTGCAAGAGAAATGCAAAATCATTCTTGACATCAGGGATGTCACCGAAGCTGCTCTCTTCTCTGACCTTTTCAAAGGAGTATTCCTTTAGAGGTATTCGGATCAGCCAGGAAAGGGTGTAGAGGCAGATAAAACCATAGACGCAAATCAGGGAAATGTAGCTGATGAGCAGCTTCTTCAGCATGTAAGCCATGTTGTGCGTACACACAAACTGCGTGTAGCCGATCAGGTGCTCCACTTTCGGGCTGCAGGTGTGTTCAAAACTGATGGTGTTGACAAAGTTTGCAGTGTAGCCGAGAATAAATATGAACTTGACGGTCTTGACGACAGTCTGGATGACGTAGAGCTTGTAGATCAGATCGCTGTCCTCCACGTGAGCTCGGAACTTACGGACTTTCTCAAACAGCGCTTTGGCTTGTTCGCCGTCCTTTTTATCTAAGATGGTGACGCTGGGCACCTCGATCATCGGTTTGTCCGCTGAAAACTTGAAGCCAGACTTGGTTATCATGGGAGTGGTGGCGCTTGGGCTTCCTTCATCGCTGCTGGTGGAAACATACTTAGACAGTGACTGGGCACCAGTTAACCTCTGCTTGTTCTCCTCAGAGTCCTCGCACGCCGTTTCAGACAACGCTTTTGTAGTCCAAGGGGACTCAAAGCATTTCCCTAATATAGACACAAAATGCTCAATTTTTGAGCAAGTCTTGGGATACTTGAACCAAAAATTGCTACTGACTATTAAAATGATAGTGTGGATGAGAACAAGATAGGGAAAATACTTTGAATACCAAGGAAGAGCCAAATGATAGCACATCTGGTTAATAAATACGTATTGCTGAAAATCCAGGTTTGTTCTACGGCCCAAAGACTCTTTCTGCTCCTTCTTCAGCTCCTGGCCTGATTCGGTGGGTGGATACTGCGAAGAGGCAGCTGTGCTCAGAGGTATGCCGGGCGTTACAGTAGGGACGCTTCCGAAGGAAACCGTTCTCATCGACGATGCTTCTCCTTGGCCAGTGGTTGTTTCCACAGTGGTGAAGTCAGCATTCCCTGACGTGACAGGTTGTGCTTTTGAGTTTACAGTAGACTGCAAAACTGGCAAGCAGACCACCTGGTCTTTGGTCAGCTGCATGGTTCCAGCAAAAATGGCAACCATTAACATAACGACGGCAAGATAATCCATAAATACATCCCACCATGGTTTCAAGATACGGTAAGTTGGCTGGATGTCATTGAGAGATGCAACTTCTGCAAGGGTAAACATTCCTATGAAAGAGAACAAGGACAGGATCAGTATGGACTAGTCATCAGGTTGTTTTCCCATTTAATAACAATCCCACTATGACACACAGATCCTCAGAAGGTTCTGGTTTTCTTTATGCTTTGTTGCCTGTCATACATTGCCCATCACTGCACTCACAGTTTTCTCAGAGGATTTGGAATCAAGGAATGGTTTGGGTTGGAAGGGACCTCAATGCCCATCCCAACCCCTGGGATGAGGCACCTCCCACTGGATCAGGTTGCTCAGAACCCCATCTAACCTGGCCTTGAACACCTCCAGGGATGGGGCAGCCACCACTGCTCTGGGCAGCCTGGGCCAGGACCTCACCACCATCACAGCGAAGCATTTCTTCCTAATGTCTGATCTAAATCTTCACCCTTCCAATTGAAAGCCATTCCTGCTCGTCCCATCACTCCAGGCCCTTGTGAAGAGCCCCTCCTGTTCAGGTAGTCCCTTTCAGTACTGGAAGGCTGCTATGAGGTTTCCCTAGAGCCTTCTCTCCTCCAGGCTAAGCCCCAACTCTCTCAGCCTGTCCTCACAGCAGAGGGGCTCCAGCCTTTGAATCACCTCTGTAGCCTCCTCTGGACCTTTTCAAACAGTTCCGTATCATTTTTCTGTTGGGGATTCCAGAACTGGACTCAGGACTCCAGGTGGGGTCTCACGAGAGAGAAGCAGAGGGGCAGGATCCCCTCCCTCGCCCTGCTGGCCTCGCTGCTTTGGATGCAGCCCAGGACACGGCTGGTTTCTGGGCTATGTACTGAAATAATGCGTTACTTTAGCATCGAAACAGGCCAGACGATATTGATAAATCTTTGCCTCTTCACTGTTCAAGCACCAAGGCCTCATCTGCGTGACTGAAATACCTGGAAGGTGACGTGCTGCAGCCGGTGTATTTTAATAACACCAACCACTGCACAACTTCTGGTTCTGTACAAATGATAGAATAGAATGATATAATGTCCTGAGCTGGAAAGGACTCACAAGGACCATCGAGTCCCACTCCTGTCCCTGCACAGGGCACCGCCAACATTCACACCATCTGCCTGAAAGTGTTGGCCAAACCCTTCTGGAACATTGTCAGGCTTGGCAATAAATCGAAATAAGCCTGCAATGACTGCTTGGGTCTGAGCACGTGAAATCCAGCATGAACGTTATTCTGTAGCTCTTGCATTTAAACAAAACAGTGTCTGTTCAACGCTTTGCACCTTGCTCGTGACTCGCACAGCACGTTTCAGTCTCGTTACATTACGAGCAAGGTCTCTCGTTCCCTTCCATCTCACACCATAGCAGCCAGTGTCTCCCACTCCACCCACAGCGCCTACCGGACTGAGTGGCTTCTCCCCCACCACTGCACAAATCAAAGCCCTGCAGTTACTACGGGAATATTCAGCACTATTTTTTAATGCGTTTGGATGTTTTACAGCAAGAAACAGTTCTCGCCACCTTATTGGACCAAACAGTATATATGTGGCAAGTACCATATATATATATACACTCCTCACTTAATGAAGAAATAGTCCCCCCTCAGAAAACCCTAACTCAGTGAACCAAGAGAAAACTCCACATATTTTTGTTAACAGAATGGGGAAAGTATTTTTTCAGATTATCCTCACAGCCTGGTAATTCTAGGATGCTTCGGTGCAGGGAGCGCAGCAGGAGGAGGCTGCAAGGCTTCCACCTTAAATTAAACCCATGCACCCCAAGATAAAGTGGCAAAGCGATCCTGCGAGGATCCAAACCCTTTCACAGCTTTAAGCAGCTCACTCTGCTTTTTATTTTGACAAAACTGAGGACTCGACTCAACAGCTCTTTAAAAAACAAGCTTCCTCTGCAAGCAGGATGTGGTTAAATAATAATTTTAACTGCTCAACTTGTGACCCAAATTTGCCGTTTCTAAAGCAAATGATGTGGCTCGTGTGCGCCCAGGGACGGGGAAGGAGGCAGGACGTGCGTTATCGCAGCGCGGGGGCTCGCTGGGTGGGAGGACGGCTCGGCAGAGCGCATGGAGATCAAAGCCGGCACCATAACGATGCACCAGATTTATAACTTTTACCAATTCGCGCAGACCTGCACCTCACAAACTCCACAGGACAGAGTCACAGGCAGCGAATACACAACACGATTATTTTTAGCCTGAATTTCCCTGAAGGTAACGGACATTTCTATACACAGGACTCAAACATCACCTCCTGCCTACATGGACAAAGACAGATCCTTTCCTTCCCTGCAGAGCTCCCAGGATCTGGGTCTGCAGGGAAGCCAGGGGCTGCCTTACAGACCCCGGCACGGAGCTCATGCATCTCCTCCATCACAGGGAGGGATCCAGCCCCAGGCCCCCTCGCTCTCCTCCCAGGAGCTCTCACCAGTTTGGCATCCCTCACCTGGGATGTGGGGAAGGAGCCTGATCTCCCCGCAGCACCCGGCTCAGTTGGCACTCTTGGCACAGTTGCCAAAATGTAAAGAGGGAATGGGCAGAAGGAACTTCCAGCTCGCTCCCTCTATTATCCAACAGGCAAAGGTCAAACACTGCTCCCTCACCAGTAACAGAAGTTGTCAGGGTCTTGCAGTTCTCCCAGCTCCACTAGAGCTTCCAGCGTGGTTCCCGAGCCTTTCCCAAACCCCTCCCCAGGCTGTAGGAAGTGCTGGAGGACGTGGAGCGGTGACACAGCCCACAGCCATCACGGCCTCACCATGCTTTACTGAAGTGAGCTAAAACCCCCCATTTTCTGTAATGCCTCCCAGCGCTCACCTCGACTGAGTCACAGCGCGACGGCTCGTCCTGCAGTCGCTACCTTTGACATTAAATACAGCCTGGTGCAGAAGAACAGCTTAGTCATCTGTACCAGTGTGCACAGATGGATCCAGAAGGACTCTCCTCATGCCCAAGGCCACTGCCCAGGACAGGAGAACACAAAATAGCAGCAGATTTGGAGGTTTTTTTGTTCCCTGCATGGATCATGATTTTCATTCTTGGAAGCCATTTGGTAGGGATGCTTTCCCAGATCTCCAAGCTGTTCTCTCTGTGGTCTCACCCACCCTGACAGCCACCAGAACTTCTTGTCCCCTTGGCCACCAGTGCGATGGTTCAGCAGGAGAGCAAAGAGCGAGATGGGGAGCAAGGAGTCGCACACGCTTACCAGAGCCGTGCGGTGTGCAGGGCGGAGCCGGCGAGCACGATGGGACGAGGAACGAGGCGACTGCTGTGACAAACACGGGGAGCTGCTACTGTTCCTCTGGGGTGGCCTCTCCCCTAACGTCGCACCCGCTAATTCCATGGGAAGTCACTTCACTGCAGCTTGGGGCACAACCTGCACAGTTCCTTTCACAGGATGAAGGCACAATTTTTTTGCCTCTGCCATGGGAACACGTGGATAAAACACTGAAATCCAAGCGCTGCCGAAGCGGCTGCTGTAAGCAGCTGAAATAATGGAGAAGAAATGCGAGACCTCAAAACGGTTCCAGCCAGAGACTTGGAAAGAACAACAAAACCAGCTAAAGCTAAAACTCACCTAAAGCTAAAACCAGCCCCCTGTCTCGCACACACACAAAATGATTTCAAAGCAGGTGAGGAGACACAGCAGAGCCTGTGTAATCCTCTTTGTGAGGCTGCGGGCAGCGTGGTGTAACGGGAGCTTACACCGACAAGGACCACATTCAGTGCTCTGAACACATCTTTTCTTTCAAGTCACTGATACTCACAGAAGAGCTGCTGTTTTGGCTGAGATTAGCAGTTATAAAATACAAAAAACCTCTCTGTGGTGTTGCTGTCTAACACCCGAGCTCATAAAAGAGAGGCAGACCTTTTTCTAGCTAGCAAAAATCAGCTCCAGGAGATGAAAACAGGTTTGTCCTCACACGTCTAAAGTATTCAAATGCTCCGAGTCTTAAAAAACAAAATGAAAAACTACAAACCTACAGGCAGTACAAGAAGCATCCTGCTGACAGGCCGCAAAGAAACTTGATATTTTCTCTCTTAAAACCATCACTACATATATCAATGTTTGACTTTACTAAACAAATAACCATAGAAGTTAACTTGTATTTTGGTTTTACAGATGCTTTGATCCAAGCTGTTATGAGGCACTCGGAACAACAAGGCTCAACATACTCTGATGTTTGAGGGTTTTCTTTGTTTCACAGTTCAATCTGAACTATTTCAAAACTTGCTTTTAAAGCCTAGGGCCCCAGAATATTCCTTAGAGTAGCCAGACAGGATTTTCACCCCCAGTTTTCACCTTCTTTTAAGGGTGCTAGACTGGAGCTGGGGTTTCAGGATAAGCTGCAGTGATGGAATGGTAGTAAGGAAAGGGGAAAAGGAGGGGAAAAGGAGGGAGAAAAAGCAGGGGAAAAGTGAGATGAATGCCAGTGTGTGTGTGGCAGCAGAGCCCGCAGCTCCCTGCTGGAGGTCTCCCCTCGAGACCGGTGCCCGCTCTGATCACAGCCCTGATGCAGAACAGTCCATAAGCAGGCAGCTTCAACTGAAGGACAAAGTGCTATGCAGCTGAAAAGCCCGATTGTCTGATCTCTCACAGTGAAAACATGCATTTCTTTCAGTCCTTAGGGCTCGCAAGGCACCGAGTGCCCCATGAGGCTCAGCAGAGCCTGGGTTTTGACACACGGAGATCCAGATCCAAACTAGAAAACTGGCTCTTGAAGAGAAACACATTTTAATTCCCAATACAAAATTTCACGACACAGCCTCCTTTTTAAAAGAGCGTATTTTAGTTTAGTTTCAACGAGCACAGGTTTTAATTCAAGCCTATTGCTGCACGACCTTTAGGGTTGCTTGGCTGCAGAAAATAAGGAAGCCCTTTTATTTTAAGCAAATAATCCTTTTTCCTCTCAAACCCTTTGTCTCCAGTTCTGTAACTTAGATGATGCTCTAGGATAACCAGAACCTCTCCCAGCTCCATCCACCACCTCTGGCTCTCTACAGGGTGCATTCTCACTCCTGGAAAGAAAAAATTCTTTAGCCTAAGCAAACACAACTGCTCCAGCACAACTGTTCCTTGCTGCCTTCTAAGATTTCAGGGGGAAAAACTTAAAGTTCTGAAAGCAGCGTAGTACCACCTCCGTTTTCTTTACTGATGGGATGTGCAGCTCTCGAACTAAAGCCACTTTGTTCATTTTTGCAGTTGTATCGCTTCCAGTGAAAACAGAACATGAAAAGAGAAAAGTGCCAATACAGTTGTTCAAAGTTACAGGACCTCATTAAATCAGCAAGGGTAACAACTCATTCCATAAATCATACTTCCTACCCAATTATAATCCTTTCATTAGTCTTAAAGAAAAGCTAGAACAGAAAGAGCTCAGAATGTGATTACCTGGTGAATTTTCCTGCCCTACTTCAGACAGAAAATGCTGAAATACAGAGTGAACACCTTGCAGTTCTTTCCTAACAAACTGTTGTAGCTCAGATGCAGAAGTTGGAGGAAAAGGAAGCAGCAGATCGGTATGTCACTAACGTTTATTTACATCCTACTTCTTCCTGCACTTACTGATGCGAACTTCATCTCTCTGTCTCTCCTGTTTTAAAGTATATTTAAAGTTAAAGCAAATTCAAAGCCAGAATAAACAAACAAAACCAGAATCACAGGGCAAGAACCTCTCATTTTATGTTCAGGTTCCCAAGACTCCGAACAAGCCTACTTTGTTTCAAGAAACAAAGATTCTTAAGTTGGCCTTGTCACCATGACTGCTCGAGAATTTCCTTAAAAAAAAGAAAAAAGAAAACACATTTCTAGTTGAAAGGAAAAGCGCTAACGTGAGCAGAACTGGCTTCTCCCTTCCCACAGGAAACTAAGGACAAGACGAGTTTTCCCATAACCAGGCGGCTTTGCTCGCTTGCTTTTGATCAAGTGACTACAGGTTTAAATTCATTTCCACTGTGTGTTTTACTCTCTCTTTCCACCAACAATTTCTGCTTCCTTCGTTTTCCTCCTTCTGCAATATCCTATTAAGGCCGGCAATGAGACCTTAATGTGATCAGAATGGATTAGGAGATTCCTCTCAGCCAGGATGCTGTAAATATCAATGGTTCCACAGGCCACCCGCAAAGATCAACAAGATGGCACCATCTTCTTCTTTTCCTTCCATGAAGAACTACGTCTAAGGAGCCCCAGAGCCCTTGTAGAATAATCAGAATCACAGAATGGCTCTTGCTGGAAGGGATCTTAAAGATATAGACTGATATGAACTGTAAATAAATTCTCCAATGAAGGAATCGTCATCTTTCTCAATGACATTAACCTGACTGACAGTGATTTGGTAATGAAAGCTTAGCAAAATCTAATTTCTCTGACTGCATACAGAAATATAGGAGACGGAAATAACATTCTTGCTTTACATAATCAATGCCAAATTAGTACCCATTTACAAAAAATACATCTATAAACAACTTTTCTCTTTTCTTTTTTAAATCTTCACAAGTTCTGCCCTTCCAAGCAGGGCTTTCTCAGGTTGTGTAACACTCTAACCTGCTTTCTGACCCTGCTACTGAAGTGTTTACACTGAATCCTCCTTGTTTACCAGCTCTGTGAAGGTCTAGTGCTATCGCCACTCCTACACAGATGGCTCCATAATCAATGGGATGTTGAAGCAGCAGTATTAGCAGCCATCCTTGCCCTAACGATAAACTCTTGGATCATTCCTTGTTCTTGCCTCGCTGTAAGTGACCAGCAAGGTCTGGTTAAGGCCAACCTTCAAACCAGGAGCCCGGCGCTGTACTCCTGACTCGCTCCCCAAAAATGATCAACACAACCAGCTCTGCGCTCGCCACGTGCGAGTTCTGTGTTCCCAGAGCACAGAAAGCGAGCAGCTTCCCCGCTGCCTGCTGCGAGCTCCTGAGCCACCATCGAACCCAGGGGCTGCTTGGACCACAAGTACAAGCCCCAGTTTCTAATCACATTTATCCCCAGGTTTCAGGGCACAGTGCGGGTGCTCGGCATCTTTCAGAATATGGCTTGTCGAGTTTTGGCCTGGAAAAGCTCAGTGTGATCTCAAGTTGAATGTTCCTCAGCACCCGTGCTCCATCCCCACTTGGCGCAGGTTACCGGCACAGAAGACCTTAAAGGGGCTGAGAGAAGAGCTGGGAGAAGGGAACAGGAGTGGAGAGTGGCCTCTGAGCATCACTCGGCACGGCTCTGGAGCTGGTACCGAGTTCAGCACTACAACCACACGCGTTACCATTCAAGTCAGTTAACCACAGGTGATTCCACAGTTACAGAACAAACCTCCTAGCAAGGCAATCTGCAAGAAAATAAGACATGACTAATGAGGCTGGATCCCAGCAGGTGTGAAAACTGAACCTCGGCTTTTCATACCCTGAAGTAACAGTGCATGAACGCACACGCATCTGACGGGGAAGGACAGGAATCCTGCGTAGCACAACTGCCCAAACAGACATCCCACAGCAGAGAAACAAGGACCTGGCACATGGAAGTGAAGAACGTGTCTCGGCATACGCCAGCACACGCACTTCAAACCCTGCTGTTACAGCCACAGTTACTGACGCAGCACCCAACACCCCTTAGAATCACAGAATCACTAGGCTGGAAAAGACCTTTGAGATCATAAAGCCCAACCATCCCTGTCCACTACTAAACCATCCCTGATCACTTCATCTACCCATCTTTTAAACACCCCCAGGGATGGGGACTCCATGACCTCCCTGCGCAGCCTCTGCCAGTGCTGGAGAACCGTTTCGGTGAAGAATTTCTTCCCAATCTGAACCTGCCCTAGCGCAACCTCACAGCAGAGACCCTCCAACCCTCGGATCATCTCTGTGGCCTCCTCTGGATCCAACTCCAACAGTTCCATATCCTTATGCTGAGTTACTGCAGCTGATTTAACATATGCCAAGATGGGCGAACTATGCAATTAAAAGTTATGCCATCCAATAAACTCAAACAGCTCCTGGTGCTCAAGTGTTAAACACTGCATCCCTCTGCCATTTCAAAATCTGCTGTTCCCCCATCTCTGACCCAGTGAGGTTCCCGCAGTGTTTCCACGACCGCTATCAGAAGCACAGGAACACACAGCAAACATCTGGTGCATCTACTGACCAGGGCACTCTGGGAATTTATCAGGATGCAAAAGCAAGCAGCACCAAAATAAAAGCACATCTGGTAACTCCAGCCCAGAGAGGCTGATTCTTATCACTAAAAACACCCACAACAATACAATGTTTTTAAAAAGTAATTAAATGGATTGGAAGAGGAAAATAATAACAAAATTATATTCCCTTTCTAGCTTAGAAATCTGAGAAACAGAACAGTTAAAAACAGTTTAGAACATGAGATGTTACTTGAATATATTTTTACATAACTAAGTTGCTTGCTAAACAAAATTGCTTGATGTCACATAGAGGTGGCACTTAGAGACTCATCTTATTCCTCTGAGAAATACTCAAGTCGCCCAGGTTGCCCAGGGCAGGGGTGGTTGCCCATCCCTGGAGAGGTTCAAGGCCAGGCTGGATGGGGCTTGGAGCCCCTGATCCAGTGGGAGGTGTCCCTGCCCATGGCAGGGGTGGCACTGGATGGGCTTTGAGGTCCCTTCCCACCCAAACCATCCTGTGATGATTCAATCCACAGCCACACACGCTGCCAGTCCGTGTCTCATCTTATTCTGGACTCACCTGAAACCAGGACAACTTCAAAAGCAGTAAGAAATTGAACTCGGCAGAGACCTGCAGGTTTGGGGATTTTAAGCCACAGGCTGCAAAGATACAGATCTTTTACAATTAGTGCCTTAACTACACACCCTGAACACGCCTAAAGAACAGGAAGGAGTGCCTACCAAAGAGAAAGAAACGCAGCGTTGAAGTTCAGGTTGCTGTAGGTTTTAATGGCCCCTCTTAAGGGCAAAATGATCCCTCCACCCTAGCTCCTGGTACTAAAGTCTAGGTTTACTTAATTCCTAAACTGCAACCCCATCAGAATGGCAGCAGGTTTACTGAGTAACTCAAAGAAGTTATTTTCAAAGAATTCTTCCCTCCTTTTTATTTTTAATGGACATGTCGGCGACCTTGCGCTGGAACATTTACAGCATCCTCATGGAGATGTAGAGCCAAGAGCAGACAAAACGTTCCTTTAACTAAAGAACAGGCTGCATTGTTCTCTACCTGAGCTGGTTCATCTCTTCAGACAGAACAGCAAACACAGCGACTCTCGCTGGGTTACACATTAAACAGAAGTTTCATCTATAGGATTTGCACACGTATGAGCGAAGCAGCTGTATTTGCAAGTACCCGCAGCGATATTTCCTTTACATCCGTTTTCTAGAAGTGATCTAAGAAAGGTCACGCTTAAACTAAAACAACAAAAGCAAATTAAACACACAGACACACATAGAGAACCCCCACCAGAAAGCATTCAGTGACACAAGAAGCTAAGTGTAAACACCAGCCTCCTACTCCCACATCAGAGCTCCTCTGTTCCTGCCAGGATCTCTTCTACGGCAAAGTAGGAGGAAGGTGCATCGAGCGCAGCTGAGAATCAGGATTACGTACCAGCACACTTTCATTCCTTTTACCCACTGTGCCAGCATAGAGCTGCCTCGAGAGAAAAAAAGGCAAGTTTCCAGCTCAATAAAAAGGCTGCACCCTCAGTTTCCAAATACAGTCTGTCCAGCTCTTTATGGGACAATAGGCAAACTATGTTCCCACTGAAATGTCACACAGCTTCTTCTCTCCCCAGGGAGGAGGGGAGGCTTCCTCGCTCAAGCCAAGGACTGGCTGTAAAGTGCTTGGGATAACGGCTCCGCAGCCTCCACCAGCCCTCCCACCACCCCGTGTCTCCCCACTGCGGGCAGACACCGCTCCCAGCCCTACCTGCTCTTTGTCAAGCTCACAGATCTTCTACGCTTTGGACATCCTGCCAGATGGACAACGGTGATGACTTCTCGCACAAGACACTCATCAACAGATGAAGGATGACTTATTAATGTTACTGCATTCCTGCCAAGCTCCCAATAAGCTGAATCTCCAGTGATTTCATGCCAGGAAAAATGCCTGCGGCTGAAGCATTTATCCCGAAAGGGATTTATTTAAGTTTACTACATTTCTTTTCCCTCTCCTAAACTTAAGCTGCTTTCTGTAAGAGGTAAGCTATTTACTCAGTCCATCCAGTCCCATAATTGTTTAGTTCAGGGTGTGGACTTTAATCCCAGTACTTAAGCATTAAAAGGAATTACGCTACAAGATGTATTTTGGAGGCTGTTGTTTTTAAATTTTGCTGACAAGTTCAGATCATCTTCTTCCTTTTTATGCTTTAGTTTCTCAAAACCCCATTCAAAACATTGTCTTTAGAAAGAATGTTCCAAAAGACTCGCTGTCTTCCCCCAGAACTGCAGCATTCCTGCTTTAATAAGCCAGCAGCCCTGCAGAAAGGTTCAGTACGGCTCGTTTGTGTTGCTTGCTGCCATTTGCCACCAACAGATCCATACAGCCTCCCATTTAAACATTTACTGTTGCTGAATTTATATTATGATTTGACCCAAACGCTCCAGCTGGAGCTGTAACCTCTGCACCCAGGGCTCTTCAGCAGGGAGCGGGGCAGGCAACCCTTGCCCCCGAAGGCTTATGACCTAAACGTGATTATTTGTTAGGCAATGACAAGCATGCTCATGGCCCTCAAATTCAAAGCAACAAAACAAAACCCATCAGGCTTGCAGAAAAAGAGGGAGAGCAGCGTGGTTAGAAGTATAATGAAACTTAACATTTGAATGCACTGCTCTTTGAAAAGGATTAACGTTACGTGCAGATAAATCCGTTTCCAGTTATGGCATTCCTATATACTTAGCTCTGCTCCTTCCTACTGGTTTGAGGATGATGCTGTCTCACAAATAAGGCTCTTGACCCCTGCCTTTCCTGTAAGACAGGCTGTGAAGCCTTCCCATGCAGTCACATCTGTTTTAAAACGGACAATGACACCTTTTGAGGATGCACTTCACTTCCACTCAAACACAACAGAACTATAAAAGAAACATTTTGTTCGGTCACATCCACGGACAGATGCCACTCCTGCTCCAGCACTGATCACCTTGCCACGATTATCACATCCCACGCGCTCACAGGAACGATTCTGGCAGCCACCTCTGCAGACACGCAGTCACATACCATGTCAGTGTCTGATTTTCACAGCCAACAAGCCCTCTGCTTGGATGGTCAAATGGAGAAATTGGCCCAGCAGCAGCTTTTCTTACTCCACCAGCAGCTTCCCCTTCACAAGGGTGGTCACCATCTGAACCTGTTTTGGCAAGTTACTCATCACTTCAAGCAGCACAACAGCCGCTGCGACAGAAATAAAAGGAGAGTTGCCCTCTAACTGGAGGAAAACAGAACAGATGAGTTTCCTTGTTGCTGTTGTTTTGACACACAGCCAAACCAGGTTATTCCCACATCCTTCAGCCAGGACCCCAGGAGGTTCTCTGCCAGCGCGGGTAACCAGCAAAGCCGGTTCAGAGCACTAGGTCTACTGACCCCGGAGAAGGGTCCTGTCCTTCTAAATCACCTTCTAGCCCTCCCACCCCCAGGCCAGGGTTTCAAGAAGCAGAGGAATCACAAAGTCTGAGCTTGTGCAGGTTCATCACCACCGAGTGCAGAGTCTTGGATCTCACTGTGCTTCCCCAGGCACAGCCCCAGGCTTTTGGAAACAGGAGTGACCCAGCCTCTCTCGCCACCCTGGTGCCCTGGGCAGAACTAGGCACAGACTCAGGACTCGTCCTATAGCAAATTGTTCTGTAACACGATTTCAAAGAAAGGCTCTGGGGAAACCTTAGAGCAGCTTCCAGTACTGAAAGGGGCTCCAGGAAAGATGGGGAGGGGCTCTGGATCAGGGAGTGCGGGGACAGGGTGAAGGGGAATGGTTTTAAGCTGAAAGAGGGGAGACCTAGGAAGAAATGTTTTGCTGTGAGGATGGGGAGGCCCTGGCCCAGGCTGCCCAGAGCAGGGGTGGCTGCCCCATCCCTGGAGGGGTTCAAGGCCAGGTTGGATGGGGCTTGGAGCCCCTGATCCAGTGGGAGGTGTCCCTGCCCATGGCAGGGGTGGGACTGGATGGGCTTTATGGTCCCTTCCAACCCAAACCATTTTATGATCCTATGATAATATCCAGCAGTATTTCTACAGGGATGTGTGACGGACAGCACATCACCTGCTCACATACGCAGAGCAAGAACAAGGGAGCAAATGTTGCTTTTATCTTGTAACAGCGCCAGAAACACCAGTTCCAGTGCAGTGGTGGTAGTGGGAGACAGGACCACTACAGTGTTCCTCTCCCACAGGGATGCAGAGACGTCTTCACACTCCTTAGAGATCAGGTAGCTCTGCCCTGGGTTCCTCTCCTGGCAGAGGGTGGCCTGGAGGAAACCTGCAGCTGCGAGGGGACAGCAGGGACCATCAGATCTGTTTGCATTTCAAATCGTTGACTCAACACAACACGAAAACACAATGTGGCCACAAATTGCCCACACAGTGACCTGTATCCCATCATAGCTGAACGCAAGTCATCTCCGAGACACCAGTTCTATTCAGAAGTTTGACTGGCGCTATTTTAATAAGGATCTACTCAAAAACTACCCAGCTGTGTTGTTTACGTGTCCCTGTTATCTCATCTGCACGCCTGGCCTGCTGCCTGCGCACGTGGGTGTGCAGCGATCACATACGTATGACTGCATCCCCATAAACCATCCGTTGTGAGTTTAGGATTTGTCACGGCCAGACCAAAACATGAACAAAACCATCCTTTTAATTTATTGGAAGGTTTTGTAACAGCCTGTCTTTGACCAAGAACTTTGCCTGCCAGATTATGCAAGTACATTTTTTTTTAAAATTACAATGTTATCAGAGCCCAGAACTCCATGATAGTTTTTGTTCCCTTTTAGGCTACACAGCAATTCTATTCTCTGTTTCAAGTTCTTCAAAGCCTAATAAAAACTCTTTCTCTTAGACATAAAAACACCAAGTGACTTTGTATGAACAAAACTTAACTAAGCCTCTAAGCTTCCTTTAAGCCTTCAGTGGTTTTAGTTTAGGAAGCCAAAGCGAAGGGCTCTTCTCTACCCCCATCACGAAGGGTTGGGACAATCACGCACAGCACCGATCAGCCTTGCAGGACAGACCCAAAATGATGACACAGCCACGTCCAACATTCACAGTGAAGCAGCTCTAGATCGTGGATATAAAGATTCCAGTATTGCACGTGTGCCGGGGCAAGCGGCCGCTTGCCCCGGCACACGTGCAATACTGGAATCTTTATATCCACGATCTAGAGGCATTTCCAGAAATATCAAAGCTGGATCCTTGCTCACCACACATAAGCAGAGATGGTTGCTATTTGTGGGCTCACTGTGCCGCTTGCTCTGTTACTGCTGGGTTAAAACACTCTTTAGATGACAGACCATACGGCAATCCCGCTTCTGACTCATTCGGGGCGTCCTCTCCCCGTCTCGTCACGCCATGCACCAGATGCCACTGCCTTTCACAATACTTGCATTGTACGCTCTCCGTTCCTCACTCAGCTTCTTGGTCTTGGTCAGAGTTCCTTCGTTTTCCAATGAAAAAAAAAAACCCACAACCCCATTTATTTTTGGACAAAGAACTAGACTCTGCTAGCACTTGATGTTTATATTGCATGAAAGGTGTCATCTTCTACTCCATATAGAAGCCTTACTGCTTTATGCATTGCATAATCCCATCTCAAAGAGATTACAGCCCAAAAATTCAGTTGAATTGCATCAGATTTCATACTGCACAACATTGCAGAGGGTTTGAGGAAGGCAAAGTTTCGAGTTTGACCAGTTATAAAAGGAAGAACCTTTAAGTCTGGGCCGCAGGCTCAAAATAGGAATAAATCACACTTTGACCACAGGAAAAGTCATCAAGACATCCTAAAAAGGTTTGCAGGAATTAACAATGTCTTAGAATTATTCCTTATTATGTGACTCTATTCTGACAAGTAATTTAACAAAGACACCATTGAAGGCTGCAAGTCTGCAGGAACTCTTGCTATTTCCATGCAGGTGCACAATTCACAAATAAAACCATTTCCCTCCAGTACTAGAACTCTTCAGAACTCTTCCTCAGGGAGCAGAGCTGAGGCTCTTGCACTCAGTTAATCTGGGGATAATGCTTCTTTGTGCTCTGCAGACTTCCTTGGACAAAGCTGGCCATGTTCATTGATGCTTGCTTTGTCAAATTAGGAGAAGTTATCATAAAGCTTTACTCCTGCCTCTAAAGGGAGAAGGTACAACTGGCTGTGTATGGACAAGAAACAAAGTGAGTAATCATGAAGTGGCTTTAAAGCAAAAACAAAACCCCCATCAAAAATTACACCACTCAAGGAGGTAAAGGCCAACAGGCTTAGACTACAAGATCTTGAGTCGTGTAAATAAGAGCAGTAACGCTATTGTGACTCATTTACTAGGGAATCTTTACTGCCTTCAGTTAACAACAACAACAAAAAAAAAACCTGTGTGATGATGGCACGCTTGAAATGCTTGAGTTGCTGTTTGTGAGTAGCTGTGATTTGAACACAGATCTGAACGAAGAATCTTCTCCTCCCTCCCTGGACCACAGACTCAGAATGAAAGTTCATTAGCAGTGAGCAAAATCAGCAGCAGTCTAATGTGAAACATTCAAACTGTCCCGGCGGGACTTGCGTTTAAGCTTTATAACGAGGAGCTCTGCACCTCTATAATCCAAGGCAAAGGATCAGCAGGGAACAAACAAGAGGTTAAGTCACCACAGCCCGCTCCTCTAGCCTTCTCCTTCCCTCCTCGGAGACAGCCACCACTGCCAAAGCCACAACAGGCTACAGGTCTCGTCCTCTGGCTCCTCGGAGCGGTCCTCCTGCCAGCTGTAACACCATCCCACCAACCACCACAGCACAAACCATTTCTTCTGAGTAATTTCAGTCACTGAAAACCCACCGGATGCAAAACTATAAATTACCACAACCATGTCCAAACACAACATGGCCAAAACACAGCAGCAAAGTGCAGTTATTCCTCTATAGATGAAAGCCCAGGGATTTCCAGTGTTTTCTTTCCTCTAATACACAAACCCAAAATGCCAGCAGCATGTTCCTTGGGAGAAGCCCAAAGACCACTTAAAAGTCTCCATTTTCAAGATGCTTTAGACGACATAACTTATTTCATTACTTTCCTCCCCACTCAAACAAAGTACAAAAGCAGCTTCAGCTTTTTCTGCAATCCCCTCTGACTCTTGGAACTCCTGTGGGCACACAAGAACACCAAGAGCCATGAATACAGCTCGTATTTGGCATTAACTGAGCAACTTTAATTTATGATTTACAATCACATTACAAAACGCACATGCACACAAGTGTGCCTTATGGATCCAGCTGTCTTTCCACAGTTAGTAAGTGATGCAATTTACTCAGTCATCACAGTCCAGATCAGACCAGTGGCACTGTAAGACATCACACAAGCAATACAATAGCATGTACTGAAGAACTACCAAAACTCATTTAACAAATAAAATCCATCTCGTAAAAAATATCCCAATGGGAGCCTTTTGCTGCAGTATATCATCTGAGTTTCAGGCTCAGCATTCCAAAACATTTAGCTTTTTCTCCAACAAAAAATGTAGCTTCTGTTGGAACGACTGCATGCAGGGAAAAGTACGGCATTCATACAAGAGCCACAAAATATCACACTTATCAACTGTGCTTCCCAATGCAGCTCTTTATCTATGACTTTAACATCATGTTCTCCTCTGTTCAGAGGTCCAGCATCCCTACTGGATGCTTTGACAGATTACTGCTACACTAAGCTAGACAGACAGCCCAGGGAGGCAGGACTGAGCTGTTCCTTCTATCCTTGCACAGAGCTCCAAAGGGAGTCCCCTCACTGGTCTCACCTTTGGACCTCAAATGGCTTGACCACTAAATAACCATTCCCACCTCACAGGACAGAGACGCTAAAATGCTTGATCTTTTGCATTTGCTCAAGTTTGTTGTGTTACCATTGTCCCCATGTTTTTGTTTTGTCCCCATGTTTTTGTTTTAAGACTTCCCTTCCCCTCTCTGCAGTTCTGCAGGTCCCTTCCCACCGAGGCTGTTGGAACGAGCAAAGGTGTGGGTCACAGGACACATCCAGGAGCTTTCATTGAGCACGTACACGTGTTTCTGTGTGGACTCAAACACAGAAGAGCTCTCTGCTCTTCAGGTGACATCTCAGGAGCAGACAGAGATGGGCACAGCCAACATGGAGAAGCTGATGCTCCCAGTGTGTGGAGACCAGGAAACGGAAGCAGCAATGAAACAACCCTCACGGTCACTATGCCTGCACCTATACCAACAATTTCTGCCCATCAGCAGCTACCAGATGCAGTTGTTGCACATAAATAAAGCTGTGGGTGTGCCCGTGGGTGTCTGCATGTAACCCTGGGGGGAGAAAAAGGAAAAGGCAAAAAGAAAAATAATGAAGATTGAAACATTTGTAATTCTCAGCTGAAGAACAGAGAGAAGCTTTCTCCAAAGCAAGTGCCAGGAGGCAGTTAAGAAAGGACACTGAAGACTTTTACTTGACAAAAGACACAGCTAGGCCTTTTTCCTTCCACATTTTAAATCTCCTTGCTCCATTCCATTACTCTCTCCACTCCCAAAGACATCAATGCTCAAATAAAGACCTTGCATTTTTTCTGCAGATCAATTACTTTAAATACAACAAAAGGACTCTGGACAATTATAATCAGTGAAAAGCTGAATGCTCAGCACCAGTTTCTGACTGTGATCCACCTATATTCTGCTTGTGGATCAGCACGTCTGCCCTGCAGTCAGAGGCACGACGACACGTTTCAGCGTGCAGGGTGCGTGCTCCCTTTATCACCTCCTCCTCTGCGAACACACACCCTCCGTGCTCCTTCAGCCCACCCTACACCCTTTCTCGTATTAAATTTAGAAGCAGACATGTGAATCACCAGTTCCTGTTGTTGAAGTAGCTAGAAACAGATGTGACGGCAAAAGAAGTTTCCTTGTAAACAACTAAATAATCTGCCCACTCTGTTAGACCCCACTGTTAGAAAATAGTTTTAAACCCTAGAACAAGAGGGTTTGTAGATTTATATGAAACTAAATAATTTTGTTCCCTGAGATGCCTAATCCTTCCTAGAATCGTATTAATTCTTACCCATAACGGTATCATGCAGCAAGTTTCAGAGATTAATTCTCCATGATGAAGAGAAAAAAAAAACACTAATCCCCCCTTCAAAAATGTTGCTTATTAATTCATTGCTTGTGAGTCTCCCACTGCTCTTACTCCATTCCATTCTACTTGTCATTGCTTCAGATGTACCTTCAAGAGGAGGAACAGAAAGATCTGAGCTACTACTTCCCAAACACAGAACAGCATTAACAAGCATTTCTACTTTTCTTGCATGGGCTACGTTATTATCTCCATCTCAGAACTGGAATTATCTATTTCCTAACATGCTTCACCCGTAGAGAACATGCAGAGTTAATTCTCCAACTTACTTTCTAACTCCTAGCGTACGCTAATTCCCAGGTATCCATCATCCCCCGAATCACTGTATTTTGCTTTGAAGTTTCTAGACACATCCTGAAGCCAGAGGGCTGCTACGGTAGTTGTTGCCTTGTTTCTTTAAACCAGAACTCGAGCTTCTGGTATCTTTCAGCTTTTCTTTAGATTTCAACTTTTTAGCTTTTTTAGATCCATTTATCCATTGACATTTTTCTTCTTACAATAACATCAAGTTCTCCGTGATGACAAATCTGCTCTTTGGAAGCATTAAGTGTAATTCCTTTGGGGCTGCTCTCTGTTTGTCCATCCTGTTCATAACTGGGTCACTCTCGATGGTCCCACGGCAACCACCAGCTTCCAGCTGTGTGATTCCAAAGTCCACAATAGCTGTCTCTGCTGAAACCAGAGCTGACCTGCAATGGGCTGAATTTCCACTGCACTGAACACCCTCCCGTGATGCCAACAGGATGTTTAGCACCTCGGAAGCAACAAAACAGAGTGCATAAAGGGAAACAAACCTGTATGTTTGCTAGTTAGTCATTCAGAAACCTCCAAAAAAAACATTTAGGAAAAGATCAATATTAATTTCTCCTATCCCTTGACTGTAAAGGTGAGGTATTTACCACGTCACCAGTTTGGTGAGTCAACCAGACTCACCAGACACGTCCAGGTTCCTCCTCATCAGCGTGGCTGAGGTTAATCACTCCTGCACGCTGCTGGTCGTTCACTGCTTGTCCGATGAAGAAGGCAAAATGAACTGCCCTCAGCCCTGTCCCACCGTGACACTCGACACAAACTGCAGTGGGACACGAAAGGCCATGCCAAGCGCACACACTCCGAGTGCAGGTACGGCATTCCTGGTGTGCCCAGGGTGGAAGCATCTATGCTTCACCTGGATTCACACATGCAGCCAATTAAACCTCAGTACGGAATCAGTCCTTAGCCTCTGGGACCAAATCTTTCACAGGGCAATAAAACTAATGTATTCAGCAAGAAAACCACAACATTTGATTTTGTAATTGCAGCAGTAGTAGGAAAAACATTCAGAACCTTCCAGTTTCACAAGTGTATTTAAATAAATATGCTAACTATTCATACACAGCGATCTGTTAAGCATCTTAGAAGAGTGGTGGTAGCAGTCTACAGATGTGATTCTGCAGTTCAACACACAGGATGGGCTTTCCCACACAATCAGGAGTCCCACACGGCTCCTGAAACACACATCTGCATGCATTTAGAGTAGGAAGCCCTTACAACATTTAGCAAGAATCTAAATTCAGTAGCTGAAAAGGAAAAGAACCTAGGTTCTTGCTGCATATCAGCCACTGCCACTGATTTTGCACAGCCAAAAATGATGAATAAAAAACAAATACAACACTTCAGCCACTGCTCCTCTTGTTGAAACAGCAAAATGGGAAGGGAAGGAGGGGAGCAGAAAGATTGTAGCAGTACATTGAAAAGCAAAATAGGGAGCCCTACCCATACCTTCTTCAACAAATACCCCCCAGATTAGGCAGCAAATATTCCAAACCGCCAGCCTACAGAGCTCAGCCTTATGCACTCTCCCTGTGCTGAATTCCTCTGTCCCCTCCTCTCAGGCTCCAGGTAAACACAACTATGCAAGTTGCCAAAGGCCTCGGATACTCAAACATTCAGCCTTTTACTATTGAACAGATTTTGTCCAAGTTCTCTGGTTCATACACAAATCTAATAAAGCTTTGCATGGGACAGGCAGAATCTCAGTTGGGGCTGGAAGGCCAAGATTTGCTGCGAGGGCTCCTATTCCATTTTATCTTTCTTCACCCTCCTCCTCCAGCTTAGAAACTCTCACAAGAAACCAGCAGCTCTGCCCACCTAAGCACATTCCATTCACTATAGAAGATTAAACAGGTGAACTTGGAAGTTTCTGTAGAAACTCGCGGTCATCACATGGTTAGTGACGGCTTTAAGATGCTGCAACTGTGTCTCAAAGGTCTATTGCAGAGACTAAAGAAATTATGAGAGGAATGTGAACTCTGCTTAAGCTTAGCAGAGTCTGAAGGAGTTGCCTGAACATTAAATTCAGATGAAAGTACAGAGCAGCTGTAAAATACAAGCGCTACTCCCAACTAGCAATACATCTGCATACACATAAACCCTCCCAAATCCTTAGGAACAGCCTTCCTATAATGTAATCCACTTTGAGGCTTTGTGTGCACTTTGGATTACTTCTTAGGAGACAAAACCCATACAAACTAAAAAAATCGATTGATTGAATGGCTTGAGAGTCTCTTCAGATGCCCTCTTCCAGAATCAGAGAGGCCCTCAACTACCCTGCCTCACAGACAGGGCAGTTGAAGCAATTCACTTCAAATTCCCACCTCCAGCTGGCTGCAACGATTTCTCAACAGCATGTGAAGACAAGCCCTTAGCTCCAGAACCACACGAAGGATTTACTCAGGAGCAACTATCCAAAATACCTCCCTCGGGAGGAAAGCCCAGACAACACAACACATTGGGATGCTGGTTCAACACCAAACCAGTCCATGAAGAATGCAAGAATCAGAATCACAATCAGAAGAGCTTGAATTCTGGTAAGTAAATTCATGACTGTGTATCTGCCAGGTTTGTTTTAGAGCAGTATTTCCAATGAGCACCTGGCCTTAGTTTAAGAAGCCTCTTATTCTGGCACGCTTTTCCAAGTCTCCTCTCCACTCGTCGGCTCTCTCTTCCTCCACAGGCTGCATCCCCTGCTGCTCTTCCCCAAACCCCAGCCTGCTTCCCCGTGTGCTAACACAAAACACCACAGCCCTGTGTTGTAAGACTCCAAACATCACCTGAACACAACACAAGGCAGCCAAGGAAGAGGAATGGCAGATCCAGCAGAGGTGCCTTGACTTCAGCTGCTTCCTCCCACGCAGCTAGGCTGGCTCTCCTTGTTTGTTCCTGGGGATACGTCTTCCGATCAGCGCCACGGCCTGCTGCAGAGACAGATCAGCTTTGCTCATCCCACAGTTCGCTGTCACTGACAAAAAATAGCTCTGGAGGGAGAGGAGGTGGTTTTCAGCTGTTTTCTTCTCTACTCCTCTCTAGCTGTTTCCTCTGCCTCTGTCCTCTCCTTCCAGCTTTTATACCTTGCAATAAAGGAGAAGCCATGACTTAATGTCAGAGTAACTGTTTTCTTACTTTATGGAGCCAGTAAATCCCTGGATCTGCCTTTAAACCAAATTAAACAGCAGACATAGCGTTCCAAGCAGCATCCTCACTAGTCTGATGGCCAGGTTTTTCAAGGAAAAGCTGAAAGATGCTGGCATCCCACTTGTTTCCTTACTGAAGACAGCCCAGAGGAGTGGTCCAGATTGATGCTTCTGCCAGGCACCACCAATACTCTACAGGGCTCAAAAGAACCACAGGAGAGGGACATTTGCCTAGACAGGATCAAAAATAGATGGCTTTAAGATGGCTGGAAAGCATGAGATATACTGTTCTTCAGTTTTCTCATGAACAGTAACTTTATTCTTCCTGCCACATTGATCGACATTTGATCCTGTTAGGAACAATTCCGAGGCCTCCCCCACAGAGCATCGAGGCTGCAGCACATTAAAGCTGTTCTTTTCTCCTTGCCTCTAGCGTATTCCTAACATGTAAACAACTCTGCTGTGCACACAAGCAAAGGCGCAGGGAGCCAGTGAAAGCTGCAGCACCGAGGGCACCACAGGAACCCAGCCAGTCCTAATAACCTGGTATTTTCACAGGGCATCACATTTATTAGCTGGAAGCCAACAGCCATTAATGCAAATGTACATGTGAAAAATGATCCCACCAGAAAAGCTGAAAGCATATTAGAGTATTATTTTTCACGGACAGTCATGTTTCACAGGCTTTGTTACCCTCATAACCCAAACACACAAGAGAAGTCAGTCTGAGTGATGGAAGAGCTGTGACAAGGCTTGCAGAGAGGCAAGTGCAGAAAATCCAGGGCTTACTGTCTAAAGAGTTCTCAGCTGATGTAACACCGCGTGACAAATCATGTTCTTGTGCCCAAGCCTGAAAACCTGCACGGCCTATTTCCAGTTCAGCTTAAAAAATAAACAACCCGATCTCAGGTCTCACCGTTCAGCAGCAGGAGATGCCTTGTTACAGAAGGTACCGCACTTTAATGCCAAAGCATCCCTAGCCACATATTTTGGGTACGTTAACTCTCACCTTCCAGGCTCTGGACCAAGTGTGGGAGGCGAGCTGTCCCGGAGAGCTCTGCCCCTGAGGTGAGTTCCAACAGCCAGACCTGATACAAGAAGTTATTCTCGGTATCAGATCCACCCGCTCTGCTGCGGAGTCCCCTTACGGCACCCTTGCTCAGCTCACAAACCTCTCTCCACAAGCCAGCCTGCAAGTAGGAAAAACGAAGGTCTGGAGGAAGCACAGGTCATCTCTGACCCCCATCTCATCCGTCCAGGGTTCTGCAGTGATCCCACAGGAAAAGCAAACTGCAGCTACTCCTGTGTAGGGCCCTCTCTAGAGCAGGTTTCCAATGGCAGGGATCCAGAGCAGAGCAGCTCCGGAGGTGTGAACTGACTACAGCTGCACTGCTGGGTCAAACACCACCACCCAGAGCAGACCAGGGTGCTTTGTGACATCTCCTCCTGACCAGTGCAGCTGCACAGTTTTTTGCCTCCCAAGTTATAACAGAGCCTGGGGATTTCTTGCTGTCCTTCTGCTGACGGCTTTGCTACAAACTGGAGCACATCAGCCCTGTCCCAACACCCACCAGCTTCCTTTGGCTCCCTTCACACATTCAGAAATGTCAGACTACAAATTCCAGACCCTGCTTCTTCCTTCCAGGATGCAAAGCATCACCCTAGTCACACATATCCTTCTCCCCTCCCACTTCTTGTCACATTCTGCTGCCCATGCTGCCACCAGAGCAAATTTTATCTACCTGAAGCCATGAAATCATCCACTTTTTCCAGCACCCCTCTAGTGCAAACTGCTTTCCTGGACTCCTCTAAGGTGAATACCCACTCGATCCTGCACGTGACATTTATCCAGGGAGGTTTGACTGGAGTAAAACAAGAATTCAAGAGGTCTGACTTTGTAAATAAAAATGGCATATCTTCCCCTGCTGCTAAGATTTCTTCATTATCCCCACATTTCCCACTTCCAACCCTTTTAACACAAACTAAAGCAAAAAAAAAAGCAAAAAAAAAAAGCCTTCGACTTCTATATTTTGTGCCAATGTAAATGGTTGTTTTATTACAAAACTCTTCTTACCAAACTAACTGGAGCCTAACTCTGATGCTGTCCTTGCAGAACAGTCTTGCATGCTCTTTTTCCACTTTAAAACCCCTACTTAGGTAACCCTGCACCACACAATAGCCGTTATAAAGAATTTATACAGCAGTGCAACTAAACTGTAGCTTCTGACTAAGGTAAAGTTAAGTTCACGGTTAAAGGAGGCCAAAGAGCATCACTATCTGCAAGCCGGGAAATAGAGACAAGTCTTCACAAACTCAGGCCTTGAAAAGTGCAAGGTTCAGCTCCTGCACCCAGTGTGTCTGAGAAAACACAACGTCACAAACACCGGCACCAGAAGGTTGTAGCTACATCTCGGTGCTAAATAGCTGACAGCCACCCACTTTTTAGAGGAGCCCGATCAGAAGATTTAATGACCACACACACCAGAGAACTGAAAATGCAAAGCATTTCAGGTTTAAATTATGAATGGCGGTGACAGCTCGAGTTAAAATTATTACACATTTTCATTCACCTTTCAAGCTCATAAATAAATAAAAATGAAGGAAAGGTTGGAGAGTGGCTTTTTGTACCCTGTCAGCAAACAAACGCCTTGACCTACATTCACCACACACTAAATAGTCAAGATTCAGTACCAAAAATACCCAGGGCTGCACATAGCATGGTTTTAGTTAATAAAAAGCCAAAACCCAGTTTATCACCTCCTCTAGGACCAGAGCCACAAGAGCTACGTGGTATCAAAGATCTGCCCTAGACAGGAGCACTTGGAGGGTATCAAGGATTTCAATATGTTGCTGAAGCTTCTGTGCCCTCGGTTTTGACTCACCCTCTGTTTTTACCACTTTCACAGAATCACAGAATGGTTTGGGTCAGAAGGGACCTCAAAGTCCATCCAGTCCCACCGCTGCCATGGGCAGGGACACCTCCCACTGGATCAGGGGCTCCTAAGCCCCATCCAGCCTGGCCTTGAACCCCTCCAGGGATGGGGCAGCCACCCCTGCTCTGAGCAGCCTGGGCTTTCATCACAGGAAAACATTTCTTCCTCAGATCTCATCTCAATCTCTCCTCTTTCAGCTTAAAGCTGTTCCCCTCATCCCATCCCTGCACTCCCTGAGCAAGAGCCCCTCCCCAGCTTTCCTGGAGCCCCTTTCAGTGCTGGAAGCTGCTCGAAGGTCTCCCCGCAGTCTTCTCTTCTCTAGGCTGAACTTTCCCAGTGTAAGTACAAAAAGGCACCGTGGACCTTGGGTTTCCTGTTGGACACTCAGCTCAAACACAACCTGTAGAAATAAAAGCCCTCGAGACAAACACCTATCGAGGAAAAGCAAATGAACGTGTACACAAGAGCATACAAACACTGAAAAAATGGAATACCTTCACCCTTTATATATATATACACGCACACAGCAGTGCAACTCAAACACAAGTATAATTAACCCTGACACACCAAAATAATGGGAACATTTTGGCTCTCTCAAAGTACTGTAACCTCATCAAAACGCTCGAACAAAACTTGACATTTATATCTCTATAAATAACCTGTAAGCAAAAGCAAAGAACAAGCAACATTTGAAGTTCAGGGAACTACATCAAAACAAACACGTCCAGGGTACTCAAATGCTAAACTACATGTGGGAATCTGATGATCTTTTGAGTGGCTGAAAGCCGGGACACAGAGGAAAGGGCTTCTTGGTTTTAAATTAATTATTAATCAATCTTTTCAGCCATCAAATCCCTGCAATGACTCATCCACTTTCTTTACCAAAGTCTAAATTGTTATGAGAAGACTGCAATTCCACTGGAACATTACCCTCCTGAGTACAATACTTAACCCTGCGTATGAGAAAGGATTTTAGCAGGTTCACTCCTCTCTCCCACAAAAAGATTACATTCTCCTTGAACTTGAAAAGAAAAATCACTAAAATAAAACCATATGGCAAAACAGTATTTAGGATTTTCACATGGGGAGAAGTCCACCTCAGTTATTCATAGGAAAGCCAGTTTTGTTCCAGTGACTGTGAGCAAGGAGTGAATTCACAGCAGAAATCCTCATACTCATGCCATTAAATGATCCAATTCTCTTAACACTCACACAGACAGTTCCTGCTGTAAAGGAATTCAGTTTTATGGAAGCATGGCTCAATAGGACCTGCTTTTTAAGCTTACAAAAGAACTTGATCCCTACATCCCACATCCATGTAAGCCTCTTTTCCAAGTTAATGGCTCTATTAAATAAACGACGCCGCAGGACTGGAGCCCGGTTGGCGATAGCTTGCTCTTTTTCTGCGCTAAAATTATATCAGAACATTACAACACATTTGCATATCTCCCACACAGGCAGCTTTTTGCCAGTGGTAAGAGGACGATGGCACTGAGGAAACGTACCAGAAGGAGAAGGAGAGGGTGGAGTTCCCTGCAGGAACACCCAGACTGAAGTCCAGCAGCGCCCAGGCAAGGTGCTGCCTCTCTACCAGCCCGACGCCTCCATACCAGCCTCCCGCTTATCAGCATCAAATGTGAAACTCCACCCAGGAAAAACGAACAGCTTCCTATTGTTTCTCCCCTCTCCTCAGCCTCCTGGAAAAGCAGGATCACTCCACACTTTTTCCAGGAGAATGGGTTCCATTTTTGCCTTTTATTCTGTTCTGCCTTGGAGCTACAGTGGAACAGAAGGACCAGGAAAAACATCCCCGCTGGGCTCTCTCTGCCCTACTCTTTTCCATCTGGTTTTCCCGGGAGTAGTGGCAGCCCACACTGCTGCCCTTGAATTTAATCATGCAGAAATAACACAAAATTCATCCGACTTGTCAGTTTTCCAGCCACACAAAAACACCAATTAAAACAACCAGACCTTCCAACATTAACCCAGCAAGGCTGTAAGAAAATACAGGTGGCAGAGCTCTCGGTAGAGTTTGATTTACACGTGGGTGCACAGTTCTCTTCGGGAAAGCTTTCAGTTAGAAAAGAAAAGTGACAACAGTGCAGAAGATTTCTGGCATCTGAGCTCCTCCTAAGCTGCCAGTGAAAAGAATAAAATAAATTAATTAATCCAAGTAAAAGGAAGTGATAAGAAGTTCCTATCAATCACAGGGAAATATCTGCCCTGCCATGAATAGCATGTTACTAAGGTGTGAGAGCAGGTTAAGTGATCTGAAAGTCAACAGTGGAATCCAGTGTTGTAATTCAAGGTGTGCTACGAACCAGAAATTCTAACTTGAATGCTCAGGTCATGCGGAGCCACAGCCTTCCCTCCGATTCTTCCCAGCAGCCCATTTTCCCCATCCTGCCCCACCATGGCATTGCAATAGCCAATGGAAGAAGGAAATTAATTGGGAACTCAGAAAAGTCTCAAATATTGTGTAGGAAAAATCAAAAACAAGCCCATCCAAGTGAGACAGTAAAATAACAGATTAAACGCAATATCCTGTAAACAATTAATGATCACTTATTAATTATTACAGTAGATAGCTGCAGGGAAAGTGCCTTTCTGCCATAACGAGATGACAACCCAGCTAGAAAGAAAGGGAAGGATAAAAGATGGCATTTGCTGCTATCAACTCAGGCTGAGTACTCACCAGCACACGGGACAAGCTCCTGCTCCAGGAAGCAGGCTTTCTGACACCAGAGCATTTAAGATCTAAATTACCAGGGACTAGGGAGTGGAAAAATGCAAAACCACATGAAAGGAAGGCAAATCCCGCTTACAAAACAGCAGTGAGTCAGCTCCTGAGGACTGGTCTGTAACTGCTCTGCAAACAAGATGCACATTCCTTGTGTGCCCTCTGGGTGTTTAGAACAAAAACAAGTCCACCCCCTAAGGACACTTTTAATATGGGAGAGAATATTCCAACAAAGGTGTCGAGAAACACCAGTAACGCTGTTAAACCCATTTGAACCCCAGAAAATGTTTTCAGCCGGTACTGACCCACACAGCCTTTTAACCCTGTGCACATCTAACCACGTTTGGTGCATTTAATAAGCAAGAAAGACTCACAGCCCTTGCCTCAGATCAATCAAACCACTTATCTTGGGGATACCTCCAACTCTGAAAGCTCATGGAGTTGTTTTTAAAAGAATCTCTTTCTAAAATGCCGTGACCTTTAGCCTGCCCAGTTCCATCATCTGTGATCACTGTCCAGAAAGCCAAGAATAAGCTCCAAGGCCTTTTGTGATAAGCTGTGAAACAGCCGTTTAACATTATATGGAACACTAAGTAACATGGCTACTCTCAGCATTTACTTGGAGAACACAACTACATTTGTCCTCATTCAAAAATCAAAGATAGCTGTTGGGTTTTCATAACCTGCCTTCCCCTTTGCAAGTGCCCTTGGCAGCAAGCAGCACTCCTTGACCGCGTTATAGCTCATCCTGTTGTTGTGCAGGGACTATCTGGGGCCGTTCTGGTCTTCTGCTGTTTTTTATTGTTTTCAGATGGTATCGCTGACTGCTGTATTGATTATTTCAGAAATAAAATATACAGATACCCAAAGAATTACTGCAGCACACATGCAGGAAAAAAGCAGGGCAAATAAGTCAACTCAATCAGTAGAGTCAGTGTAGCTCAGACTGGGTTCCACCTGGCTGGAATGCAGCTTTGCGGAGAAGGACCTGAGGATCTTGGTGGCCAACAGACTCAACGTGAGTAGTGTTTGATAGGAACGTTTGGACTCGATGATCCGGTGGGTCTCTTCCAACCTGGTGATTTTATGATTCTCTCAGCCTGAGAGGAGAAGGCTTAGGGGAGACCTTTCACCATGCACCACTACATAAAGGGCGACTGCCAGGAGGATGGAGACTCCCTTTTTACGAGGAGTCACGTGGAAAAGACAAGGGGCAATGTGTACCAGTTGCTCCTGGGGAGATTCTGATTGGCTTCCAGAAGAAAACTGCTCCCCATGAGAAGAGTTAAACACTGGAATAACCTCCCTAGGGAAGGGGTGGGTTCCTCTGCGCTGGACACTTTTAAGGCTCAGCTCAACAGGGTGCTGGGCCATCTCAGTCAAACTATCCATCAGCTAAAAGGTAGGACCAGATGATCCCCGAGTTCCTTTCCAACCTGGCATTCTGTGGCTGGGATGACTTTGCTGACAGTTATTAAAGTAAGACGCTGGCTGCTATTCCGCCTGAACACACTGAACGGAGGCACCCTGACCACCCGCTCCCAAAAGAACAGAAACCTTGGAACTGGCTTATTTCAGGGAAAGGCTTAAAGCTTTTTTTTTTTCAGGCGTTGCTCCTGCAGACTGAATCCCTCTGCCAGACACTGCAGTTCGTCACTGCAGAAGTACCTGGAGGCCTCAAGTAGGTCAGGGACCTGGCACACAAAGTACAGAATCTACGCGTAATACTTGACAGCCCTTGCCTCATCATCTTCTTCTATTTCAAGTGTTTGTCTTCCCACCAACACAGCTATGTCAGCAACCCACACATGCAAAAGAAACTCAGTGACACTGCAAAAAAACGGACCCAAGTTCTACCAGCAATGTACATAAATGCTACCCAACACACAAGGAAAACAGAAGTAACTCTACCCCTCATTAGGATATTGGATATAAGGATCCAGCTAAATGTCAAAATAAAGCAGGTTTGGGGCTTTTTAGGTTGCCATAGCTCCAGCTATTGTAGCAAAGACAGGCAGAGCTGGTGAAATAAGCTTCGGTAAATATTTATGGACAAGAGCTCCAATTCTCATCTTCCCATCCCCTACAAAACTTCTAGTGCAAGAAAGTTTCCCAATTGTTGCCTTCAGCGTAAACCCTGGCTGAGACAGAGCAGGGGTGCAACTGTTCCTGAGTGGCCAAGAAAGCGAATGGCATCTTGGCTTGTATCAGAAACAGCGTGGCCAGAAGGACCAGAATAGGGACTTGTGCCCCTGTACTTGGCACTGGTGAGGCTACACCTTGAATCCTGGGTTCAGGTTTGGACTCCTCAGTACACGGACATTGAGGGGCTGGAGCGCAACCAGAGAACGGGAATGGAGCCAGGGAAGTGACTGGAGAACAAGGGTTATGAGGGGTGGCTGAGGGACCTGGGCCTCTTCAGCCTGGAGAAAAGGAGGCTGAGGGGAGACCTCATTGCTGTCTACAACTCCCTGAAAGGAGGCTGTAGAGAGGGGAGTGTTGGTCCCTTCTCCCAAGTGCCAGGTCATAGGACGAGAGGAAACAGCCTCAAGTTGCAGGTTCAGATTGGAGATGAGGAAAAATTTCTTCACTGAAAGGGTTCTCAGGCACTGGAATGGCTACTCAGCGAGGTGGTGGGGTCACCATCCCTGGAGGGGTTTAAAAGACAGGTAGATGAGGTGCTCAGGGATCTGGTTTACTGGCTGACAGGTACGGTTGGACTTGATGATCTCAAAGGTCTTCTCCCACCAAGCGATTCTGTGATTCTATGAAAACCAAAGCAAACATTAAAATTTGCATAAGCTGTAGGGAGCTAACCGACAGGTAGGGTGCTAAAAACCACAGCTTGCCATACCTGAAATCAGCTGCAGCAAAGATGGACAAATACGTCATAAAACTGAAATGATGCTTAACAAGATGACAGAGATCTTGGCAACCTGATTGTTTTACCAAGCTGACAGCCGGTATCCCTGGTTGTCTTGGTCTAAACACACATACTAGGACTGCACAATCCTGAGAAGGAGGGGACCGACACATTCCCATATCATTAGCCATGCATTTTGCTCCGCACTGCTGTCCCTTACGATACCTCCCTGCTCCACCACCACACCTCCACCTTCCCAAACCCTCAGATACATCCTGCAGAGCTTCCCTGCAGCTTCCCATCCCATTCCCTCAGCTGGAAAAGAAATACTGCCAACGCTGTGGATGTTGACAACAAGTTACCTCCAATCAGCTGCTGCCCAGGGACTAGGGAGTACCCAGACTCGGGAAAAACAGCCGTTACTCATCAACCAGAAGGTGGTGACTTGACATGGGACTGTGCAGCTCTACCACAGCCCATGCCTTCTGGCGTCTAAAGAAAATCCTGTGCAACACCCCCATTTCCACAGCCCTCTTCGTCTCCCCCACGCCACAGGGATGTCTTGTGCGACTGCCAGATCCAGGTGCAAACTATGGATGGACCCCAGATCAGAACCAGATTGTTGCTGTGGGGCAAACAACAATCTGGGGGGTGGGGTCCAGGCGGGTGGTGCTTGAGCTTTGACTCTAAAGCCCCAAACCACCCCGCTTCCTCTGTAGAAAAGACTGAAAAAAAACTGGGCAGGGTTCTACTTAACTTCAAGAATTGCCCATAAAATCACTGCCTGCCTGGGAAAGCATTTTCCTTCAAAAGGCAGCAGATTCAGTTTACATGCAGAAAAATCACATCACTTTTTTGCCCAGCTGCCGCAGAACATAAAGGTTAAGGGAATGGGAGAGAGACTGATGCCTTATTGATCAAATCAATTCTAATTACACACCAAAAACTTTTCCACAGCTGCTTCAAGAAATGCAAAGTCAATAAGTGGAAAGTTTGGGAGTTTCCTACTCAGCAACCAAGGCCAGGATTTTATATATCCAATCACTGGAGACAGTGGAATGTTATAATTGCATGCAAACAAAACTAGAGAAATGTATTATTTATTTAAAGTTTTCCTATCCTAAAAGAGGCCCATAAAAAAGCTGTGGACAGAATAACACAATATTACAGCTAAACCACAGCAACACTAAAATAATTGGTCAACAAAGAGCTGTTTGTTCGGTTTTTCCCTTGCAAATCTCTCCCTCTCCCCTCAGCTCTACAGTTTCAGGCACCAGGCAGTAATGTCATCAACTCAGAATGGATCACAGAATCACAGAATGGTTTGGGTTGGACGGGACCTCAAAGCCCGTCTAGTTCCAAGGACATCTCCCACCGGATCAGAGGCTCCAAGCCTCATCCAACCTGGCCTTCCATGTCCTTCCTGTGCTGAGGATTCCAGAGCTGGTTGCCTTTCACTTCTTACAGTATCTCCTTTTCATCATAAAGAGGTGCAAATATAGAATTAATAGACAACCGGTCAGGCCCATTTACACAAGGGAAAACCAGGTCTTGGAAAGCCCAACTTTTCATCATTCCATCCCAGTTCTTTCTAGGGTTTCTCAATTGTTGGAAGCGTTTCACTTCCCCGTGAAACTCCATCAGGTTTGGACAAGGATGGGCATACCTTACCCCTTCGATGCTGATTTGGTGCTCCACTGTTCAGAGCCAGCCTCTGGCAGAACAAGAGAACAGGCACACTGAGATGGTGCTCCCTAATTCATGAGCGCATCGCCCACCAAAGACGAGGGAGGAAGCTTGAGGGAGCGACCACCCATGAAGAATCTCATCCTATCTACCCAAAGCACACGTCCTGAGACTTCAGTTGAGAACTGAGAGCAGGGAAATACTTCAAAACAACATCATATTGTGTCAAAACACAGGGCTAAGATTAATGCAGTCTGCTGAACTTGGTATGCATCCAGTAGGAAACAGGTCTATCCACACAGAAACACGCTATGCAACATGACACGGAAGGTTTAAAGAAAGCACTGCTGCTCTGAGCCTGCTCAGATTTCTCTCTGCTGCAGCGAGTTTGCTGACAAACACCCATGAGCGCAGTCTCCCTCCTCACCCCATGCTGCCTTCGGCATCACTGCCAGCAGCCAGAAGGGCTCAGGCTTGCAGGAGGACAGGCTGCCTGGAAACAGCCGCGTGCCTGTGGGGACAGACTTTTGGTACCAGTAATGGACAAATCTCCCACCCAGGCAAAGAAATACAGGAACAAGAACAGTGAAAAAACTAAAGAAGTGCTATTTAGCACTTTCCGTATCTACTGTTAACATTGAAAGTGCTGCAGGAAGGACAGGCAGAAAGAACAGATAACCTGACATGAAAACGGTAACGCTGGAGCGAGGCACACGAGTCCTTTTCATCACCAAGCAGCAGTCAAATTGACATCTCTATCTACACCCAAGGAAAAACTTCCTTCTGCCTTGAGGCAGCCCTGGCAACAGCGCTGTTGCAAGCAAAAACCAGTTTATCTGGAGGGAATGTAAATTAATTTAATTCATTTGTCCATTAATAAACTTCTAACTTGTGCTTCTGGTACTGAAACACACACATAGAATCACAGAATGTCCTAAGTCGGAAGGGACTCGTGAGGATCATTGAGTCTGACTCCCGTCCCTGCACAGGACAACCCCAACATTCACACCGTGCGTCTGCGGACATTGGCCAAATGCTTCTGGAATATCATCTGACTTGGCACCAGTGGAAACAGCCCTCGCTCTCTGATCCCCTCACCACACAACAGTGCTTCCCTGGCTGGTGATGGTCCCTCTCTCCTCAGGCACACAGCGGGTCCCCTGTGTCGGTGGAGGAGCCAGCCAAGAGCAGAGCAGAGCAGCCTGCCCTTCTCCCTCAGCCCTTGCTGCCAAGCGCAGCCAATACAACATCCACGGAACCTGATATGCCAGCAGGAGAACCTGCAGGGAGCCCCTGCACACATCTGGAACCAGCACACTGTCTCCCAGAGGCTGAGGGATGCTTTGAAACACACGGCTGTTCAGGACATCCATCTTTGGTCTGCCCTCTGGCAGCCCTTGTCAAAAATCAATTTTGATTTTGTCAAAAATTGATTTTCTCTTCGTCAAAAATTGATTTGCTTTTCCTAAGCGAGCTCCTCCCCATCTCACCCTCCACCTCTGCCACCAGCTCACGCACATGGAACACAAAGGACCGCTGGCACCAGCTACGCTTGGCACTCACTGTGTGAGCAGAGCAGAGCGGGCTGACACGTTAGCTCCCAACATTAGCTTTGGCATCAATACATTTTTGTAATTAACTCAGAGCTGATGTGCAGTAAGTAAATCCATCGGCTTGCCTACCTCTGGAGAGCAAACACTGCCTTACACTGCACAGAGGAGCTACATGCCAAAATGCCAGCAAAGCAGGACACAAATGAGTCCAACCAAGCAAGCAAATCCACCTTCCTTGGATCCCTTCATTCCTGCTTCCAGAAGGGCAGCATTGCTGCTTATTATGTGCCTAGAGCACATAATCAGTTGCTCCTAAATCAAATCCGAAGCACATCACTGCAAGGTGATCTAAAACAAACCACCTATGTTTGAGGATATCACTATTTCTCCTGTTTTTTCAGGGTTCTGCAGCTGCAGAAACCCCTCTTTAAAAAAACAAATCAGAGGAGCTTATAGCCCATGTTCCCACAGAAGAGGTTTTCAGACGCTAATATATGATCTATACATACACATTCCAGCCCAGTAACCAGCTCAGAACACTTGTACAGGAAAGCCCCGAGCCACACTTTTGCATTTTGCTGATTTAGCTCTATTTTTTTCTCTTGCTTCACAGCTATACCAGCAAAAACCATACTGCAGAAGTCCTGCTAGTGGCTGTGAAATACTTCTGCCTGCATAAGCTGCTTCTTTCACAGCACCCACTTTAAACAGCATGCGCAGAAAAATCCCTCACGCAGCTGGAGGGGCACCTCAGGAGGAAATAGTGAGACCGGGTAGCAAAAGCATGTGAAGGCAAAGGCGAGCATTGCATCAGCCTGGCTCATGTCTACAGAAAAAGGGAGGAAGCAGTAACTGCCATCACACCGAGCCTGTGCCAGCAGAAACTAAACTGCAAAGTCACAGCCCTCCTACAAGAAGCAACAGCAGCACAATTCTGCACGCAGGTCAGGCTGACCAACTCGACTTTGAAAGGCGTGGCATTTTGTTTTCTGTTTGGATTTTTGTTTCATGTCTTGCGTGCAATGTATAATCTTGATAAAAAACACAGACTGCCTGAAATAGGAATGGTTGGACTCGATGATCCGGTGGGTCTCTTCCAACCTGGTTATTCTATGATTCTATGAAAACATAAGTGTAAGCCTCTCCATTTATGTCAGGTGGGTACTAATCCCATTTCCCCCAAGAGATGATTAAGGGTCAGCTGGGTTAACTGCTTCACTACTAGTAAGCCACGTGATCACCATTTCTTTGCTAAAGCCCATCTCACAACTCCAAACCATCTGTCAAAGCCTCTTATGGGTAAAACCATCCATGTATTTCCCTATCCAGGAGTAAACAACTTCTCCACTCTTCCTAATGAGCGTCCTTATAATGCAGACTCATCCTGGCTAGGTGAAAAATACTCAATATTAAGAATAGAGAAGTGTGGGTTGTAAAACAACAAAAGAATTTAAGAACGATTCAGTACAGCTATAAAGACAGCCCTGCCTGTGTTGCTACTCAAATAGAAATCTCTTCCTCTTTTCTGTTAAACCCAGATCTGCTGCAGGTTATCCAGCCTGCCACATCACATCAACATAGAAACCAGTAAGGCCTGGCTGCAGAATTTAGGTCAGCTTGTCTGCGGAGCACATAAGGTCTTGCACATAGCCATGAGTTTCCTAGTAATGCTTCAGTAATCCCTCTTCATCCTGCTATACAGCAATTTTACTAGTAGGTGCTAGCTTTCCTCTGGCTCCCCAACAAAGACTCTCCACAGGAGGGATGTTTGCAGGGGAATGAGCCGCTATCTCTTCCTTGGGAAGCAGGAAGCTGGTTGTTGAATCAAATAAACGCTGATTCTTATTTCCCAAGACAAAAAAAGTGATGGATTCCCAATGCACACTAGAAAAGGACTTCCCTTTTTTAACCACACAAGGAAAGAGAGACTCAGGCAGAGCTGGAAATTACATTAAGAATAACTTACTTAACAGATCATCTAAGCAAAACTCCACTGTTTCCACCTGGGTCAATACATACAAAACCAGATCAAAATGTGACTAATTCAGACAGATGCTGGTATTTCTGGAGAGAAAGCATCACTCGAGGTGAAAACCACTGTGCCTCCTCAAAGAATGCTCCCCTCAAGAGGTGAATCACAGTCCACTGCCATCCCAAGCACTGTAAAAGCAAATGTAAGTAGTAGCCCTGCTCGTAAGGGACCTCTAAATGTGCATAAAAATATGCAAAGTCTTTTCAGAACATGGCCCTTGGAGCAGGAGTTCGACATTAAGTACAGTTATGTAAGGAAAATAGAATAAATCAAATACAATGAACCAAAACCTTGAACCCCTCTGACTGTGCTCATACAACAAGATGAGCCTAAGTCTTCTTAAGGATGACAACTCGAAAGACACAAATGCAATAAAAAAATACCATTTTCCAGGAACAGTTATGGGAATCTCAGCAAATAAAAATACAGTCAGCAACCTAACAATTGGTTTTGTCTTATAACCCATCAGCTGCAGGGGTTGCTAAATAACACAGTGCTCCTTGAAAGCTGGCACTTGTGTCTTCTTGTTAGAGCAAAGAATTAAACTCTTTCCTCAAGACATCCAACTGCTCTTCAACATTCAAACATGCAAGAGTATTCCTATTTCATTCCTTCCAACTCACATGGAGCCTGGATGCAGGTACTGGCAAACACATACTGAGCTACTACATCTAACATAGGGCACGTTAGGTGCATAAATCAAACATCCAGAAAAGGGAAAGGCGCTTTTGTTCATTTACCTCGGATCTATTACAGAATTCAAGCATATAACGAGCACCATGCTAGGCACACAGACGATGTAGTTGTCATTACTGGGCCACCATTGTACCACACGTTAGATCAAGCCTTTTTAAGGTACAGCACCCTAATTATATAACTAACGATCACTCCCAACTTCCTTCCTGCCAGCAGACACCTTTTCCCACTCCCAGCACAGTACCTGATCAGACTGTGCTTCTCCTCCTTCCTCCTCTGGCTCCAGCTGGGCTGAGCTCGGGCTCCAGGAGGTTCTGGTGACGGGAACACCACGTCAGGGGCTGATGGTCACTTTCTCATTTTGACAAGCGCAGCAGACTCTTCCTGTATAAAACAAAACCACTGTGAATCAAAGGGGCTGAACAAAGTGTTGATGCTCACAAGGTGTCAGAGAAACGCCAGGCTGCCACACAGAAGCAGGACATTAGTAATCCTTTTGCCACCAGTGCCTGATCTCTGGGAAAGGTTGAGCACACCCCTATTTTCATAATTCCAGAAATATTCTAAATGAGTTGCTTTATTCTTGAAAAGTGGTGATCCTTCCAACTAGCAATTTCCCACAGATTTTTTTAAACATATTGGCTCACCCAGCCTTCACCAGGAGCGCTGCTATTTCTATGTCACTGCTTCCCTACACCACCACAAGAGCCAGCAGATCTTATAGTCATATAAGAGCCAGCAGTCATAGCTGCACCTCCACCCCAGGATAAACACAATGGAGAAGAAACGGGATTCTCCTCCATCCTCTTTTAGCCAAACACTTCCATCAGCCAAGACCTCTGCTTCCACCTCCAGCAAAGCAGAGCCCGGAGATGGAAAGCAACAACTCAGCAAAAGGAACAGCCAGACTCCGGCAGGTAATTCATGAGTATTTATTTCAGTTTGCTGCTTATTAAGTATGCCTTGCTATAAATCAAGTATTGCAGTAATTGCCTGCAATCAACAAACACCAAGAAAGCCGCTGTGTAGCCAGATGCGGCTCCATAACCGAAATGAGTGTCTTAGCAACAGACACGACTCTGCACGGCTCTCTGAGCACAGCAGCCACCTCGCCGCCCTCCTCGTGCATCCCCTGCCCCGCTGCACCCCGAGCAGCACCGCGTGGCCCCGAGCCCTCCCCAGCCCCGCCGGCCGCTGCGTGCTGCTGCTCACCGCGAGGCTGGTCCCGAGCCACTGCAGAAACAACCCAAAACACACATGCGTGCTTCCCTCTTAATTTGTTTCCCGAGGCCTTTTCAGGGCTGGCACCCGCTGGCACTCAGAAGCCCGCAGGATCAAGGCCCGTGTCACGCTTTCTGCTGAGAGCATTTTAAAGGTCAACAGGAACCTGCTGTTCCAGGTTTCTTCTTAGTGGTAGAGAACCAGGATAAGCAGATGGGGAAGGCACTACCAGATACACAAATAAAATAAGCATCTCAAAGAATTCCCTCCTCCAAAGAGGTCAGGGTAGTCAAGTGGTCTCGGAGGAACTAAATCCCTTTGCAGCGTTCATCACTGGGATGTGAAGTTGCAGAGAAAGTTGGGGTTTAAATGCATGGAGGAAAAAAGCTCTGACAGGTTTCAGAACAGACCTTTGGCTCGTACTAGAGCTCCGACAGAAAATGCTCCCATAGCCACCTTGCCTGTTTCCATAACCTTTTTTCTCGAGGTCAGAGCCCCACATCTAAGCAGAGCTCACCGTGCCCTTCAATCCTGCCTTGGCAGCCACCCCAACAGCAACAGTTTGTGAAAACAGAAGGCAAAGGCAGTTCCCCTCTCCAAAGCAGGAGGGCTGCTTTTTGTGAAAATGCAGGAGGGCTGCCTTTAAGGGAAGGTGTCAGGAGAAGCTGAGCATCACTACCACCACCCATTGTATAAGGCATGGAAGAAGAGGACAGCTTGTCTTTCAGAGCTCCACCGCAATGTGAAGGACTGCTGAGGTCCATCGCCACCACCCTCCCCTTCCCAGGGAGCACAGGAGCTGGTACACACCGAGAGGAGAGGTGGAAGGAAACCAATGAAAACACATACTCCTTGATTCTGGGTTTTTAAAAAAATACTAATGCAGAAATTCTCATACAAATCACATCGGTACATAAGCAGATGCTTCGGCAAAGCCAAAACCACTGAAAGAATCTTCCCCACAGTTTTTGCCACAGAAATCCTCCTGGATTTTGTTCCAAACCCCATTTGACGAATTCTCTCTAAGCTTCCTCCCCAAGCTCCCGCTCACATTTTTTAAGTGAAAACCTTGACTTATTAGAACAGAGCAACATCTCACTTACAGAAGCATCTGCTCTGATGCAAGAGCTCACACTCAGTCTGTTACAGACTCAGCGTGTGGGACAGTGGGGAAGAAGGAGATGAAATAAGGAGCACATGTACCCCTTCTAGTCCTCTCTGGCACTCATTTCCTTAACCCTCTTCTCTTTCCAGCCCCTTCAGCACAGGGAAACACCCCACATACACTGGGCTGTTGGCATCCCCCACTGCCAGTTTTATCTGAATCACAGCCAGGCACTTGGCACTTAAGGCGTAACACATGCAACCTCCAGATGACACATCCCATATCCTGCAGCCTACATGTGTCTGCCTTCATTCCTACAGTCACTTGATCAAACATCTTTTCCACTCACGAAAACATTATTTTCTGTTGCGCTTAACAGGGGTTGCATTAAACAGGGAAACGATCATTGCTAACAGAGTGAAAAAAAAAAAGACTATGCACTTACAACAAATTATTAGGAATTCTGTAAAGAAAGGAGGACAAAATTCACACTGTTTTGGGGAAGAAGCACAGGTATGGGAAAAAAAAGCTCAGCTAATAAAGTCACTAGAGGTTTAATTTTGGCACAACTGAATAATGTTCAGTTCTACCCGTAACTCTGACTACCCAGCCAGCAGCAGACATTTGTCAATCGCTTTGGTTAAAAATGCCATCTTCCTCCCTTGCTGCTGCAGAACAAAAACAACAAACCACCACACAGGAAAAATGCCATCAAGAGAGAAGCAAACCCCAGACTGGCAGAAGGAATGTTCAAAGCAGCGTGTAACCTAACCAGATAAATACCAGATTTGCTTGCTATCAGAGTGAGGTTTCGCAACCAGCTCCAACTGATCCGTGGCCACCCTGCTCCCTAAGAGAGCAGTGGCCCAGGGACACACTCCCACCCTCACCCATGGCGTGTGCCTGGAGAAGCGTTGAGGATTGAAGGATTGAAACCACAATCCCCTTGGAAAGCACCTTGGGCACTCCCATGGAAGCCTACAGGATGCCACTGCCACTCCCTGCAGAGTTCATTGTCCATACTAGGGCCTCACATGCCACCCAACACCTTCTTTATTTCAGGACCTCCTTGTAATTCTTTCCTTCTCTTTGCGGACACCGCCTCTTCCCCTCCACGAGCCAGTGCGAACTTCTCCCTGCTTCTCCTCTTCTGTTGCAGAAGGCAGGAATACAGAATCATCGAATGGTTTGGGTTGGAAGGGACCTCAAAGCCCATCCAGTTCCACCCCTGCCATGGGCAGGGACACCTCCCACTGGATCAGGGGCTCCAAGCCCCATCCAACCTGGCCTTGAACCCCTCCAGGGATGAGGCAGCCACCCCTGCTCTTAAATTCACCTCTCAATCCAGGTACATCCTAAATCAAATTACACTAAAAATAAACAAAGTGCAATCACAAATCTTAACCACTGATAATAAGAGTCTTGTCCAAGCCACTACATTTGTCATGTTCCTTGATCTATTAGCAGTACAATTCTGTCTCATTCTCAGTCCACTCTTTTTTCCAAGAGCCACTCTTCTCCTGTTACTCTCCTTGGGTACTTTCTACCCACTTTCCATCAGCTACCACTGATCAAACTCACCATTCCTGCAGCACCAATGACCATTTGTGTATGTGCATTCCTCTGCTTCCTTGTTTGAAGAGCCAGCAAATTTGTTGTCAGAAGGATAGGAAGGGAGAGGAGCAAAACTATCAAGCCAGTCTTCCCTTTCTGTCCGCTAACAATGCCAACGAGACAAAATAGTGAAAGAATTTAGCATGGCTTATAAAACAGCAAACATTGCTTTGAAAAAAAACTCAAGCTCATGAAAAGTTTCATTTCCCTTTTGTCAGTTCCCCTTCTAAGCTAGGTAGCTTAGGCTTTATTTCTTAATTTAATTAGACAGAAAGCAAGGACATGAAAGTTTCTGGATGGCAGCCATTGAGAGGAACCCTGCATGGAGACTTCTCAGCTTGTATTTTTAAACACCAGTCAGATTAAGCATGAAGTCTGCTTCCTCTGTGCATCTTTAATGAAGGCAATTGCTAATGCATGTGGAAAGTGTGCGTAACCATAGTGGTGCCTCAAAACAAAGCAAGCTCCTGCACTACCTTTCGCACTTCTCACTCAACTTATAATGCAGACTGTCAGGTCAAAATAATTCCTGCCCTCCCTTTCCAAAAACTGTACAAAAAGCACCACGCAGAGATACGCAAGGTGGACTTTTTTAAAATCATTCATTGACATTTGCACTGGTTTAGTGGACAAATTTATACTGAACAATCCAAATGACACCAGCTTAACAGCATGTTCCTCTGTGCACAACTGCAAAGGTGGCAAAATGTCTGTTGCATAACGCTTCTCTATAAAATATTCATATTCACAGAGGAAGCCGTTGAACTGAAAGGTTATTTTCAATGATTAGCAAATCAGTGTTGTATAAGCTTGGGGTTTTTAATCACTGTATTTGAGATAGACAACAAACTACACTTTTTGTTGACAAAACATGACAAAACCAACTTTGTGTGCACACACATCAAGGTATATGAGATATCCCTGCAGTTAACAGCTTTCCTCCTGACCCGAAGGTACTGCAACCTTACAGAACTGCCACCACCTCCAGCACGCACAGCTTCGCCAGCCTGCACTAGGGTATTCCAGGCACCACTGTTCTTTATACAAGCTCTCACACCAGCTGGAAGGAAGTTTCTTTTCCTTCCTACCCTGTGATGGCTGAGGAACAGATAGATGTTCAGATATCGTATTCACATACACATCCGAGGCACTCGTTTTCTCCTTAGAACTGTAATCCCAAGTTGGAAAACCACTGCAGCAAGAATAAAGTGCTTCAAACGAAGCCCACCCAGAAAAAAAACGCTGCTTTTGGTGGGCATGTTGGTATCTGTGGCATTGGCCAGACTTGAAAACACTAGAGGTGCGGCAGCCCTGCCTTCTGTAGAACCCAGGGGCAATCAGGAACAGCTTTTGTAAGGAAACTTATCTCAGTGCTGACTTGTAAAGAATGAAGTCCAAGAGCGTTAAAACAAACCACCTGCATCTTGGCTGGGGCTCTGTAGCCATTAGGTTGCACGGGGCGGGTAGGAGCCTGCCTGGCTGCTTGATTGCAGAGGCTGTAAAGAGCCTTCACGTTTGTTTGTTCCCTTTGTGTGCCTCTTTACTTAACGAATCTAGGGAGGGGGTCTGTGCACAGCATCACCGGTCTCCAGCAGACACTTTTTGCTATAGATCTCATCGTTTTTACCAGTCTACAGATAAGACATCTGAAACAGCAACAGACACCTGTATTTAGGCAGCCACACCATGGTCCCGACACAGGGAAATCATCAAGAAATATGACCCAGACAAAAATCGGAGCAGAGAGGGATTTTAAAACTCCAGTTTGGGAATTGCGCTTTTTTTTTTCATGTTTAAATGCACGTCAAACGGTTTGAAGAGGTGTTTGATAGGAAAATGTAGCAACAGCATTTGATTATCTGTTACGCCCAGCCTTTTGGTCTGAGAAATCTTCCGTTGTATTCTCCTGGCCTTCAAAAGAGATAGAACACCTAAGATGCCTGACTTGTAAGAAAGGGACCGCGTGCAGGGAGTGAGTTCCTTTTTACCACTCAGAAGGGATGAGGCCGGTCACAAGAACCGGACAATTTCTTCTTCTGTTGATCACACAATACAACATGCAGGACAGTGGTGAATAAAAGTCATTGTTACCCCTGCCCACTGCTGGCTGCCACAAGCTTTCAGCCTGGTTATTTTTTCTGCTTCTTCATCAGAGTTACCTTCACCAAGGAAAGGGTCTCTGAAAAAATCTGAGCAGCAAGTAACTTCCCACCTCCCCTACGGGTGGGTGCATTTTACACCATGATTGCTTCTGAAGTATTGAATATCACCAACTACTTCAGCCTTAAAACAAATCACTTCTGAGGAAAGAGCTCAAGCGGAAAGAAGGAAAATTGTAGGTAGCAACAGTTTTGAGACTACATGAACATGTTTTTATATCCTGATTTATACTCCAAGGGGAGGAAGAAGAAAAGAGAAGGTATTTATTTTAAAACAGTACCAGCAAATGGATCCCTGGTACAGCCATACTCTCTTCCCATACGATTTTGCTGGTTTGATTCCAAGAAACCAAGCTTCCTCCTTCAAAGAATATCTCCCTGACCACTCTGGCAGCTGCTACATGAAGGTCTTTGAGCTTCTCTTCCTACCTGTTTGCTGAACCTGTTCTTGCAAGACTGGAAGAATGCAGCAGAAGAGAACACAGAAATAAGTGAAAAGGGCTTCAAGTCTTTAATTAAAGGAATTTGTGGCAAGAGAAAGACCGAAGCAGTGTCAGTTAAAATTAATGATGTGGAAATGAATATTACTGCTGGCATTACAAAGTGCCAACTTGACTTGTGACGCACTTTCCCTCTTAACATGCCAAAACCCAAGACGATTCTCAAGGAGTTACACACTAGAAACGCTGGCTTTGTTCTTTCCTAAATTTGTTTGGAATCTCTGAGGGGAAAAAATCATTTGGGAAGCAATCAGCACCTATTCTTTGTTATGTGGTTGAAAGAAAATTGCACTCAATTTGCTTAGACTAAAAGATCTCGCGCCAAACCCATCCCCAACATGGAAAAAGCTTAGCTCAAAGTGTTCTCAAGGTATAGGACAGCTTTGAAACAGTAATTACAATCAATTCTACAAACCCAGTGCTGGTTGCTGCTAGAAAACTGTATTTTACAAACATCCTTGTCCCCATTTCAGCCCTTTTCTGGCAAATACAAGCACCTCAGCATCACAGCCAAGAATATACACCTTCAAGACCAAGCACCTTTACTGTGACCCCAGAGAGCCTTTGCATGCGCGCGGAGTCATGAGACTGTACATGCACAGAAAATTAGTCATGGGCACAAGCCTTTGCGTGGTGGAGTCCACAGACTCTTCACTGCCTGTTATAAGAAAATGTTTAAAATGTCAGTTATGCAAAAGCACAGACAAGTCTGCATCTAAATATAAGGTTTCTGTGGAGAATTATTTGCATTCCTCTTAATACAGCAATAGGTTTTTTTGCTAGGATATGATCTTCCCACCGCCATGAGACAATAAATGAATTAATAATATAAAACAGAAAGAAAGGGGAAGAAAAACGCAAAGGAGAACTGTGTAGTCTTGTTTCAATGCTAGCAAGAAATGCAGACATTTAAACAGCAAAAACTGCAATAACATGTTTTGCCCTTTCCACTTTATATAGCAACATCTGAATATAACGTAAACACTGCTAACTGTGTTTTATGAATATTTACGGACCTATAGCAAGTTTATGCATTAATTGGAAGATACAGATTGCTTTTTCGAGAGGAAATGAGAAACCTTCAGAGTTTGTTATTTGTTAAAATCCTAACTCTGGAACCCTCTTCTGTTTGCATCCAGCTGAGAGGCCAGTTCACTGGGTTCCCCCTACGACATAATTTGTGACTCAAGCTTAGTAAAACAACTCTCACCAGCCCCACACTGACTAAATGCTCAACCTCAGGGCATGAAAACGCCCTCGGCGACCGCAGTGTCCGTGTACCTGTATCAAAACTCCCGTCTGGCTCATGGAGGAGCTGGAGGAAGCCAAGTGAGGCCTGGGCTGAGGCGCTGAGTCAGCACTCTGCCTGCAAGACACCCCAAGCCAACCCACCGGCACGCAGCAACCAGACAAACTGACACAGCAGTCAGCGCCGTTGGAGGGACAGAGGGGAAAAAGAAACTCAGCCAGCAGTATGGGACCCGATTCAAAATCCACTTACGCCCACCAGCTTCAACAGCCTTTGAACAGGACAGTGCACAGCGGGAACGGGAAGACTGGGAGAAACTCAAAGAACTGACCTCAAGGCAGGAAACTTCAGTAGTTGCGTCTTATACAACTGCACCAAGCCACAACATGCCTGGTCGCAAGCACTTTAGACCACAAGGATGTAGGCACCCTACTCTCCACTACCCTTTATTTTCCTACCCTCCCGTCCCCGGCAGGACCCACTGCAAGCACATCACCAGCAGCATTAGCTTTCCTCTCACTCTCCGGGCACTGGGTCAAGAAAGCTGACCACAGCGGTATGGCCCGAGCGGGGAATCTCCATTCCACCGGCTATAGGAGAGACCGCGGCTCGGCTGAGGCGACAGGGGGAGAAGAAAGAACTGGGGTACAAGGACCACGTTTCACGTGTGCAGCTACGTGTGAGTGCAATGTAGTTTATCTTTCCACAGCAAGCGCCCGAGTGCTTTGGCTCTCTTTGCATTGTTTTTTTACAGGTTTGCTCCTATTAATTATTACCTCCCCGCGACGGCAGCACGCAGACTTTCAGTGCCGCTGGTGCTGCTGCTTTAGCATCCCTCCTCCAGGTCTGAACACGCCGGACACGTTACCATCACCTCAGGACATCAGGGCTGGGACCGAGAGCTACTGTGCACATCTGGATCTCATAAAACAAATTACTGCCGAACGCTGCGCCCTTCCCCACCTTACCTCATGTGGCCTTTGTAAACCTGGTGTCTTCATCAAACTAATCTCGATTGCAAATAACAGTATCGACTTGAATATAACAGCATCCATTTAAATATTAACAATATTGCTCATTAGCTGCAAGAAAACAGGTACAGCAGACAGAACAGACAAGTGTTTTTCACACTGAGCGAGAGACAGGCGAAGCACCAAAGGAGTTTAAAGGCAACACCGGCTCAGAAACACCGGAGAAAATGGTGCATGGCACAGAACACACAGCCCCAGTGCAAATTCCTAGGTCAGGACCTCAAAAATCAGTTCCGACCAACAATAAAAAGGTTTACAGAGGATTTGTAAATCACGAAGAATGAACAGGAGCCTGGCCTCCCAGCGAGGCCGGGGGAATTAATTTAAGATGGCAATCAAGAGCAAGCAGCACAACACTGACCTTCTGCACCACCAGTCCTCACCCCGAGTTTGAAGAAAGGGGGGTTCCGCCGCCACCAGGAAGAGGGGAGGCGAGAAAACACAAAAGGGGAGGGGAGACAAAAAAAGGGAAGGGAGAAAAAAGGAAGGGGGGTGGGAAAAGAAGGGGAGGAAAAAGGATGGGGGGGGAAGAAAAAGGAAGGGGGAGAAAAAGGAAGGGGGGAAAAAAAAGGAAAGGGGGGAAAAAAAAGGAAAGGGGGGAAAAAAAAGGAAAGGGGGGAAAAAAAAGGAAAGGGGGGGGAAAAAAGGAAAGGGGGGGGAAAAAGGAAAGGGGGGGAAAAAAGGAAAGGGGGGAAAAAAGGAAAGGGGGGGGAAAGGAAAGGGGGGGAAAAAAGGAAAGGGGGGGAAAAAAGGAAAGGGGGGGAAAAGGAAAGGGGGGGAAAAAGGAAAGGGGGAGAGAAAAAAGGAAAGGGGGGAAAAAAGGAAAGGGGGAAAAAAAGGAAAGGGGGGAAAAAAAAGGAAAGGGGGGAAAAAAAGGAAAGGGGGGAAAAAAAAGGAAAGGGGGGAAAAAAAGGAAAGGGGAAAAAAAAGGAAAGGGGGGAAAAAAAAGGAAAGGGGGGAAAAAAAAGGAAAGGGGGAAAAAAAAGGAAAGGGGGAAAAAAAAGGAAAGGGGGGAAAAAAAAGGAAAGGGGGAAAAAAAAGGAAAGGGGGGAAAAAAAGGAAAGGGGGGAAAAAAAGGAAAGGGGGGAAAAAAAGGAAAGGGGGGAAAAAAAGGAAGGGGGGGAAAAAGAAGGGGGGGGAAAAAGGAAGGGTTAAAAAAAGACACAGAAGACAGAGATAAAGAGCCTTGTGGCCCCCATCTGCGCTTCTCCGGTACCTCCGCGCCGCAGCTCCCGCGCGGCCCCGGCCGCGGCCCCGTCTCCCCGCGGCCCGGCCCCAGGCTGCCCCCGGCGGGCACCGGGCTGAGCCACCGCCGGGCGACGGCTCCGGGAACCACCCGGCACCTCGCCCCACAGCCCCGGGATGGGGGCTCCGCCCCTCCCGGCAACCGCTGTCAGCGCGAGGGGAGGCCGCCCGCCCGCTCCCCGGCAGCGACCGGTGCCTCGGGACCGCCCTCGGCTCCGCCCGCAGGGGCGGCCCAGCCCGGCCGACAGCCCCGGGGGAGAGGGGGGAGAGGGGGGAGAGGAGAGGAGAGGGGGGAGAGGAGAGGAGAGGGGGGAGAGGAGAGGAGAGGGGGGAGAGGAGGGAGAGGAGGAAGGGGGAGAGGAGGAAGGGGGAGAGGAGGAAGGGGGAGAGGAGGAAGGGGGAGAGGAGGAAGGGGGAGAGGAGGAAGGGGGAGAGGAGGAAGGGGGAGAGGAGGAAGGGGGAGAGGAGGAAGGGGGAGAGGAGGAAGGGGGAGAGGAGGAAGGGGGAGAGGAGGAAGGGGGAGAGGAGGAAGGGGGAGAGGAGGAAGGGGGAGAGGAGGAAGGGGGAGAGGAGGAAGGGGGAGAGGAGGAAGGGGGAGAGGAGGAAGGGGGAGAGGAGGAAGGGGGAGAGGAGGAAGGGGGAGAGGAGGAAGGGGGAGAGGAGGAAGGGGGAGAGGAGGAAGAGGAGATGGGGAGAAGAGGAGGAAGAGGAGAGAGGTGGAAGGGGAGGAAGAGGAGAGAGGAGGAAGAGCAGAAGGGGGAGAGGAGGAAGAGGAGATGGGGAGAAGAGGAGATGGGGAGAAGAGGAGATGGGGAGAGAGGTGGAAGGGGAGGAAGAGGAGAGAGGAGGAAGAGCAGAAGGGGGAGAGGTGGAAGAGGAGAGGGGGCAGAGGGTCAACGTGGAGAGCCGCGGCGAGAGGAGCAGCAGCGGGTCCCCCCTCGCTCCGGCACCAGGTGTGGGGTGGCAGCGGGCTGTGGCCACCCTGCCAGGGCATCGGCTGGGGAGATGGGATACTCTGCCTGGCTGTCAAAAAATACACTCACACGGATGAATACTATAGCTGAGATCAACATATTCCACTTTTTGTATCGGTCACCCCAAAAATGCCGGCAAAGCAGCTCTCTAAGACCCATTTTGGAGCTTCACAAAGCAAGGCTCCTTCAATGCCACCCTGGGCATAGCGAGAGTGGTCTCCATGTGCAGCCAGACAAGAGCTGAATGCGTCTCCCGCTTACAGGCACATGGGTAAATCTTCCCAGAATCATACGAATGTTCTGTTACTTTCCAAGGACTCATTTTAATGTCATTATGAACTTCAGTCACATCTCTTGCTACTTTGGAGCTTGGACATTCTGCCTGACTTGCAAAAAAATACACTTACTCAGATGAATACTTCAGCTGAAATCAAAATATTCCAGTTAAATCAAAATGTTCCACTTTTTGTATCAGTCACACCAAAAGTACTGGCAGATCAACTCTTTAAGACTCATTTTGGAGCTTCACAAAGCAGCCTAGGTTAACACAAGGGAGCGATCCCACCCCCCTCACCCTCTCCCTGCACTCCGTGATCCTCCCCAGCTTTCCTGGAGCCCACACAGCTGGTTTCTGAGCTGCAAGCTCACGTTGAGCTGCTCATCCCCCAGGAACCCAAGTCCTTCTCAGGGCTGCTCACAATCCTTTTCCCTGAAATCTTCCTTAGACACGACCTGACAAGTAACCACGCTTCTGTTCTTTTAACCAGAACTGGATGGCACCTATTACTTTTGAAACTACTATTGAACTTGATTAAGAATGGACATTTTTGAGGTGTATCAGGGGTTTTTTTTTTAAAAAAAAAGGCTCATCTTCCAAATTTTTCTTCAACCTCATAATTTCTACAAACTGGAGGAAAGGGGAAATGATCCTTAGGTGTCTGTTGAGAATAGCTTGATAGCCCTTTAAAGACTGAGAATCTCCCCTTTATATTTTTAGATGCATTTTTATTCAGACCTTCTCATCAGACTGACTGTAAGGTGTATCTAAGGTTAGAGATGAAAGCACGTCTCTGCAGCAATACAGCTTCAGAGACCAGAGAAAATCAGGCCAGCTTGTCCTGCCCTCAGCTGCTCAGCACTATTTTCATACCAGCCTCTTCATCTGGTGAAGCATTCTAGCAGAGTTCAGATTTAGTCTAATGAGCTATCATTTATTTTAAGCTTTGATTTTTCAATACCTTCATTTGGCCTTTTAGTTATTTTCTACCCTGAGATCATCAACACTTGTGTTATTTCTGGCCAGCATTTTAGACCCCACTGTTTCCTCAATAAGGTGAATTTATCATCTATTTATTTATTTTTGCTCTGACCCAGAGCCCAAGGCACAGCATGTGCAATACCGGGGCTCCACAGCAACGTGGGGTTAATGGAGATAAAAGCAATCCAATCTGGTAAACATCAAGGCATGTGAAAACAGAATAACAAGAGCTGCTGAAATCCCAAGTTGCAGGCAGCTGGCAGATAAATTCAAGCGGAAGAAAAAGGATTTTTTTTTCAAATGCCAGAGCTGGTCAGAGCTAGCTGAATCCACATTCACTCAGCAGTCAAGACACTGTGCCAGGATGAGGTGCAGCAGCAAAACAAACTCCAGGGACTCGAAGCAGAAGACACCTGGAACTTGGAAGATCCAGATACAATGAAGAGTCCCTTTCTGACAGGGCAAATGCAAGTGTGAAAGACTCACCTCCTACAGAGCGTATGTTGGATTGCGTAGTTTTCATTTTCTTTCCCCCTATGTTACAATAAATATTTAAAGGTAACTCAACATTTCTTTAGTTTAAAACTCTTTACATTCCTTCCTTTCAAGCTTCTCTAGCAGAGACCTCTCCCACCATTTCAGGTTTGGTCTCAGCTAGACTCAAGCCTCAGTGCTTTTGGGCAGCTCTTTCTAGATGGCTTGTTCCGCTTCCAGTCACCTGGAACATGCTGTGGTGTGACAGGAGAGAGGAGTTAAAAACCTGGAAGAGCTTGGTTTGGGGCAAATATACATCCCAGTTGTTCTCTTATCCTGCTATCATCTATAGGGTTGTTTCAGCAGAAGTGCAAATCAGCCACCTTCAAGTTACACCATGTGACAAAAGAGATGCCAGAAAAACAGAGGCAGTGGCTTCCTTCCACTTGCACAGCTTTGATGTTGGCTGTTAAATTAAAATACTGCTATTTTCATCTGTGGTTTAGAGAACTGAATAAGTGATTACATTAACAAGCAGCAGTGATGCTTCACAGGATAAATTCATCCTGCCTGGTTTTACAACTGTATTTGAGTTGAAATTTTTCAACTTGCCTAACCTTGACTAGCCAAACGATGTCAGGTTTTTCCACCTTATCATTGTCCTCATTTTCATATCATTAAACATTTTTAGAGAATCATAGAATCGTTAAGGTTGGAAAAGGCCTCTAAGCTCATCGAGTCCAACCATCAGCCCAACACCACCATGCTGGCTAAACAATGTCCCCAAGTGCCACGGCCACACACTTTTTGAACACCTCCAGGGATGAAGACTCCACCACTTCACTGGACAGCCTCTGCCGGTGCTTCAAACTGTTGGTCCTCCTACAGAGTTGTGGTTCTGGCTGGGTTGAAAAGCTGACAATTTATTCTGAGACATTTTCCAGTTCTTTCCTTGTTTTCCCCCGCCTCAAGCAGCCACCCTGTGCACGCCAGATATCCGTGCTTGACATCATCCAGTAGGTGTCCAAGCTCGGTCCAAGAGAGACAGGTGCAAGAGCGACACCAGCAGAAGGTGAAAAAACATACTGGGAAATATTTCCATCCTGGCTTTGAGTGAGCTGAAACATTTTTCTCACAAGCAAATGCAAGATGAAAGGGCCTATTAAGAGGAAGATGAGATAGTTGCTTGGGAAAAAGTACAGATGGCAACATAGAAGAGAGATACGGGCAGGGAACCGGAGGGCCTTTCCCCTCTCCAGAAACACGGCAGTTTGGCTTAACAGAATGGGCAAAGCTTGAAAGGGAAGACTCCAGTTTAAATAAGGAGCTGGATGCAGATGAGTCACTTGGATGCTGGCCACCCATTCCCAAGAAAAAGGGTTTGAGAGCCGAACAGTTCATGCCAAGGTGCTCGCCTAGGACACCCAGGCAGGAAGCTGGGGATGCAGTTGGGGATGCGTTCACGCTTATCAGCCCTGATCTGCCACTTGCCACCCACCCAGCCATTTGTGCCACCTCTGCACCCTGTGCAGCGCCGGCAAGACCGACTTTCCAGGCAAAATTAGGCAACGTTTTGGCAGCTGTTTGTCGCCCTGCAGTCAGATGATGTTGGCAAGTGCCTGCTCTGCTCCTCCGGCAGCTGGCTGCGAGAGGCTGCTGCGCGCAGCACCAGCCCAGGGCTGAGGGGCTCTGGGGCTCCTGAGAGAAGAGGGAAACCCATCACCCAAGGTCTGTGCTTCTGCAAGGCTGCTGCAGCTCAGCGTGCCCTGCGACCAGGACAGCGTCAGCGCCTTCAGAAAGGTCAAACTCGGTTATGTCAGACAATTCTCATTTACAGTTTTACTGACAAAATGCAAAAACATCTAGGAAAACTAAAGCACCATGTTTTTTCCACTATAAAAAGCATTGCAGAGCTCTGTCCCTCCCATGCTAGGCTCATTTATAATTCCATCAATTTAGCTTTTTTTATTCCTGCCAACCAACCTCATTGCTGCATTAACACAGCATCTTCCTACTTGGATCCCAGCACAGCAGCACACCAGGTACCACCGCTGAGGTGTTGAGTACCTCCAGAGATTTCAGGCCACAGGGCCAGGAGGGGGAGATAGTCTGCGGCTGAATTACTCCATTTCATCTACTTAGCCCTACCCATTTTCTTAATTTTGCACTTTACTGCTTCTACGATCTCTACCTCTTCTGCTCACCCTGGTTTCCACAAACACTAAACGCTGAGCACAGAGGCTGAATAGGAAATAATTTAAAACCTGTCATAACCAGAATTAGCAGGATAAGACCAAAAGCAGCTTTTGCTTGTCTAGCCCAGCTTGCTAGAACGATTTCCCTGCCTCCCCGTGGGACATTTCAGTCTGTAATTTCTTTCTCCAGATGACGCCTGAAAGCCATTTTTCCCTCTTCAGGTCCTGATTTCCCAGTGCAATGGCTGTGGCTCCATCTGCAGATGGCACGTCACAGACCCCAAGCGCCCTACCTGGATCTGGGAGAACAGGGGTCTTTAAAGGAACAGCAAGCGAGTTCTCTTCCAATGTGTGCAGCTATACCTGTGCCAGCACTTAAGCTTCACTTCCCCAGCCTCGCAGGTACAATAGTCGGAGCTTATTGATTTCATTATTCCTTTATCAGTTTTCTTAAAATAGCTGAGCCACAAGGGCATTAGGAGGTGCACAGCTGGGCTGGGCTTTCTGAGCAGCAGGAAGAAAAAGAACGAACATATGTGGGACCAAACTACTCGGAGCCTGCAGGTGACTGATCTGCAGTCATTCAAAGAGCTGAAGATTAAGGACTTACCTAGCCAGACCATTAAAAAGAAAGAAAAGTTGATGAAGACTGGGCAAAGACAGCAGAAAAAGGTGCTAAGGGAATGATACATCATTTATTTCTTACGCGCTGCATCTTCTTTGTCTTCCTGTTTTCTCATGGAGCAAAGAAACCGCCTATCATTCTGTAGTAGTAGAGAAAGCTTATTTAAAAATGAGGATCCTTAATCTGGGACCCGGAAGGACTCGGAGCTCATTTCCCACGTCAACAACTGCAACAGGGCCACTGTTTATGGCCGGGAGCCTAGCAGAACCCAGGCTTGCCAACACAGCACTAAGAGAAGGTGCTTTTGCTTGATCTGCCTAGGCTAAGCTTTCACTTTAATTGCAGCACCTTCTGCTAGTTACACATGCATGTTATAGATGAAACAAAACCAGTCACTCTCTTCTAGAGGCTCTACCCAAGAGAAAACATAGCAACAGAATGCTAGAACTCCACCTCCAAAATCCTCTTCCCAATACTTTCTCAAATACAATTACAATAAATCAAAGTATTCCAGTCCCTAAAGCCTCGACAATGAGATACAGACTGTCAGTTTAGCATCACACTCTCCACTTTACTTTAACATGACACAATTTAAAGACCCCAAGTGTTCCTGTGATTCCTACCCACACCTGTGTGGCAGCCAGCACACTCATTTAAAGCCTTCATCTCACTTAAAGCTTCATCTCCTGCTCCAAAACCTCAGACAAGGGAGGATTATTGCTTGTATTGTGGGAGGTGTCCCTGCCCATGGCTGGGGAGTTGGAATTAGATGATCTTGAAGGTTCCTTCCAACTTAAACCATACTGTGATTTGATGATATGTGTGTGGGGACAAGGAAGCCGATTGTTGGAACCTCAAAATCATTGTCTTCTGTGTTTACCTTGACTGTAAATTAATTGAAGAAAGCACTAGTGATGATTTTGTTCTACGCAGCAGTGAATTCACTGCCACCATAAAACACCTAAACACGTACCTCCCCCAGCCCCAAACACCCTACAGAAAAAGGTAGCAGGAGAAAGAAGGTCTGATCACGCCTCAGCCCAAAATAACGGTTTGATTCGTCAGGTTAATGGTACGTTCCGACATCAGGAACTGAAATTAGCAGGCGGTTTTCCCCGAGGTTGCCCAGAGACTGCAGAATGAATCACGGCTGCTCTTGTGCTGCCCTCGGGATCACACAGAGCGAGGGATGGAAAGACCAGAGTATTTGTTTCCCTGCTCCGACCTCCGTGGCCAGAGTGGGATCCGCGCTCCAGCCTCGCCAGGGCTGTGATGTGGCTGGTTGGCATCGCTGCCATCCCTCGTGGGGCAGGAATGGCCATTGGCCTCCAAAAGGGGCATTTACAGCCACAAAGGGGCATTCACTGCTTCGCTTCGATGCTGCCGCGAACTCGGGGCACCAGTGTGTCTCAGTGTCATTGAAATTTTCTGAAATAAATTGGACTTGGGAGCAGTGCTCAACACGGAGCATTCTCCTCATAAAAAACATATAGCCAGGCATTTTTAACATTTAAACACAAAGCCATTCCCAGCGTAACTAGGATACCCTCCTCTCCTTTAGTGCCAAACACCCTGAAGTCAGTCTAGGCTTTAAATCTTACACGGGAAAGAACACCCAGACACTTTTTTCGCTTGCTGCCTTCCTCTCTTTTTATACTTAAAGTTCTTCTGGCATTCCGTTTCCATGGTGGCTGCTTTTCAGTCACTCCCCCCTCGCTCAGCTCTTTCCCCTGGTCCCTTCAGGCTGTTTAAGAGCTCCCTACCTGCTGGCAGGGCTGCTCGCAGCCACCTCTGCCTCCCTCCTCCTCCAGGGCTGCTCCTGCCGGCTCCCTGGAGCTCCCTCTGCTCCTGCCGGCTCCCTGGAGCTCCCTCTGCTCCTGCCGGCTCCCTGGAGCTCCCTCTAGCTCCCCTCTCTCTGCCTGGATCTCCCTGTAGCTCCTCTCGCTCTCCCGGAGCTCCCTCTGCTGTTGGATGCAGCTGCGAACCATCCCCAGCATCACTCCAGAGCCCCGGGGCAGCTCAACCAGAGCTCCCAGTTCCCCTCTCTGGGGTGGTGCGAGCAGCCAGGACACCCTGGCTTATCCTCCTCCTCTCCTCTGGAAAAATAAAGGGAGAAGCACCCTCTCTCAGCATCCTGCGGGGATCTCCTTTCTGCTGGGAGCATCAGCGCTTTAGGAAATGCCTTGGACAGAAAAATTGGCCCCTGTGCTCTGTCTCCAGCTGTTTAGAAGCTGTGCAGCACCCAAAGCTCTGGTTAATTACAGGAGATACAACAGGAAAGTTCCAATCTCAACGATTCTACAAAAGGCCTCTCAGCTCATCCAGTCCAACTGCCCGCCCAACGTCACCGCGCTGCCTGAACCGTGTCCGCGGGTGTAATGGCCACACGTTTTGTTGACCCTTCCAGGTTCAGAGACCCCCCCACTGCCCTGAGCAGCCTCTGCCAGGGCCTCACCACTCTTTTGTCAAAGCAACTCTTCCTTGTACACCATCTAAACCTCCCCTGGCACAACTTGAGGCCATTTCCTCTCCTCCTGTCACCCGGGAGAAGAGTCCGGCACCCACTTCACCACAACCTGCTTTCCAGAGGCCTGGGCGCTGGAGATTTAAGCTCCCATCCCTGTGGTGCACAGGCGTGAGGGGCCAGAGGGAGTGATGCTTGGTCTCCCCTTGCCCTCTCCAGAGGCCGCGATGCTCGCTGCCAACAGGATGCTCAGCAGCGCTCATTCTGCTGGGCTTCAAAATGCCTGGGATGGAGGAGAAAGAGCACCAGAAATCCATTTCTCACCAGTGAGGGGACTCAAAACGTGCCAGTAGATTGTACAACCCTGGTATCCGCGGATGGCATGTGGCATGGAAACACGCCGAGCTGTCCCCTGCCACCACCAACCACACTGGCTGCATTTGCCTGCGTGTGTTGCCATAGGAACTGCAGCCCCAGCAGCTGCTGCTGCTCCCCACCACGCTGCCTCTGCGCCCCTGCCTGCCTCCTCCTCTTTCAGGTGACAATCCCATTACTGCTGTAGCAGCTAATTATTGCATTAGTTATAATTTGCCCATCCATTTGTCTCCCCCTCCCTCCCACCTTGGAACATTTCCATCTCCCTGGCCTTTCCACCTTCACACCCCCTCTCCTCTGACTCCCATCCCCCTTGTTCTCGCACACACAGCTTTGTTGCGCCACTGCACCCTTTCCTTCCTCTTCCTCTCGCTACCACTCATCTACTGTGCTCTTCCCTTGCACCCCTCTCAGGGAACTCTTACACAGAGGACACAGCTGTCTCCTGAGCCACCTTCTGGAGACCATCAAGCCTGCCTAGAGGGCTTCAGCTAGCACCTACAGCACTGCTGGCCCCAACTCCTGGTGGGTGTGTCTCCATCTCAGCCAACTTCTACCCTCTCCAAGATAAGCTGATTGCTGCTAATGCCACTTTCACTGATCCCCTCGCTTTTCCTTGCGAGTCCCTTGCATTTCCACACTGTTTTCCTATGGAGGACATCACTCCAGCTTGCTAGGTTTCTTCTGCTTCCACTTCTCCAGTCTCATCTCACCACCTCCAGAACACCAGTGGCCATGAACTCGATGCGTTTAGACTGTTGCTATAGGACATGCAGACAGTGCACACGTGAGAGAGCACCTAAGGATGCTGAGAAGTTACAAGGAATTTCTGCTTATATCCTCATACATACTTCGGACCATCTGTGTAAAGCTTCAAATGACTAGTTCAAAACATCATAAAACCATGTTATTTTACTTAAAACATAAATTTAGCAGGCTCTGATCTGAGAACTCAGCAAAATGCTAACAGGTTTGTTGTGCTTTCCAGTTTTGCTCATCTTTTTATGAGAAAGTCTCGGCTTAGTGGGCCTTGGAGTCTTCCCCCACCCCTGTGACTCATGAGCCCCTGCACGTGTGACGCGTTGCTGCAGTCCCGGATCCACACGTGCTTGTTAATGCCCCCCCTCCTCACCCCAGGGTGTGATCTGATGGGTGTTTGAGTCAGCAGAAGCATGACAGCACTTCATTATTTCATAGCGACACCTCTAGACAGAGATCAGTACGTTGCCACAGCTTTAACCCTGTTTGCAGTGGGTTTTGGTGCTTTTTGCCATTTTCCCATTATCCATATGTTTGCACTCCAAACTTCCAGCTCCGTACCCTCACTGCGCATTTGGCCAGCAGCCTGGATACATGTGAAATCAGCTTTGTGATCGTCTCCTTCCCAGTTCCCAGAATTTTGGAAAGCTTCTGGTACCTGCCTGATTTCCAAAAGTCACTTTGTGGTGATGCTGACCTGGAGGCAACTGACAGCTCTATATCTGTGGGCTTTCCTATATCAAATTTCTCTCCCTTGTTTCCAAATTTCTGGGAAAAAACCCCTCTTTCTGTGCTGTTACTCTCAAAGCCCATTTTTTTTCTTAGATTTTCCCCACTCAGAACAGCTTGTCTTACCTGTGCTTACAGCAGAATTAGTTCTGCACAACTGAATACCTGGTGTTGAACTCACCTTTAAATTCCCCTTGTGCGTTTGTGCTTTGTCCTCGTGCTGTCAACAAATACTTCTCACTTTTGTCTTCAAAACCAGCCATGTAGAACTTGGCTGCGAGTGCTTCTCTGGAAGAGAAATTCGAGTTAGTTATCCTAGCCCCAGGAACACGTTCTTTTTCCTTGAGGCCACTCTTGCAGCACAACTGGAATGAGTACAAATTGCAAAGGAGAAATGTTTACTTCATCTATTACTGCAAAGATACTTCAAAGATGATGAGGCTTTGGAAGTCGTAGCCTGAGAAGAGTTTACTGTTCTCTGATCTGGGTCAGGGCTCCATGCAAATCACGCTGATGAGTTGCGTATAGCCATCCACAGAGCACGTGGGAAGGGATTTCTGCAGTCATTTGACCCTTCAATTAATGGGTCAGATTCTCAGGCAGGCAAAACTCCCACTGAAAGGCAGGAATGAGGTTTGCAATCCAGCCTAAATCCTACCAGCATTGCTGGGTGGAGTGAAACAAACTGTGCAGCCGGGAAGGGAAGAGGTGCCAGGAGGCCACGCTGCCGGCTCACCCCTGGAAACAGACCCTGCAGGAACAGTCACCAGGCATAGCGGGCACCAAACGTCTGCAGAAAGCACCCAGGTGTTGTGCGAGGTGGATATACCTGGTGGAGAGGGCAGTGCTGGCACTCAGCAACCCCCCCACCTCAGTACCTGCACAGCTCACCTTGCTCACAGCCTGCTCCAGCAACAGAGCCCCTCATAGCTTGCTCCAGCACAGGGGAAACTCCAGCTTCAGCTTCATCTTGGGGTCAGTCCCTGTTATTGCCAGGGAGAGCGCAGCAGAGAGCCCTGTTCATCACAGCAGGCAATGCTCTGGACCTTTAAAGGTCACCCTGGCACTCCAGGACCATCCCTGCTGTGCCAAGGGCTCACAGCCCATCCCAGCACATCCTTTCTCCAGCTACAGGCACCTGGCATGGAGGAGGGGCTCCCTGCTCCCAAGCCTGCAGCTTTTGGGTGCTTTGCTGGCCC